>NC_132913.1:93835638-94151627 GCF_047675955.1 Chlorocebus sabaeus
AAGTGGTCCAGAGATTCTAGGAAGCATAAGAAGAGATTGCCTAAGCCTATACAGTGAAGGAGTTATTTGAAGGCACTAACAGGAGTGCCTGTTGATTATCATTTGTAAGTATAATTTGCAAATGCAGTGTCTGTTGCCCCCATGACCTACAAAGGGATAAAAGACTTATATGTCCTTATTGAGTGTGGCAAGTTGATCTCCTTGAAAGAGGACGTTATCAGTATAACGTTTTACTTGTGCTCCTGGAGTAAGGTGGATGTCATCAAGATCATATCTGAAACTATTGCGTGTGACAAAAAAGCTGCTAGGGTGCCCCATGGATAGCCTGAAAAGGCATATTGTGTCCCTTTGGAGGTAGAGGAAAACTGTAGCTGAGAGATTGTTTAAATAAGTACTGAACAGAACCTCTTAGCCAATCTTTAATAGCAAACTATTTACCAGTTGTTGATTGGATAGAATCAGTAATCTTAATAACACTGGATATTGGGTCTAGGACCTTGATGGATGAAAGCACAGCATTAAGGTTACAGCAATCCATCACGAACTCTCCCACTACCTTTTTAAAGGTTTAAGAACAAAGTAAAATTGAGCTGTTGTATTAGTCTGTTTTCACACTGCTATAAAGAACTCCCTAAGGTGGGTAATTTATAAAGGAAAGAGTTTTAATTGACTCACAGTTCTGCATGGCTGGGGAGGCCTCAGGAAACTTAGAATGATGGCAGAAGGCAAAGGAGAAGAAAGTGCCCTTTTCACAAGGCAGCAGGAGAGAGAAAGAGCACAGGGGAAACTGCCACTTTTAAACCATCAGATGTGATGAGAAATCCTCACTCTCACTAGAACAGCATGGGAGAAACTGTCCCCATGATCCAATCACTCATCAGGTCCCTCCCTTGACGTGTGGGGATTACAATTTGAGATATAATTTGGGTGGGGACACAGAGCCAAATCATATTATTTTGTCCCTGGCCCCTGCTAAATCTCATGTCCTCTTCACATTTCAAAACCAATCATGCCTTCCCAACAGTCCCCCAAAGTCTTAACTCATTCCGCCATTAGCCCAAAATTGTAAATCCAGCATCTGAGACAAGGCAAGCCCCTTCCACCAATAAGCCTGTCAAATAAAATAAAGGGGCCCACAGCTTTATGCAAGTCCAAAAGCCAGTGGGGCAGTCATGAAATCTTAAGCTGTGAAATGATCTCCTTTGACTACATGTCTCACATCCAGGACATGCTGATGCAAGAGGTGGGCTTCCAAGGCCTTGAGCAGCTCTGCCCCTGTGGCTCTGCAGGGTACAGCCCCTGTGGCTGTTTTCATGGCTCATGTTGAGTGCCTGTGGCTTTTTAGGTGCATGGTGCAAGCTGTCAATGGATCTACAATTCTGGGGTCTGAAGGACAGTGGCCCTCTTCTCACAGTTCCACTAGGCAGTGCCCCAGTGGGGATTCTGTGTGGGGGCTTCAACCCCACATTTCCCTCTGCATTGCCCTAGTAGCATTCTCCATGAGGGTTCGGCCCCTGCAGCAGACTTCTGCATGGATATCCAGGCATTTCCATACATCCTCTGACACCTAGGCGGAGGCTCCCAAAGCTCAACTTTTGTCTTCTGTGCACATGCCCAGTGCCACATGGAAGCTGCTAAGGCTTGGAGCTTGCACCCTCTGAAGCAATGGCTCAATCAATGGCAAATGACTTGGCCCCTTTTAGCCACTGTTGAAGCTGGAGTGACTGTGATGTAGGGCACCAACTCTTGGGGCTACACAGAGCAGTGGTGCCCTGTGCCTGGCCCACAAAGCCATTTTTCCCTGCTACGCCTCTGAGCCTGTAACTGGGGAGGCTGCCGCAAAGATCTCTGACATGCCCTACAGACATTTTCCCCATTGTCTTGGCTATTAACTTTTGGCTCCTTGTTACTTATGCAAATTTCTGCAGCTAGCTTGAATTTCTCCCCAGAAAATGGGTTTCTCTTTTCCACCTCATCATCAGGCTGCAAATTTTCCTAAGTTTTATACTCTGCTTTCCTTTTAAATAAAAGTTCCAGTTTTAGATAATGTTTGTGAATGCATATGACTGAATGCTTTTAGAATCAGCCAGGGCACTTCTTGAACACTTTGCTGCTTAGAAATTTCTTCCACCAGATACCCTAAATCATCTCTCTCAAGTTCAAAGTATCACAGATCTCTAGGGCAGAGGCAAAATGCTGCCAGTCTCTTTGCTAAAGGATAGCATGAGTGACCTTTACTTCAGTTCCCAGTAAGTTCCTCATTTCCATCTGAGACCACCTCAGCCTGGACTTCATTGTCCATATCACTATCAGCAGTTTGGTCAAAATCATTCAACAAGTCTCTAGGAAGTTCCAAACTTTCCATATCTTCCTGCCTACTTTCTCTTCTTTTTTAATATATAAAGGATTTTTTTTTCTTCAACTTTTATTTTAAGTTCTAGGATACATGTGCAGGATGTGCAGATTTGTTACATAGGTAGACGTGTGCCACGGTGGTTTGCTGCACAGATCATCCCATCACCCAGGTATTAAGCCCAGTGTCCATGAGCTATTCTCCCCGATGCTCTCCCTCCCACTACTCCTCCATTTTCTTCTGAGCCCTCCAAACTGTTTCAACCTCTGCCTGTTACCCAGTTCCAAAGTCATTTCCACATTTTCAGGTTATCTTCATAGCAGTGCTCCTCTCCCGATACCAATTCTCTGTATTAGTCTGTTCTCACACTGCTATAAAGAACTGCCTGAGACTGGGTAATTTATAAAGGAAGGAGGTTTAATCGACTCACAGTTTTGCATGACTGGGGGCCTCAGGAAACTTAAAATCATGGTGAAAGGTGAAGGAGAAGGAAGTGCCCTCTTCACAAGATGGCAAGAGAGAGAGCGTACAGGGGAAACTGCCACTTTTAAACCATCAAATCTCGTGAGAACTCCCTCACTATCAAAGAACAGCATGGGGGAAACCCCCCTGATTCAATCACCTCCCACCAGGGATTACAATTCGAGAGGAGATTTGGGTAGGGACACAGAGCCAAACCATATCAGTTCTCAAATGTAGAAGTAATGGGGACCCTTTATTAATTGGGTTTTTAATATATATACATAATACATTTTAATCCTTGAAGGCCCAGTTTTAACTTATGTTGGGCATATTAACTATTTTAACTGGGGGTTTACAGTGTCACATTTTATCAAGGCAGTCTGTAACCACTAGAAACTTATTTTACTTTTAATTTATTGTATCAGAGTATATATGCGCAATATAGACAGCAATGGATACTGTGACTATGGGAAATTTAGTCAAGGCTACAGTTAAAGGGAGACATATCCATTTTTTTCTTTATATTATATTTAGTTGCCTTCTCAAGATCATAGGGAAGCACAAAGTTTCAATTTCATGTGATTCCCAAGTATGACTATAATTTGAACCCAGTGTTGATTAAATCCATGAGGTTTTGTCAACTGGTATATTTTAACAAATGCTAAAGTTAAGTTAAAACCTGTTTTATAGAGGCACAAAAGCCAACCAGACCTTTTAAAATCTTTTTGTTTTATAAATTCTTTAGTATATAAGTTTTGGATTTCCAACTGGGTCAAATTATGGAACTTTGTTTAGATTTAGTTATATATTATGATAGATAGATGATAGATATGAGGTATCTATTTATTATATTCCCTCCCTCCCTCCCTCCCTTCTTCCTTTCCTCTTTTCCTCTCTCCCTTCATCCCTTCCTTCTTCCTTTCCTTGTAGTGCCTGAGCTTCCAATTGTTTTCCCTCATTGCCAGTGAAGTGCCTTCCTGATACTTGACACTTTAAAAGTTTGGTTAAAAATCATACTCCTTAATGTAATAAAAACTAGAGCTGGGCTGGGCAACTCGTGCTTGTAATCCCAGGGAATCAGAAGGCTGATATGGGAGGCTTGCTTGAGCCCAGGAGTTGGAAGCTGCAGCAAGCTATGATCATGCCACTGTACTTTAGCCTGGGTGATAGAATGAGACCTCATCTCTTAAGATACACACACACATACACACACACACACACACACAGTAACTATTTCTTCTAGTACATTATCACTTTGGTAGTAGTATAAATGCAACACTACAGATATATTATGGGGGTAAATAGATTTATGCAGGCTTGCTGGGGCTAACCAGTATTTTTGAACAAAAGTATGATTTTATCGATTAAAAAAACTGGAATTCGTAGTAGAGGAAACCCAGTTCTAATCTGCAGAAAATCAGCTGATGAAATTGATTCTGTTCTTGAAGGTGCTGGAAACTCTGTAACTTTTGGTTTATCCTTAAATGAGACTTACTGTATGAAGCTACTGTGGAACAGATTCCACAGTAGCAGGGACGAGGCAAGAATGAGGGAGCTGGTTGTAAAAATAATAATTTCCAATTTTTGTGGAAGTATCACATATGAAGGAACCAATTTAGACAGATACATAGAGATGAAGAAGTGCATTAAAATTTATTGTGATGAAATATTATTCCATGTTTCCCTTGTAGACAGATTTAATTTTTTAATCTCTAAGCAAATTTCCATACAAGTGAAGGATAAACCAAATTAGGTAAAACTACGTGAAATAAGCATTTTTCTTCCTCTTCATCTTTCTTTTTCTTCCCTTCCCCTTCCTCCTCATCTCACCGTCCTCCTCCTCTTTTTCTCCTTGGATGATTTTATCCCATTTAGTTGAGTAAATTGCTGCTGCAGTTGATAATTAGAGTTAATATAGCCAAGAGTCAGGGTTTAGGTCAATACGCTTTGTGTATTCGGGTTTATAAAGCAAGCTTAAGAACTTTAAAATAGAGATTTAAGTTCTAGTTAGTTGTAAATGGACAATTTAAAGTGATTTATAAAAATTACCTTTCTTAAGTAAAATGTAACTCTAACACTATAGCTATTTTTAGGTTCTAAAATGGTCTTGAGGGAAATTTATTCTGAGGCTGTAGGACTATCAAAAAGACGCGAAAGCTCTCTAGGATGTGAGAGAAGCAGCATGACAATTCCAAGTAGTAAAGTGAGCATGGCTCATTTTTGCAATAAGAAATGAAGTAAGGAAAGTATTTTGTTTTTTAAAAATGAAAGCTTTAATGTAAAAAATATCTGAGCCTTTCTGTGCTTCTTCCTACTTTAATATGACATGACATATTTATGACCTTTCTGCATTATGTATCTTCATGGAACAGAAAACATCCTCAAGGATCCTCAGATGCTGCGGTAACCTTCAAGCAAATACAGCAGACAATATGTGATGTCTAACTGTGCAGTAGAGGGAGAAACCTCTCCAGGTTCCTTTCAACTTTGTTATTTGTTCACAGCAATTTAAAGGTCTTTCTTGTTTGCTGGTTGTCTAGTGACTACGCCTACTTAAAGAAGCATAAGTTTTTTTGTTTTTTGTTTTTTTTTTACATGGAGTCTTGCTTTGTTGCCCAGGCTGGAGTGCCGTGGTGCGATCTCTGCTCACTGCAACCTCTGCCTCTTGGGTTCAAGTGATTCTCCTGCCTCAACCTCTCGAGTAGCTGGGATTACAGGTGCCCAACACCACACCCGGCTAATTTTTGTATTTTTAGTAGAGACGGTGTTTCACCATGTTGGTCAGGCTGGTCTCAAACTTCTGACTTCAAGTGATCTGCCCACCTCAGCCTCCCAATGTGCTGGGATTATAGGCATGAACCACTGGGCCCAGCACCTTCCCTCTAGTTCTTACCAGGCCCTCACCTTCTGTACCTAGACTACCATAACCCCCCCCATCTAATTAGGCCCAGACACGAAGTCAGACATAACCTTTAAAAAATCTGATCACATCATTTTTTTGGTTTTAAAATCACCGACATCCAGTCTCATATGTTTCTGGTAAAGGTCTAAATGTACACATATCTTTCAGAGAAAGGTGATTGCCAATATTTATCAAGAATTTAGGTGCTACCCGGACATTGCTCAGGGTGCCGGCACCATGAAGATCTGGACTTCGGAGCACGTCTTTGACCACCCATGGGAAACTTACAACAGCTGCAATGCAGAAATACCCAAACCCTATGAACCCAAGTGTGGTTGGAGTTGATGTGTTGGACAGACATATAGATCCTTCTGGAAAGTTGCACAGCCACAGACTTCTCAGCACAGAGTGGGGACTGCCTTCCATTGTGAAGTCTCTTATTGGTGCAGCAAGAATGAAAACATATGTGCAAGAACATTCTGTAGTTGATCCTGTAGAGAAAACAATGGAACTTCAATCTACTAATACTTCATTTACAAACATGGTTTCAGTAGATGAGAGACTTATATACAAACCACATCCTCAGGATCCAGACAGAACTGTTTTGACTCAAGAAGCCATAATCACTGTGAAAGGCGTTAGCCTTAGCAGTTACCTTGAAGGACTGATGGCAAGTACGATATCCTCAAACGCCAGTAAAGGCCGAGAAGCAATGGAATGGGTAATACATAAATTAAATGCTGGGACTGAAGAACTGACAGCCTCAGCAAGAGGAACCATCAGGACTCCAATGGCAGCAGCAGCGTTTGCAGAGAAGTGATCATGACAGTGGGTAGACAACATTGGGTCCTCCAGGTCTCTCCAAGCTGACTATATATTTATTTGTTATTTAAAAAATACAACTATATTTTGGGGTTTTGTTTTTTGTTTTTTGTTTTTTTATAAGTAGGTGTAAGGCTATGTGACTTGATCTAAACAGATGCAGGGCCTCTAAATAAAAGGGATCATCTGAAATTAATGTTGTTTGAAATTACTATCTTGATTTTGAGGGTTCCAGTATTTCTGTGAAAACTGAACAAGAACTTCTTGGAAACTGGTATTGATATTCAGTCTCCTTAAGGTAGAATTTTCAAGCTTTTCATACATTGGAACTCCACCTGACTTTGGACCAACCCCAGAACAGAGCAGAGCCACCTCCTATAGACACCGATTGCCCTGCTGCTGTACACTTCAACAGCTTGCACAAGGGAGCTCACTTAGAAGGAGAAATTGTGTAGTTTTAAAATATATTTTGTGTAAAATACCTTACTCTGCTATAAACCACCATTAAAAACCAGTGTTTTGAATTGGTAGTTAAATATTTTTGGAGTGAAAAATTATCACTGAAGTAACATGACTCCAACAAAATTATGGTTTCATTATAAAAGAGTACAGTATTGATTTGCCAAAGTTTTGTGACTTAGTAAAGGTATTAACTTCCTTGGATTTGTACTTTGTGATTTAGTATGCTGTGTCGTGGGCTGGTTATGTTAACTGAAAAAAATAAAGTAATTACCTGAGTTTTGCAGCGCTCTAACTTAAACAGAAGAATAGCTGTTCACATCTTTTAGCATTTCACATTTGCCTAACTTAAAAATTGCCATGTGTCAAAATCGTGGTTTTGTAATTGCTAAGGCATGTTATGTCAGGTTATTTGAATATAATTACTTTTTGAAGTAATTGTGACCACAAAACATCTTTTTTACATGAAGGAGCTGTACATCATTTGAAATTACTCAAATGATGTCTTGCTCTGAGGCATAAACCCCAGGTACTTAGTGTTTTTAATTACATGGTGCCACTGCAGGATTTGGGGGTGGTGGGGAAGAACAAGGATAATGGTAGGGGGAGGCGTGGTCTGAAACTAACCACTACGTGAATTGCACTGCAGGTTTTACTTATGGGAATTCCTTATTTGGGATGTCAGGAGGGCAGCTGCAAACTGAAAAACAATCTAGTAAATGTACTTTGTTTTATATATTGTAGCAGGCAATTAACCACTAAATAATAGCTTTGACATTTGCAATTGTTGCATAGACTATTTTTGTTAGAAGATTAGCTCTTGCCTTTATTTTACAGTGCTTAGTGTGATAAACTTCTTCATGTTTCCTATCAAAGAGACCAGTTAATATATGTACATAAACCACAGAAATAGTATAACAAACTATTTTTAAATTATCGTTTTCCTACTTAAACATTGTTTAGCTTAAGACTTCTTAGGACATTTGTAAAAGCAGGTTAAATTTAATAAGGTTTCTGATTATTTTTTTGTAACCAGAGATAGTTTTTACAAGTGAAATAACATTTCAGCTAAATAAAATATCGCTAAATAATTGATACTTGATGAAAATCTGCTTTGTATAATTTCTGCAAATTATCCTTGTTCTGAAAAAGGTGTCATGCCCTAATGATAGAGATTTTTAAATCCTTATCTTTTGTTTTTTTTTAAAACTCTGACCTAATGATAAAACTCTATAAATTTTCATTTTCCAGTGCAGTTACCTTTTTAAACATAAATGCACAACAAGCAAATAAATTTAAGAGAACTAAACTGGAATAAGTGTTCATAAATGAAACCCTGGGACTATTTAATACTAAAGTTGATATGTGGATTAAGAAAAACTTTTGTTAGTAAAAACTTTCTTTAAAAAAAAAAAAAAAAAAAAAAAGAATTTAGAAAACATGAAGTCCTTGCCCATGCCTATGTCCTGAATGATATTACCTAGGTTTTCTTCTAGGGTTTTTATGGTTTTAGGTCTAACATTTAAGTCCCTAATCCATCTTGAATTAATTTTTGTATAAGGAGTAAGGAAAGGATCCAGTTTCAGCTTTCTACTTATGGCTAGCCAATTTTCCCAGCACCATTTATTAAATAGGGAATCCTTTCCCCATTTCTTGTTTTTCTCAGGTTTGTCAAAGATCAGATGGCTGTAGATGTGTGGTATTATTTCTGAGAGCTCCATTCTGTTCCATTGGTCTATATCTCTGTTTTGGTACCAGTACCATGCTGTTTTGGTTACTGTAGCCTTGTAGTATAGTTTGAAGTCAGGTAGCATGATGCTCCAGCTTTGTTCTTTTGGCTTAGGATTGTCTTGGCAATGCAGGGTCTTTTTTGGTTCCATATGAACTTTAAAGCAGTTTTTTCCAATTCTGTGAAGAAAGTCATTGGTAGCTTAATGGGGATGGCATTGAATGTATAAATTACCTTGGGCAGTATGGCCATTTTCACAGTATTGATTCTTCCTATCCATGAGCATGGTATGTTCTTGCATTTGTTTCATGTCTAAAACACCAAAAACAATGTCAACAAAAGCCAAAATTGACAAATGGGATCCAATTAAACTAAAGAGCTTCTGCACAGCAAAAGAAACGCCATCAGAGTGAACAGGCAACCTACAGAATGGGAGAAAATTTTTGCAATCTACTCATCTGACAAAGGGCTAATATCCAGAACCTATAAAGAACTCAATCAAATTTACAAGAAAAAACCAAACAACCCCATCAAAAACTGGGCAAAGGATATGAACAGACACTTCTCAAAAGAAGACATTCATACAGCCAACAGACACATGAAAAAATGCTTATCATCACTCACCATCAGAGAAATGCAAATCAAAACCACAATGAGATACTGTCTCACACCAGTTAGAATGGCAATCATTAAAAAATCAGGAAACAACAGGTGCTGGAGAGGATGTGGAGAAATAGGAACAATTTTACACTGTTGGTGGGACTGTAAACTAGTTCAACCATTGTGGAAAACAGTGTGGCAATTCCTCAAGGATCTAGAACTAGAAATACCATTTGACCCAGCCATCCCATTACTGGGTATATACCCAAAGGATTATAAGTCATGCTGCTATAAAGATACATGCACACGTATGTTTATTGCGGCACTATTCACAATAGCAAAGACTTGGAATCAACCGAAATGTCCATCAGTGACAGACTGGATTAAGAAAATGTGGCACATATACACCATGGAATACTATGCAGCCATAAAAAAAGGATGAGTTCGTGTCCTTTGTAGGGACATGGATGCAGCTGGAAACCATCATTCTCAGCAAACTATCGCAATAACAGAAAACCAAATACTGCATGTTCTCACTCACAGGTGGGGATTGAACAATGAGACCACTTGGACACAGGAAGGGGAACATCACACACCAGGTCCTATTGTGGGGAGGAGCAGCGGGGAGGAATAGCATTAGGAGATATACCTAATGTAAATGACGAGTTAATGGGTGCAGCACACCAACATGGCACATGTATACATATGTAACAAACCTGCACATTGTGCACATGCACCCTAGAGCTTAAAGTATAATAGAAAAAAAAAAAAAAGAATTTAGAAAAGAAAGCCAGGCCCAGTGACATGTGACTATAGTCCCAGGTACTTGGGAGGCTGTGGCAGGAGGATCACTTGTGGCCAGGAATTAGAGTCCAGCCTGAGTAACATGATGAGATCCCAGCTCAAAAACAAAGCAAAGCAAAACAAAACAAAACAAAAAAAACCCTACTGGTCAAAAGGTATATATATGTGTGAGGCAGAATTTACTATGTTGCCCAAGCTGGTCTCAAACTGCTGGGCACAAGGGATCCTCTTGACTTAGCCTCCCAAGTAGCTGGGATTACAGACACATGCTACAGCACCAGTTTAGTTGTTCTACTTTTATTTATTTATTTAGTTTTATTTAAACTGATTTTATTTATTTATTTATTTATTTATTTATTATTTTTTGAGACAGGATCTTGCTCTGTTGCTCAGGCTGGAGTGCAGTAGCACGATCTTGGCTCTCCTCAACCTCCATCTCCAGAGTTCAAGGGATTCTCATGCCTCAGCCACCTGAGTAGCTGGGAATACAGGAGCACGCCATCGTACCTGGCTATTTTTTTTTTTTAATTATTTTTAGTAGAGACGAGGTTTCACCATATTGCCCAGGCTGGTTTTGATTTCCTGGCCTCATGTGATCTGCCTTTGTCTGCCTCCAAAAGTGCTGGGATTACAGGCATGAGCCACTGTGCCTGGCCCAGCAGTTCTACTTTTAAGCATCCATCCTCAGCAAGTAGTTATAAGGAAAGTGTTATATATGAGAGATGTTTATTGCAGCCTTATTTAAGATAATGAAAAATTGGAGGGAAACCTAATGTACACATAGGGGAAGAGTTAAGTAGTCATTGTATATCTATTCAATGAAATATTTTGTAGCTACTAAAAATTCTATTTTATAGCATGGGAAAGTGTTTATGCTATAATGCTAAGTAAATATATTAAAATATAAAACTGTGTTAAAATTCAGAATCACAACATACAGAAGAAGAGCTGAAGCCTTCATTTTTCTCCTCTCATCTCCATCACCCCACCCTCAGGTGAGTAGAGAAGTGGTCTAAATGGGAGGATAATACATCCTCATATTGCCTTCTACTACTGACAAAAGCTAGTCTTTGAAATGCCCTAAGAAAATGATTTATTGTAATAGGAAAGAAATAAGTGTTTTCAATGCTTTGGTATTTCTATGATTGTTTTTTTTTTGACAGAGTCTTGCTCTGTCTTGCAGGCTTGAGTACAGTGGAACAGTCTCAGCTTCCTGCAACCTCTGCCTCCCAGGTTCAAGCAATTCTTCTGCCTCAGCCTCCCGAGTAGCTGGTATTACAGGCACCTGCCACAATGTTGGCTAATTTTTGTAATTTTAGTAGAGACAGGGTTTCACTATGTTGGCCAGGCTGGTCTTGAACTCCTGACCTCAAGTAATCTGCCTGCCTTGACCTCCCAGAGTGCTGGGATTGCAGGCATCAGCCACTGTGTCTGGCCTAAAAATTATTATTTTTTAATTAACATGTAATAATTGTACATATTTATGGGGACAGTGTGATATTTTGATACACACTGTGTGTCATATTCATATATACAGTATGTTATGATCAATTCGGGTAATTAACGTATCCATCACCTCAAACATTTATCATTAATTTGTATTGGAAACCATTAAAAATCCTCTTCTAGCTGTTTAAAAATATACAATAAATTGTTAACTATATTCACCCTACAGTGTTACAGACTACTAGAACTTATTCCTCCTATCTAGCTGTAATATGGTATCCATTAACCAACCTCTTTTATCCTTCTTCCTAGCCTCTAGTAACCATTATTCTCCTCTATACTTAAACGAGCATAACTTTTTAAGGTCCTACATATGGACATATGGGTGAGAACAGCTTCTTTAGCTCTTGTATATGAGTGAAAACATGTGGTATTTTTCTGTCTGTGCCTGATTTATTTCCCTTAACAGAATGTCCTCCCAGCTCATTCATGTTGCTACAAATGATAGACTTTTATTCTTTTTATGGCTGAATAGTATTCCATTGTGTATATATACCATTTTTTAATCCATTTATCTGTTGATGGACACCGGTTGATTCCACATCTTGCCTATTGTAAATGTTGTTGCAGTAAACATGAGGGTGCATATATCTCTTCAATATACTGATTTCCTTTTCTTTGGATAAATACCCAATAGTGGGATTGCTGGATCCTATGGTAGTTCTACTTTTAGTTTTTTAAGGAGTCTCCATACTGCTTTCTGTAATGACTCTCGTAATTTAGGTTCCCACCAGTAGTGTAAAAAGACTCCCAGTGAAGAAAAGCCTAGGACCAGGTGGCTTCATGCTGACTTCTACCAAATCTTTAAAGAAGAACTAACACCAATTTTCCTCAAACGATTCCAAAAAATTGAAGAGGAGGGAATTATTCTAAACCCCCTGGTCTATAAGATCAGCATTACCCTGATACCAAAACCAGACATGGACATGACAAAAAAAGAAAACAACTGCCCAGTATCCCTGATGAACATAGATGTAAAAATCCTCAACAAAATGCCAGCAAATGCAATCCAACAGCACATCAACAAGGTAACACGTGAGGATAAGTGGGATTTATCCCAGGGATGCAAGGATGGTTCAATATGTGCAAATCAATAAACATGATACCTCACATAAACAGAATTAAGGACAAAATCTGCATGAGCATCTCAATAGACACAGCAAAAGCATTAGATAAAATTCAGCATCCTTCATGATAAAAGTCATCAACAAACTGGGCATAGAAGGAATATACCTAAACATAATAGAGTCCACATATGACAAACCTATAGCTAACATACTGAATGGTGAAAAGCTGAAATCTTTTTCTTTAGGAAATGGAACAGGACAAGAATACCCAATTTCACCACTCTCATTCAACACACACTGGAAGTCCTAGCCAGAGCAAGAGAAAGAAACAAAGGAAATCCAAATGGGAAAAGAGAGAGTCAAATTGTCCCTGCTACAAAAATGTTACCTAGGAATAAGTTTAACCAAGGAGGCACAAGATCTCTACAATGAAAACTACAAAACACTGATGAAAGATATGGAAAAAGCCACACAAAAAATGGAAATACATCCTATGTTCGTGGACTAGAAGTATTAATATTTTTAAAGTGACCATACTACCAAAAGCAATCTACAGATTCAATGCATTCCCTATCAAAATACTGATGACATTTTTCATAGAAATAGAAAAAACAATTCTAAATTTGTATGGAACCACGAAAGACCCCAAGTAGCCAAAGAAACCCTGAGTAAAAAGAACAAAAATGGAGGCATCACACTATCTGACATCAAAATCTGTAATACTACAAAACTATAGTAACCATAACAACATGGTATTGGTAGAAAAACTTACGCATAGACCAATGGAACAGAATAAAGAAATCTGAAATCCACATATTTACAGCCAACCAGTTTTTGACAAAGGTGCTAATAATATACACTGGGGAAAGGATAGCCTCTTCAATAAATGGAGTTGGGAAAATTGGATATCCATATGCAGAAGAATAAATCTAGACCCCTATCTCTCATCACATAGAAAAATAAACTCAAAATGGATGAAAGATTTAAAGGTAGGACCTCGAACTGTGAAACTACTGGAAGAAAACAAAAGGGAAATTCTTCAGGACATTGGACTGGGCAAAGATTTTATGAATGCTTTGCTATTTCTTTGTGGCACCCAAAGCATGGCTATTGAGGCATGTGGCTGTGATGATTAAAAAAGATGCATAAATGGGACAATTAAACACCAACAGGCCTCTGGGAAGGATTTCTAAGCAGGAGTGTAAGTAATAGTTGTGGGGTGGCCAGGCTGAAGTTATTGGAATAATAAAGTCAAAGATTATCTTCAATATATATGGGAGCAATGTTAATGCACGCTGAGGAAAATGTTTCTCTACATCCATGATATGTGCTTTATCTGTGAATTTCTCTCTCTTTCTCTCTCTCTCTCTCTCTCTCTCTCTCTCTCTCTGTGCATGTGTGTGTGTGTGTGTGTGTGTGTGTGTGTGTGCACGCATTTGATTCAGTGGTTACCTGCTGAACTGTCAGGAAGAAAAAAAGAAGTATATGTTTATCTCACAGTGGTAGAGAGATCCCTTTCCATTGTTTATGGAATGTTATTCTAGACTCAGTAACTCATATTTTGGGAAACATCCTATTAAGGGTGTGTCCTGTGGATTGATAAGGAATGAAGAGGGCAGAAGGCAGGGGTCTGGGTGATTTTTTGGGTAGTGGTGGTGATTTTTCCTTCGACTATTGAAGCAATCACATTTGGTGCCTTGTTGGCAGTTTTTATTTTGCTCTGCAGTCTCCTTTCCTCGCCTCCAATCTCCCAGTAAAACCTGCTATTCTCTTCCAGCCTTGTGGGACACTCTTGTGAGGAGACTAAGAGGTGAGTCAGTAAAGGCACTGTAGGGCCTTTCCTACCTCACCCTTCCACCAGATCAGTGGGACAAATAGCAGCATTGCCCCAGGAAGGACAGTAGACCTGAGTTCCAGGTGCTGACAAGCAGAAGAAAGGGCTATGGCAAGAACAGAGCAGGGAGTGGGGGAGCAGGACACCATAGGGAGTGGGGGAGCAGGATACCCTAGGGAGAGGGGGCTGCCAAATGGATGACTCCAAAGTGCACTGAGACCAGTGGCTTCCTTTCCGAATAGATTAAACAGAGGTTTGACCTCAGGTTGTTCATTAGAACAATCTGGAGCTTTTAAATGCAGCTAATGCCTGGGCCTTGTAACAATTGAATCTGAATGTCTGTGAATCCGGTCTGGGCATCAACGTTTTCTTTTTTTATTTTTTATTTATTTATTTATTTTTGAGATGGAGTCTCGCTCTGTTGCCCAGGCTGGAGTGCAATGGTGTGATCTTGACTCACTGCAACCTCTAGCTCCCGGGTTCAAGCGATTCTCCTGCCTCAGCTTCCCGAGTAGCTGGGATTACAGGCGCCTGTCACCATGCCTGGCTAATTTTTTCTATTTTTAGTAGAGACAGGGTTTCACCATGCTGGCCAGGCTGGTCTTGAACTCCCAACCTCAAGTGATCTACCCGCCTTGGCCTCCAAAAGTGCTGGGATTACAGGCATGAGCCACCATGCCTGGCTGGCATCAATGTTTTCTAAAGCTTCCCGGGTGACTCTAATGTGCAGCCAGGTTGAAACTACCACATTAGAGGAAGAGGATCATGAGTGGGAGAAGCGAACCTTGGGTAATAAATGTATCATATAAATCTCAACAGCAATGTTGCATAAAATTTACACATAGTAACAAGTCTAGAAGGAAATATGGTTGATTCTCATGATGATAGTTGTGTTCCATAAAGTCTGTGAACACTGAATTAGTGAACACTGAGTCATTGTTTCTAGGGGAAATATGTGTGTGTGTGTGTATCTATATATCTCACATAGATACACATAGATACACATATCTATGTGAGATATATAGATACACACACATATCACATATCTCACATAGATTATAATCTTAAATCCTAAAAACAAGTCATCTTGGTATATTTTATTTTCTTTATTTTACAAAGGAAAAAAAATGAGGTTCAAAAGTGTTAAGAGACTTCCCTAAGGCTGTTGTAATAAATGTCAGCATGGGCTGCCCCTGTATTACTGACCCTGAAGCTGGAGCTTCTTGCACTACTCTGCCCTGCCCCGCTACCTTCTGCATCCTCTGATCACATCTGAATGGGAGCTGAAACAAGAAGGCAGGGCAGGCCCTTCTTTGATGTCAGTTAGGAACATCCACAGGTTGGGCAGATGACTCAAAGTTTTCATTGCTGTCTGCATGTCCATGAATGACCACAAGTTTTGATTTTTGGGTTACAAATAAATTTTAGGGGTAGGCAGAATTTGCAAATACAGAATCTGCATTTGCAGATCCTCTGTACGGTGAGGATCAATTCTATATCATAATACTAGCAGTAATTGTATTTGGATAGAATTAAGTGACTTTTTCTTCCCTATTTCTCTATTGCTCTAAAATGTCTTTAATGAGCATGTGTTACTTTTATTTAAAAATGTAAAAAAACAAAAAATCTTTTCCATGGCTATCTCTGTGTATAGCCTAATTTCTTCTCAAAGTGTGGGCTTGACATAGTAACATCGGAATTACTTGAAGAGTTAGTGGAAAAGGTAGATTCCTGGCCCTTTCCTTCCAAAACTACTAAAATAGAACTCAAAGGGACCTGAGAAACTGCATTTAACAAACTTTCCCAGATTATTTTTATGCATACTAAAGTTTTAAAAATGTTTGCTATAATGGTCTCCAAAGAGTGAGGATGAAATAAGGGTGTTTTAGATAAAGTAGCTGAAATAATGTACTATGTACAGGCCATTGATGAAAGAACTACTAAAGGATATACTTCAATACAAGAAAGGGATTCAACCTAGAAGGAAGGATTGGGAAGCATGATGTAATGATGAGTAAAACATTTGGTAAGCATGAGGTGAATCTGAATAATTGATTTTAGCAAAAACAAAGCAAAACAATTAAAAAATGAATAAAAGCAGAGGGAAATAAAAACGAGGTAAAATTAAAAGACACCAATATATAAACCAAAAAATAAAATTCTAAGCTCCCCATCCAACTGAATGGACCCCTAGAAACCTGAAAGAAAACAAAACAAAACGAAACAAAAAACACAATGTCAGGTCATAATGGTAAAAGGGTTCTGGACAGGCCTCATTATACTCTCCTCCCTCTGGAATTCAGGCACAACTGATCAGCATTAACATTAAAACAGAGCTCTTAAGACAAAATAGATTACTTGTAGCAATAGATACTAAATTCCAACCTGACTAGTAAAGCATCACATGACAGGGAGCAGGCCCTGAAAGTATCTAAGTATTTTACATCAAAATGTATTTCTTTGAAGTATTTTGAAATGGCCCTGCAAAGCTGTCTCCTGTGGGGGAAATTTATATTCTGTAAAGAATCCTCTTCCCTTTCCAGGTCTTTTTCAGAGCCAGAAGAGATTTAACCAAGAATCCGGCATCTTTTAAGGTCTGATGAGAGACATTTACCATCTATTATCTCTAAAGCCTGCTACTTGAAGGCTTCCTCTACATTACCAAGAACCTTGGTCTCTACAACCCCTTATCTTAACCCAGACACTCCTGTCTATCAAATCTGGGTCTTCAGATAATAATTCTTTTGACCAATTGCCAATCAGAAAATCTTTGAATCCACCAATGACCTGTAAGCCCCACTGCTTCTAATTGTCCCACCTTTCCAGACCAAACCGATGTGTACTTTACATGTATTGGTTGATGTCTTAGGTCTCCCTAAAACATATAAAACTAAGCACTGTAACCTAACCACACTGGGGACATGTTCTTAGGACCTCTTGGGCCATGGTCACTTACATTTTGCTAAGAATAAACTTCTTTAGATATTTTACAGAGTTTGATTCTTTTCATTGGCAATAGATAACATGGAAAAAGTGGACATATGATTTGTGTTAAAGCATTCTGATGTCTTTGTAGTTTGAGAGAAGTAAAGAGATACTGATGAAACTTTTCAGAGGGAAACCTATGCATAACCTAAGGGTAATTCATCTGAGAATAAATATATAAAGTATAATGTTAAAGTCAGTAGGAAACAAATGGATTTAAAAACTATATTATCCATAAAAGAGAGTAAAAAAAGAAGTCACAAAGAAGCAAAGACTGGAGAAAAGGTATTTCAAGCTAAGGGAATTATGGGTAGTGTAATAGAAGTGAGGAAAATGCTCCATTGTTGAGTCTAAGATTTATCTTTAATCTACTTACACACTATTTACCGAGCTTGTTATGGTTTCTTGGATGTTGGCAAAAGATATGAGACTCCTGGATAAGTTACAAAAGGCTATATTATCTATATCATGGCAAGCAACATGAGCATTGTCAGGGAGGGAAAAATTCTCCTTTATCCTCTTAATTTCTTTAAATGGGGACCTGCAAATTAATCTGACAAAAGACAGATTCACAAGAGGAAAAAAAGTTTTATTTGTATGCATATGTCAATTAACTAAAGAAGCAGCTAGCTTCATTAAATGGTTAAAGTTAGAGGTGCATATACCTAACTTAGTAAGGAAAAGTGAGGGAGGAGAAAGGGCTTCTATGGTAAAAGCAAACTGGTTTCTGGGGAACAAATTGGGAGATAAGAAAGCTGGTGATAAAGCTTGTTTATGTGGGCACTAGCGGTCTTTTGCATCTTCTCCATGGCCATATAACTCCTGTGGAAAGAGTATTTATGGTAGATGTGCTCTTGGCCTTTTTTTCTGGGGGTAAAGCCCACCCCAAAGAGGGAGTTTATGGTAGCCTCATTTCCTAGAAGTTGCTGCATTTAGTCAGATAGGGGACATTCCAACAAGGCTTTCTGCATCTATTGAATCTCTAATGTTTTCAGCTTAAAATAATCTTCATACCCACTCCAGGGTTCTGAGTGGGGCCCCACATCCTTGCTCTTTGTCCCAGAGGGAGACATTGGCTCATCCCTGAAGGCTGCTTGCTTCAGACACAACCCTGAGAAATGGCCCTGGTAAAGATTAGTCAAGGCCTTGAATTCTTGGTACACCCAGCAAAACATGTAGGAGCACAAGAGACACACATAACTAAGAACCCATGAGTAAATTGGTTTCCTGGGCCATATGCTGCCTTGGGTTGGGGAAGAGAAAAAGGAGTGGAAAAGGAGGTGAGAGAAGTAGGGTAATTGAAAGCCCTGTTGCTGAAGGCCTTGTATGGGTGACATGCTATGGCATTTGATCTTTACCCTGCATATCAATCTCCAGCACAAATTTGAATTACTGCATTCCCAACAACAAATATTTTTTGTCATTTAATGCCAACATATGTATATTTATTTATAAATCATATACCCACACCACTACATTACTCTATCACGTGCACTTTAAAACATACATAAAAGTAGATTTAAGAAGGGGGAGTTAAAATACATCAATATATTAAATATTAGGTATAATATTTTCTTGGTGATTATAACCTAATTTGGGGACCATTACAGTTTAGTATAGATAATCTTTGGAAATGTATTCATGACATCACAATTTATTTTCTATGACCCGCTTACCAGTAACTGAGGTTTCTTACCAAAAATTGCTACAGTGAACATCCTTGAGCAGCTATTCTTGTTTAACTATGTCCATAGAGGACATTTTTTTGTAATAGAAATGTTCAGTCAAATAGTATGTGCTTTTTACATTTTGGTGAATAATCTTAAACTGCCCTACAAAAAAGCTGCACCAATTTACTTTCCAAACTATAGTCTATAAAGACCACTTTTTCCACTCTCTCCAAGACTAGGTATCAATCTTAAAATTTTTGTCCAAACCAATAGGTAAGAAATAATGCCACGTCAGGCTGGGTGCTGTGGCTCATGCCTGTAATCCCAGCACTTTGGAAGGTGAGGTGTGTGGATCATTTGAGGTCAGGAGTTCAAGACCAGCTTGGCCAACATGGTGAAACCCCATCTCTACTAAAATTACAAAAAGTAGCCAACTGTGGTGGTGCATGCCTGTAATCCCAGCTACTCGGGAGGATGAGAAAGGAGCATCGCTTAAACCTGGAAGGCGGAGGTTGCAGTCAGCGGAGATTGCACCACTGCACTCCAGCCTGGGTGACAGAGTGAGACTACATCTCAAAAAAAAAAAAAAAAAAAAATTCGAACAGCCTTCCTGACTTTTCTTTTCTTCTCTTTCTTTCTTTCCTCTCTCTCTTTCTTTCTTTCCTTCTTTCTTTTCTCTTTCTTCTTTCTTTCTCTCCTTCTTTCTCTCTTTCTCTCTTTTTTCCCTTCCTTCCTTCCTTCCTCCCTCTCTCCCTTTCTCTCTTTTTCTCTTTCTTTCTTCTCTTTCTTTCCCTCCTTTTCCTACCTTCCTTCCTCCCTCCCTTCCTCCCTTTCTCTTTTTTCCTCTCTCTTCCTTTCTTCTTTTTCTCTCTCTTCCTTTCTTCTCTTTCTTTTTCTCTTTCTTTCCCTCCCTTCCTTCCCTCCCTCCCTCCCTCCCTTGCTTTTTCTCTCTCTCTCTTCTCTTTCTTTCCCTCCTTTCCCTTCCTTTCTTCCTTCGTTCCTTCCTTCCCTCCCTTTCTCTCTTTTTCTCTCTCTTCCTTTCTTCTCTTTCTTTCTCTCTTTCTTTCTTCTCTTTATTTCCCTCCTTTCCTTCCCTCCCTCCCTCCATTCCTTCCTTCCATCCTTTTTGAGACAAGGTCTTGCTGTGTTGCTCAGGGTGGCTTACTGCAGCCTCAACCTCCTGAGCCCAAGTGATCCTCCCATCTCAGCCTCCCAAGTAGCTGGGACCATGGGTGCACACTGCTGTGCCAGGCTAATTTTTAAATATTTTGTAGAGATGGAGACTCACTATATCGCCCAGGCTGGTCTCGAACTCCTGGATTCTAGTGATTCTCCTGCCTTGGCCTTCCAAAGTACTGGAATTGCAGGTGTGAGCCATCATGCCCAGCCCAGTATTTCTTTAACAATGATTAAGTTCAAATATTTTTCGTTGGCTTTAAGCCTCTAAATTGCCTATTATCCCTCCTATGTCACTTTCTTTTCCTTTTCTTTTTTTTTGAGATGGAATCTTGCTCTGTTGCCCAGGCTGGAGTGAAATGGGTTCAAGTGATCCTCCCATGTCAGCCTCCTGAGTAGCTGGGATTACAGGCATGCACCACCACGCCCAGCCAATTTTTGTGTTTTTGGTAGAGACAGGGGTTTCACCATATTAGCCAGGCTGGTCTCGAACTCCTGACCTCAGGTGATCCACCTGCCTTGGCCTCCCAAAGTGCTAGGATTACAGGTGTGAGCCACTGTGCCCCGCCAACATTTTTTAAAATTAATCAAATGTATCAGTGACTTTTCTGTAGGTACTTATGCCTGGAGTGGCATGAGGTGGGTGTCTCAGCATCCATAGCCTTGATGACAGATTAGGAGTCAGTGTGAACAAAGTAACAAAGTAGACTTTATTGTTTGTGATGTGGGGATGGGGCAAAGCAAAGACCAGCAAAAGGGAGGCAAGGTAGGAAGCTCTTAGGATAGCCAGGTAGTTAGATCACATGGGAAATATGAGTATGGGCTCTGGAGTCAGACTTTGGGGTGCAGATCCCAAGAGTAATATAGATAGAGTGACTTTGGGAAGTGGGGCAGGTGACTGACCTTCCTGTGCCTCAGTTTCTTCATGTAGAAATTGTTAGTATTTCATTGAAAGCTTAAATGAGATAAGATATCATGGTGCCTGGCATACAGTGATTGCTTTCTAGAAAAGAAATAAAGGGAACTTGAGCTAGGTTGTAGGAGAAATGGAAAGGAATAGACATACTAAACGACAGAGTCTTTAGGCCTGGGAGACGAGTAAATGTAGATAAGGGAGATTGAAATAAGTGAACAGCACCTTTCTGTGATTAAGGTCAGGACCATATTAATGAAAGCAATAACCAAACACTGTGACCCTGTGGCACAGAGGCTCAACAAAGAGATCCTGGAGCCAGAGAGCTTGTCCAAATTCCAGCTGTACACACCCTTACTAGCTTTCTAACATTGGACAAATCAATGTCTTGATTTTTTTTTTTTTTAGGTGGGTGGGGGGGATTGTGTGGACAGAGTCCTACTGTGTCACCTAGGCTGGAGTGCAGTGGCAGGATCTTGGCTCACTGCAACCTCTGCCTCCAGGGTCCAAGCGATCCTTGTGCCTTAGCCTCCCAAGTAACTGGGATTACAGGTGTGGGCCACCATGTCCAGTTAATTTTTATATTTTTAGTAGAGATAGGGTTTTGCCATGCTGGCCAGGCTTGTCTAGAACTCCTGACCTCAAGCGATCCACCTGCCTCAGCATCCCAAAGTGCTGGGATTTCAGGCATGAGCCACTGCACCCGGCCATAATCAATTAATAGCTCTCTACCTTGGCTTCTTCACGTGAAAGTGATGAATAATTATGTCTATCTCATATGAAAAAACAAAAAGTGAGGAAATACATGCAAAGCACCTAGATCACTATCTGGCATAGAGTACGTACTTTAAAATATTAGCTGTTATTTGGGTATGGACCTGTAGTCCCAGCTACTCAGGAGGCTGAGGCAGGAGGATCGCTTGAACCTAAGAGTTCAAGGTTGTAGTGCACTGTGATTGTGCCTGTGAATAGCCACTGCATTCTAGCCTGGACCACATAGTGAGACCCCATCTCTGAAAAAAAATTAGCTGTTATTATTAATCTTTTTTTGTGCTATAACAGGTCCCTTTTTACTCTCATCTTATTTTAGTTTTCTGAGATCCTTATTTCTTTCAGTATGCATCCACCTATTGCCAAAATGCTGTTCTTGTTTTCACTGGGTCCTAAATTTGGGGGCTTTCTTAAGCCTGCCCTTCTATATTCTAGATCTTTCTTATTCTCTGCTAAGCTAATAATAATCTATGTTATTAATAGGCATTGATAGCTTCAATTTATCCCTCCCAGATGACATTTGCATTTTAACAAGAGTTTTCAAGGCCTTGACTCAAAGGAGTGAGTAATGTGGTTATTTTAGGTATCCTGGCAGAGGGAAATAGTCCTGGGGCTGGGAGAGCTTTCCTAAACTCTAAATTTATATCACGCCAGCAGCTGCCTACTCTGCTCACTCAGAATATAATGTGGGGGCTGTATTGGTGGTCAGGGAATAAATTAAATCAATTAACTAATATTTTTATCACCAGGAACTGTATTAGGTAGTGTGGGGAAGAAAATGAAGATTAATAATACTTGTTTCAAGAAATACATAATCTAGATGAAGAAATCAAGACGTATAAACATTTTTAAAAAATCTATTCTCATTGCCAAGGTCAAGACAGACCTGAGAACTTAGCCTACTGGTCAATATACTGGTGTGAGGTCCAGGGGGCCAGATCAAACCAGGGGGAAGATTACCTAGAAAGCTGCTCGTAAGATTACATCACCACAGAGCTGAAGCAAGAGCAACTGCTTAGAAATGGAGCAGGGTCTGCAGTCAGAGCACACTGAAGAGGGAGATCCTGCACTGTTACACATCAGATGCACGGGCTGCATGAAGAATTAACAGAAATTGAGAGCCTGGTGCAGGGCAGGTGAAAGGCAGGCGGAATCCACATAACCTGGAGGAGGATTTCTTTCAAATGAATTCTACCATGTCTTGCTTAGTGGGGGATGGGCTTCTTAAAGGAATCAGATTGGGATGAATAAATCACAAGATCTGTTTCCTCATTTGTGAAATGAGGAAGGATGAAATACATCAGCACTAAAGTGAAACTAAAGGCTAAGCTGATTAAGCCCACCAACACTAACCTGCTTTGCTTGCTTTTAATCCCTTACTTCTAGTTGATCTTAAAACTCCCACTAGCTTCCTTACAGACAATATCTCTGACTGTGGGTCATTATAGTAACGGCATTTAATGTGGTTTTTCAGGAACTGTAGGAAAGCTCTTGTTCAGCTGAAGTTGGTTGAGACCACTGACCCTTCAGCTGGGCCTGTGCAGGTGCCTATAGAGTGACATTTTGATGTCAGAGGACCAAAAATTCCACCCTCAGATCATGTTAATGCCACCATTTTCTGCACATGTGTCCTGTGAAAAGCACGTAGCTCAATTACATTTGCACAGAAACCCTAATTACCTCACATTTACTACCTGTCAATCACCTTTACCCATACTTTTGACCACCCAGATTTCTATCCCATAAGAACCCTCAAGCCCTATTTTTGAGGAAGTAGATTTGAAAGCTGTTGTCCTGCCTCCTTGCTTAGCTGCCTTGTGAATAAACTCTTTCTCTTTTGCAAAATTCTTTGTCTCAGTGATTGACTTGCTGTGCGTGGGCAGAACAAAGCTGGCCAATAACCAAGTTTCTCCCAGCTCTAGGGACCTATAAGTCAATCATCCTAAAACCAGACAAGAAGGCAGTAATGAATAGCATTTAAATAAGCCATATAGACCCATGGTTTATGATTTGGTTTCCCAAACCATAGTCCACCAGGATTCTTTCATTCACCTGCTGTGAAATCTTTTAATGTTCTTACACTGTCACTTGAATCTGTTAAGAAAATGTAGATATTTTAGTTTTCCAAAACGTTAGTTGCCTGCTTTACAATTTCTTGAAGGCAGGAGAAGGAAAAACAAACAAACAAACAAACAAATTTAGCCCAATTCAATGACTTAAATCATCTTTTGGATCTTTGGTCTTTCAGTTTTTACCCTTCTTCTCCCCTCATATGATCACCTCAATGGATGCAGAAAGAGCATTTGACAAAATATGTCTCTTGGTGTATTTGTTTATATAACCTTGTAGCATCGAGGGGAGGGGAGTCCTTGGTTCATACAGTGCCTTCTGGCTCCTTACTGTACCTCATTGATGCCAGGCCCGAAAGCATTCAAAGCTAAAGCTATTGCCTAGTGTGATTTGATGCTGTGTAAACTCCTTGAGATTTGGTTATGACTTCCATTTACCCCTGGCCCAAGAACCCTCCTCCCCAAACAACTTCTTCCCTGACTAGCACTTTCTCTTGTAACTACCAGCCAAGCTTTCAACTATAACTGAATCTCATCCAGGTCACATTTCCCAAACCATTCTCACCACTTGATTTACTTTGAGGAATTTGTGTCCCTGATGGATTGTGGGCAATTGACCAGGTGGTGGCATTCCAGATGTTCAGCATGAAGCAGAACAAAAGCTTCCTTCTTGCTCACAAAGGTCCCCAACCTATCTGTGTTTCTATGTTTCCTTCCTTAGCTTCTTCATCCATTCAATGAATATACACTGAGAACCTACCTTGTGCTAGGCCCTCTGCTAGATGATGGTGATATAGTAGTGAACAAGACAGATAGTGTCCTTGCCCTCATGGAGTATATGTATAGGGTAATGGGGGAAACACATGATAAAGAGGTCAGCAAACAAGTTCGTAAGTACAAATTTTTAAGTGCTTTGGAATATACAAATAGGATTCTGTAGTTGAAAATAATAAAGGAGACCTATTTTAGAAGAAGTGGTTTGGTGAAGGTTTTTCTGAGAAGACACTTGATTTGAGAAGGAGGAGAAGCAGCCAACTAAGTGAAGATGTGAAGAGTAATTCAGACTTAAGGACAAGCAAGTGCAAAGGTCCTGGATGGGAAAAAGTCTCCAGATGGATTGGAAAAGGATCCATAGATGTAAGATTTTCCTTCCATTCTCATAAGCAAATGACATAATCTTCAGGTATGACTAAGACTACCACATAGTCATGCTGAGGATTAAATAAGGCCCAGTTATTAAATAAGTTTGTAATATATTTCAAAATTAGGTAGTGTGATGACTGGAGTTTTGTTCTTGCTCGAGATTGATTTGGCTATTCAGGGATTTTTTTCGTGGTTCCATACAAATTTTGGAATTGTTTTATCTATTTTGGCAAAAAATGTCATTGGAATTTTAATAGGGATTGTATTGAATCTATAGGTTGCTCTGGGTAGCATGGACTTTTTAAGAATATTAATTCTTCCAATGCATGAACATGAGATATCTTTCCATTTATTTTTGTCTTCAATTTATTTAATCAATGTTCAACTCTGTCAATTTTTACTTCATATGTTTTGGTGGTCTCTTATTAGTTACGTAGCTGTTTATAATTGTTACCTTTTGCTGTATCAAACCTTCTATTATAATATCCTTCTTTGTCTTTTGTAAACTTTTTTTTACTTAAAATTTATTTTGTATGATATTAGCATATCCTCCATTGCTCTCTTCTGGTTACTATTTTCATGGAATATTATTTTCTATCATTCCATTTTCAACCTATTTGTGTCTTTGGATCTAAAATGAGTATCTTGTAGATAGTACATAGTTGGATCATTTTTTAAAATGCATTCTTTCAATCTCTGTCTTTGGAGAGTTTAATTCATTTACATTTAAAGTAATTACTGACTAGAAGAGTCTGACATCTATCAATTAGTTGTTTTCTATTTGTTGTATACATTTTTGTTCCTCATGTCTTCTTTTGTGTTTAGTTGACTTTTTGTAGTGAAATGTTTAAATTTCTTTCTCTTTTCCTTTTGTGTATGTTCTATAGCTATTTCCTTTTGGTTATCAAGGGGATTACATTTAACATCCTCAAGGCATATCACTCAAATTTAAATTTATTCCAGTTTAACCTCAATAATATACAAAATTTTTACTCTTTCATATCTGTATCCTTATTCTTTTTGTTGTTGATGTCACAAAATTATACCTTTAAACAATTACAATACATTGTATTATAAAAATACATACTTTCAAAAATGCATGTCTTAAATTATGTAGAAAACAAAATTTGGAGTTTCAAACCAAAGTTACAATAATTATAAGTTTTAGATTAATAATTGCTTTTAAAATGTATTAATCTCTTAAATCATACAGAAAACAAAAAGTAGAATTACAAGCCATTGTTACAATAATACTAGCTTCTATAATGCTCATGTACTTACCTCAACTAAGACCTTTAGTTCTTCATATGGCTTCAAGTTACCATCTAGTGTTCCTTCATTTCATCCTGTAGGACTCCCTGGAGCATTTCTTGTAGGGCAGGTCTAGTGGTAATAAACTCCTTCTGATTTTGTTTATCTGAAATGTCTTAATTTCTTCCTCATTTTTGAAGGACAGTTTTGCCAAATACAAGAGTCTTGGTTGACAGTTTTTTTTCTCTCAGCACTTAATATATCAGCCCACTTCTGCTGGCCTCTAGAGTTTCTCATGAGAAATCTGCTGAAAATCTTATTGAGGATTCCTTGTATATAAAAGTTGCTTCTCTCTTGCTGCTTTCTCTTTATTTTTGGCTTTCAGCAGTTTGATTGTAATGTGTCTCAATGTGGGTATCTTCGAGTCAATCCTACTTGGAATCAGTTTAGCTTCTTGAATGTTTATATTTATGTCTTTCATTACTTTTGGAAAGTTCTTGGCCATTATTTTTTCAAATAGTCTCTCTTCTCCTTCTCTCTGTTCTCCTTCTGTGACTCACACAATGTGTATATTGGTTAGCTTGATTGTATTGCACAGGTCCCTTAGGCTCTGTTAATTTTTCCTCAATCTTATTTCTTTGTGTTACTCAGTCAGTAATTTCCATTGTCCTGTCTTCAAGTTTGTTGGGTTTGTTGATCCTTTCTTCTGTCTGCTCAAATATTCAAATCTGCATTTGAATCTTTCTAGTGAATGTTTCATTTCAGTTATTGTACTCTTCAATTTCAGAATTTCTTTGCAGTTTGTGTTTAGGTTTTCTATCACATTGTTGATATTTCCATTTTTCTTTTTTTTTTTTTTTTGGAGGCAGAGTCTTGCTCTGTCGCCCAGGCTGGAGTGCAGTGGCCAGATCTAGCTCACTGCAAGCTCCGCCTCCCAGGTTTACGCCATTCTCCTGCCTCAGCCTCCCAAGTAGCTGGGACTACAGGCGCCCGCCACCTCGATCCATTTTGTTTTTATACAATTTTCTTGACTTTCTCCATGTCTTCCTTTAGTTCTTTGAGTATCTTTAAGACAGTTGTTTTAAAGTCTTTGTCTAGTAGATCTGCCATCAGGTATTTTCTAAGAACAGTTTCTGTTGGTTTATTTTTTTTCTTTTGAATGAGCCGTGCATACCTGTTTCTTTATATGCCTTGTGATTTTTTTGTGGAAAACTGACATTTTAATCTAATAGTATGTTAACTCTAGAAATCAGATTCTCTCCTTTCCTCAAAATTTGCTGTTTTTTTTGTTTTGTTCTTGTTTGTTGTTTGTTGAATGCTATCTCTGTGCCAAGGATCAGACTGAAGCGTGAACTTAAGGGTATTCTTAGGCCCTTTCTGAACCTGGGCCTTTCCCTGAGCGTGTACAGTGACGTTCTAATTTCCCTTATATATCCAGCTGCTTTTGAATATCCTAGTCTTAAGTGCTTGGCTCCTAAAAAAAGGAAAAAAAGAAAAATAAAGTGGCAGTATTATTGTTGAAATGGCAGCCCCTTAAGTGCCCTGTAAGTCACTTCAGTCATGGGAGACAGGATTGCAATAATGGGGGGAGATGCACAAACAATGGCCACCTGCCTGTTTCTCTGCATCTCAGTGATCAGAAGCAGCAATCAGCAGGTAGAGCACAGACTCATGATATTTGGAAGACATGATCCTTTTTGCTCATCCTGGCTTCTGCAGCTTACATACAGGCTCTCCAGGAACATGTACACAGCTGTCTGCCATGGGACTACACAGTGGGGGATGGGTAGCTGTTGTTATTATAAGAGCTGAAATTGACCAAAATTAACCTCAATTTACCATCCATGCCTTTTCCTAGAAGTTACAAGCCTTTAATAGATGCCAGAGTTCAAAAAATCTTATATCACACAGATTCTGCCAGTGCAATTGTTACTAGTTGAGGAGACAGATTTATGGTGCTTCCTACGGTGCTATCTTCCCAGAATCTTCTCTTCTCTCTCCTTCTCTCCTCTTAAGAATTACTACAAATTCAAATTTATAAAAGCAGAGCAAACATGGTGGCACATGCCACCTGTAATTGTCATTAGGCTGAGGTGGAAGGATTGCTTGATCCCAGAAGTTCAAGACTAGCCCAGGCAACATAGTGAAACCCTGTTTCAAACGAAACAAAACAAAAAAACCAAATTAATAAAAGCAAGTCGAGCATTGTGGCTCACATCTGTAATCCCAGCATTTTGGGAGACCAATGTGGGTGGGTCATTTGAGGTCAGGAGTTTGATACCAGCCTGGCCAACATGGTGAAACCCCGTCTCTACTAAAAATAGAAAAATTGGCTGGGCATCATGATGCATGCCTATAATTCCAGCTACTCAGGAGCCTGAGGCAGGAGAATCACTGGAGCCTGGGAGGCAGAGGTTGCAGTGAGCTGAGATCTCACCATTGCACTCCAGCCTGGGTGACAAAGGGAAACTGTTCCCCCGACCAAAAAAAAAAAAAAAAAAAAAAAAAAACTCAACCCCAAAATTCATAAAAGCAGATTACAATGTTCTTTTTAAACTTTATTTTTTATTTTGGGTCTTACTATGTTGCCCAGACTTGTCTTGAACTTCTGGCCTCAAGTGATTCTCCTGTCTTGGCTTCCGAAAGTATTGGGATTACAGGCATAAGTCATCACACCCAACTATCAGTGTTCACTTGAATTGGCAATGGATTTTATTGTTATGCTCATATTCATTCATATAATAATATTTATTAACATGTATGAAAAATCGCCATAGGTTTTTCATTTGTTTGATTTTTTTCTTGTATTGTTGTAATCTTGATTATTCTTCTCAAACTCTTTTTTCTGCTGAAAATTAGAAATGAGTGGGATAGAAGGATTGTTGTAAAAATGTTTGATAAGTGCCAATATAGCCCATAAATCAGTGGCTGGATTGATATGGAAAAGCTTTAGGGTGATGTGGGGTGGAAAAATCATGTAGAGGTTTAAGCTGCTATTTGAGTCTCCCACCACTTGGGAGAAGGCTAATCTGGCAAGAATTGTGGTTCCTGGGACTAGAGATGGAGTAGGGACTCCCAACCCAATTCAGTGATAAGTTTGAAATCAGAGAAGTGCATAAAGCTGAAAACAGTTGTACAGTAGTACTGACATTGAAGGTGTTGTAAGGCAAGCTCTAGGGGCAGCTGAAGGGAGCTGGAGGCAGCAAGGACAGCCAGTTTTGAAACAAGAGTCGGCCGGGTGAGGTGGCTCAGGCCTGTAATCCCAGCACTTTGGGAGGCCGAGACGGGCGGATCACGAGGTCAGGAGATTGAGACCATCCTGGCTAACACGGTGAAACCCCGTCTCTACTAAAAAATACAAAAAACTAGCCGGGCGAGGTGGTGGGCGCCTGTAGTCCCAGCTACTCGGGAGGCTGAGGCAGGAGAATGGCGTAAACCCGGGAGGCGGAGCTTGCAGTGAGCTGAGATCCGGCCACTGCACTCCAGCCTGGGCGACAGAGTGAGACTCTGTCTCAAAAAAAACAAAACAAAACAAACAAACAAAAAAAGAAACAGGAGTCATAGCTTCTGTGGTCTCACATTCTTTGCGTAGCAGTCAGAAGCTTTGGCTAGGCTGGATACTGCGAGTGTATTAAGAGTAGAACCAGACAGTATTACTCGCTTTCTTATTCTCCTTTAAAACTATCTGGGCTATCAGCTTCCCCTGCTCTGTCTCCATGCCTTTGCTTAATTGTATGCAGAAAGTCAAGTTATTGTGATCAAACTAGCTGACATAAGGGTAGGTAGACTTCCTTGTGTGTTCTTTGCTAACTTCATCTGACAGTCAGCATGCTGTCAACTCTCCATTATCCGGACTGCTGAACCACCGCAATAGAGCAATCATAAATCCTGAAATATCCCCATAGAGTAAGACTTTGGATATCCTGGTCAACCTCTGGAGAAGCAAGACTAAAGACAGTCTACTTCCTTGATCCTGGGTGTCCATATGCAACTGTATTTAGCATAGAAAGTCTTGGAGTTTGCTAGTTTTCTCCTGGAAACACAGCTGCAGTCTCTCCACTCTTAATTTTGAATGTTGTGCTTAGAGCAGAACCACCTGTCTCTGTATCTGTATTTTCTTTCCAAAGAGCTGAGTGATTGCCTAGAACAGCTGTGGGTATTTGTGTTTTATTTTTATAAACCCTAAGCAACTGAGTGAAAAGCAAAGCCGATTATGTCATTGAGTCCTTTAATATGTATGAACAGGAAAGCAGAAAACTGAGTTAGCCATAGCAAATACAAGGTTTACAAAGAAGAAGAAACACTGAATTTTGCTGGGGAATCAATGAACAAAGAGGCAAAATGTTTGCATTTTGGGGAAAGACTTTTTATTTTATCTTCATTCAGATAAATGATCTTTACACGACGTCTTTTTAAATCCTGCAAACACTGAATTTATCACAAGATGTAAGAGAAGTATAGTGGAGAACATGCTATATAGAAGTCTGGCAAAGAGAGTCAGGTTTTTATGTGTACCAACCCCTACACATTTGTTTGTTCTTCTTTGCTCTGTTTAAAATAACTTCCTCTTTGTCTTTGAATTGTATAGCGTTTAAATGCCACTGTAAAGTTAAGCCTCCACTCTGAAAACTTATTTGTGCTATCAAAACATTGTCAAGAATCTAGATATCGCAAGAACAGAAAACCAAACACCACATGTTCTCACTCATAGTTGGGAACTGAACAATGAGATCACTTGGACTCGGGAAGGGGAACATCACACACCGGGGCCTATCATGGGGAGGGGGGAGGGGGGAGGGATTGCACTGGGAGTTATACCTGATGTAAATGACGAGTTGATGGGTGCTGATGAGTTGATGGGTGCAGCACACCAACATGGCACAAGTATACATATGTAACAAACCTGCATGTTATGCACATGTACCCTAGAACTTAAAGTATTAAAAAAAAAAAAAAAAGAATCTAGATAGCTAGAGCCAGATTTCTGGCATTCATGCCAAATGCCAGAGGATCTTTGGCTACTGACTATCACTGGAGAGTCTTTAGGTCAGTGTAAGTGAGAAGATCACCTTATTTAGTATTGTGTAGCAACTTACTTGGAATTAGAAGTCTCTTGGATCCTTGAGGGCTACATTTTGGTGGTAGTGGTGGTGGTGGTGGTGGTGGTAACATTTCAATAAGTCAACCAAGTGGAATTTCTAATCTTAATATGGCAACCCATAGAATCCTTCTACCTAAAAAATTGTCACAAAATTTAGGGTATTTTATTCTCTTCTTTTCCTTACTTCCCTTCTTATTTTAAAGTGAATCCAGTTTATCTCAGTTGCATTTTTTTCTCCTTCAATATAAAAATGCTATAAAATTATTATTTCTAAAACTTTGGAAAATATAGAAAAACTAAAAATAAAAAGAATCCTATTCCCAAGGGCAGGTGTTGTGAGTGTCTCTCTCAATCCTGGCCCAGGTTTGTTTTCATTTTTGTTTTGTTTCATAATTGTGACCATATTGTATGTATGATTTTGTTTTTGTGAAAATTAGCACTGTCATAGGATTTCTCCAATATTATTAAAATTATGTAAACAATTCTTACTCTTCCTGTTTCATTTCTTCTCTTCCCTTCCATTCTCTTCTTTAAAAGTGTTCATTGCCTTCCCTCTTTCCTTAATCAAATACCATTAAGGAGACTTCTGCTTTTGGACAAGACAGAATAAAAGAATGGGGTTTTTCCTCTAGCGTATTAGGAGGTGGTGGTGTGAGTTCAAGCACGTCATGGCAATTAGAGTTCATGAGACATGATACCAAAGAAGAGAGGTCTGCACAGAGAGAAGGCTCTGGAGATCTGAAGAGCATCCCCTTTGAGTTTTCATCTGAGAACTGAACAGCATGTGTGTGTGTGAAGAAACTACTCAAGTTTTCTAAGAGGAAGAACCACTGGGGTTCACATAGGGCTTGGAAGAGTTTGTATTCCCACATGCCAGAGTGGATAGAACTCATAATTTGTGAATGTTAGATAGTGTATTCAGAAGGATAATGTCTCAACAGTGGGATGAAATTAATCCTAGGTTAAAAGCTGCTCTGATCCTGGGTAAAACAAGTATAAAAGCAGGTCTCAAAGGATCAAACTGTTTCCAAGTAATTTAATTCCAAGAACAAAGCTCAAGAATATTTACAGAAATATAGAAAAAATCCAGTACCTAACAAGATAAAATTAATGATGTCTGGGATCCAATAAAAGTATTACCAAATATGCTAAGAAGCAGGAAATATGAGCCATAATGAAAAAAGCAATCAATAGAAAGAGACTCAGTAGTAATATAGATGACAGAATTAAAGAACATTAAAACAGATACTGTAATTATATTTCTTATGGTCAAGAAGGTAGATTATATCCTGAGTATGTTAAAAAGGGACATGAAAGATATTTTTTAACTGTATTTTTTAAACTGTTGTTTAACTATAAATCAAACTTCTAGAGATAAAAATATAATACCTGAAAGAAAAAATACATTGGATGGAATTAACAGCAGATTAGTCATTTTATAAGGAAAGATTAATGAACATAAAGGCAGAGCAATAGAAACTATTCAAAAGGAAGCAAATTAAAAAGACCAATAAAAGTGAATACAGCCTCAGGGAGTTTAGGGCAAGTTTAAGCAGCCTAATACACACATAATGGGAGTTCCCAAAGGAAATAAGTGGGAACAGAAAAAAAAATAATGGCTAAAACTTTTCCAAGTCTAATGAAACCTCTAAACCACACAGATTCAAGTAGCTCAGTCAATGCCAAGTATGAGAGACATGAAGAAAACTATGCTAAGTCACATCATAATCAAATTGGTTAAAACTAGTAATAAAGAGAAAAACAATAAAAGCAACCAGAGAAAAAGGACACATATGGAAAAAAGAATGAAGATTAGAATTATCACAGACTACTAACCAGAAACAATGCATGTTACAAGACAGTGTACAAACATCTTTAAAATACTTCAAGAAAAAAACTGTCAACTTAGCATTCTCCAGCCAGCAAAAATATGTGTCACACAGTAAAGGTGTATTGAACATACGGTTACCATGACATATCAATTTTATTCCTAGGTTTGTATTCACACAAAACTTGTACACAAATGTTCATAGCATTCCTAATGATTAAAAAGTGAAAACAATTCAAATGTTCATCAAGTAATAAATGAATAAGTAAAATATGGTATACCCATACAATGGAAAATTACTTGGCAATAAGAAGAAATGAAGTACTGATACATGCAACATGGATGAACCCTGGAAATGTTATGGTAAGTGAAAAAAACAGTAAAAGGTGATTGACTATTTTATGATTCCCCTTATGTGAAATATCCAGAAAGCAAGTCTGTAGTGACACAAAGTAGACTAACAGTTGTTTAGGGCTGGAGGTGGAAGGAGAAAATGGAAAGTGACAGATAAAACAAGTTAGGATTTCTTTATGGAGAACAGAAATGTGGCAATGGATGCATAATCTTGTGTATATCCTAAAAATATTGAAATATACATTTTAAAAGGGTGAATTGTATGGTATTTGAATTATATCTCAATAAAACCATTACAATGATGATAAAGGTGAAATATTTTTTCAGATATAAAAAGCTGAAAGATTAATCAGCAAAAGACCTGAACTAAAATATTAAAGGAAGTTTTCAGGTAGAAGGAATATGATACCACACGGAAATCTGAATCTACACAATGGGATAAAGAACACCAGAAATGATAAATAATGTGGGTAAATATAAATATCCTTTTCTTTTTTCTTGTTTGGAAGACAGGGTCTCACTTTTTCACCTAGGCTGGAGTGCAGTGGCACAGTATCAGCTAATGGCAACCTTTGCCTGCTGGGCTCAAGTAATCCTCCCACCTCAGCCTCCCAAGTAACTGGGACTACAGGCATGCACCATCACGTCCAGCTAATTTTTGTAATTTTTTTTTTGTAGAGTAAAGGTTTTGCCATTTTTCCCAGGCTGGTCTCAAACTCGTGAGCTCAAACAATCAGCCGGCCTCAGCCTCCCTAAGTTCTGGGATTACAGGCGTGAGTCACAGCACCCGGCTTCCTTTTCTTTTTATTTAAAGTATTTCTTTTTCCTTTTTCTTTTTTTTTAAATTTTGAGATAGAGTTTCACTCTTGTTGCCCAGGCTGGAGTGCAATGGTGTAATCTCGGCTCCACAACCTCCGCCTCCTGGGTTCCAGTGGTTCTCCTGCCACAGCCTCCTAAGTAGCTGGGGTTATAGGCATGTGCCACTACGCCCAGCTAATAGTGTATTTTTAGTAGACCCAGGGTTTCTCCATATTGGTCAGGCTGGTCTCGAACTCCCAACCTCAGGTGATACTCCCACCTTGGCCTCCCAAAGTGCTGGGATTACAGGCATGAGTCACCACACCTGGCCTTAAAATATTTCTTTAAAATATGACTGACTAAAGCAAAAAAAGTATGATGGACTTTATAACAATACAAAAGTAAAACGTGTAAAAACAAGACCAAGACCAGAATGGGAAGAGCTGGAACTTTACTATTGTAGCGTTTTAATGTTATACATAACATGGTATAATATTAGGTGTAAATATTTAGATGTAAAATCTAAAGCAACCACTACAAAAACCATACAAGAGGTTATAGCTAGTAAGCCAACAAGGGATATAAACTAGAATCATAATTAATCCAAAAAAGGAAGTAAAAGAGGCAAAAGGGGACAAAGAATAGGTGGGACTACTAGAAAAGAAACAAAGAAGGTAGATTTAAACACAGTCATATCAACAATCACATTAAATGTAAATGTTCTAAATTCTCTAATTAAATGCAGATAGTCAGACTACATTTTTTTTTAAAAGCAAGACCACACTACATTCATGCATTGCTTAACAACAAGAATGCATTCTAACAAACGCCTCATTAGGCTATTTCCTCAGTGTGTGAACATCACAGTGTGTACTTACACAAACCTAGATAGTATAGCCTTCTATATACCTAGGTTATATGATATAGCCTATTGCTTCTAGGCTACAAACCTATATAACATGTTACTGTACTGAATACTATAGGCAAGTGTAGCACAATGATAATTATTTGCATATTTAAACATAGAAAAGGTACAGTAAAAATGGAGTTTTATAATCTTATAGAACCACCATTGGTTCCATATATAGCCCATCATTAACTGAAACATTGCTATTTGATACATGATTTTATATGCTGCCTACAAGAAACTCACTTTAAATATAAAGACACAAGTAGGTTTGTGATGGCCTCTTATTGGGTTGACTTGGATTGACTTAACTAAATTTCCTGTAATTCCCCTTCCTGTATATAACCTATTAGAGTAGACCACAGGAAAGATTCTTATGGGCTGTTTGAAGAGTAGAAGCAAAACAGCAGCCATTTGGTTGCTCACACACATTGTCTCTTATCTGCTAACTCACCACATTTATCCTGAAGCAGGGCTTCACCTGCAGTTGCTCTGCATTCTCCTGAATCATTCAGCTTCTGTGATTTCTTGGCCAGCTCTGTGTTGAAGAACCTAGCTTCTGCAGGACATCCATACCATCAAGAAACTTCAGAAACTAGTAAAAGAAGAGCAAACTATACAAAAAGGAAGCAGGAGAAAGGAAATAATAAGAAAATAAATGAAATAGAAAGTAAGCAAATGGTATAGAAAAATCAGTGCAACTAAAAGCTGGTTTTATAAGAATATTAATAAAGCAAATAAATCTCAAACCCAACTGATCAGAAGAAAATAGAGAAGATAATAATAATAAAAAGAAATTAGAGAAGATATAAATTACCATAAGCATGGGTGAGAGAGTTGACATCACTATAGGTCATACAGATAAGAGAATAATATATAAATATTGTGAGTAATTTTATGACAATAAATTCCACTTACGTGAAATAGACAGATTCCTTGATAGACTCAAACTAGCCAAACTCACTCATGAAGAAATAGATAACCAGAGCAGTCCTCTATCCATTAAAAAAATTGAATTTGTTGTTAAAAGCCTTGCTATAAAGAAAACTGCAGTGTTAGCTGCTTTACTAGTCAAGTCTACTAATAATTCAAGAAAGAAATAACACTAATTCTTCATGAACTCTTACAGAAAACTGTACAGGAGGAACTACGTGACAACTTATTCTGAGGCCAACATTACTTTGACACCAAAATTAGACAAAGACATTGCAAGAAAAGAAAAGTTCAGACAAATACACCTCATGAACATAGATGCAAAAATTCTTAACAAATTTTAGTAAATTGAATCCAACAATACATGAAAGGACAGTATGTCATAATGAAGTGGGACTTATCCATAGAATGGAAGGTTGGCTGAATGGTTTCAAAAAAAAATCCAGGTTATTTATCTTATTAACTAAAAGAGGAAAACCATGGATCATCTCAACTGACAATAAAATGTGTTTGGAAAAATCCATCATCTGTTCCTGATTTTTAAAAAAAACTGTCAGCAAACTCAGAACAGAAGGGAATTTACTCAACCTACAGGTCATTTCCAAAAACCTATAGCTAACATCATACTTAATGGTAAAAGACTGGATACTTTTTCCCTAAGATGAGGATCATGTAAAAAATATATGTTTTTACCACTTCTATTCAATATTATAGTAGAGATTCTTCTTGCCAGTGAAATAAGGCAAGAAAAGGAGCTAAATTTGTCTTTATTCACAGAAGAAATGATCCTTTATGTAGAAGAAAGTACAAAATATATTTTAAAGGCTATTTAAACTAGTCTGTGAGTTTAGTAAGATCAATTCATAATATTATACGATGAAATCATTTGTTTTTTTACCAACAATGAATAATCACACATTGAAATTTAAGAATATCACTTATAATAGCAATTAAATATATGAAATGCTTAGTGATAAATTGAACCAAGGATGTGCATGGATTGTAAACTGAAAATTATAAAGCATTACAGAGAGAAATTCAAGGAGATTTAACTAAATGGAGACCTATGCCATGTTCATGAATTAAAAGACTAAGTACTGTTAAGATGCCAAGTTTCCCTAAGCTGTAATCCCAATCAGAATTCCAACAAGATTTTTAAAAAAGTAATTGACAATCTAACTTTCAAATTTATATGGAAATACAAAGAACCTGAAATAACCAAAAACTTTGTAAAATAACAGGAAAGTTTGGGGACTGATTTCAAGACTTATTATAAAGATACAGTAATCCAGGCAGTGTAGTATCACCATAAATTTAAAAAACTAAACCAAAGAAACAATATAGAGAGCCTGGAAATAGACCCATACATATATATGGTCATTTGATTTTTGACAAAGTTGCCAAGGAAATTCAGTGGGGGAAAGGAGAGTCTTTCAACAAAATGGCACTAGAAAAATAATATAAAGTAGGGCACAGTGGCTCATGCCTGTAATCCCAGCACTTTGAGAGGCTGAGGCAGGCAAATCGCTTGGGCTTAAGAGTTCAAGACTAGCCCAGGCAACATGGCGAAAACCCATCTCTACAAAAAAATACAAAAATTAGCGGAGCATGGTGGCACACTCTTGTAGTCCCAGCTGCTTGGAAGGCTGAGGTGGAAGGGTCAATTGAGCCCCAGAGGAGGAGGTTGCATTGAGCTAAGTTCATGCCACTGCACTCCAGCCTGGGTGACAGAGCAAGTCCCTGTCTAAACAAAACAAAACAAAACAGTTACATGGATACCAAAATAAACCTCATCCCTTACGTCATATCATACAGGAAAATAAAGCTGAAATTGATCATATCCCTAAATAAAACAATAACATTTTTAGAAAAAAACATAAGAGAAAACCTTGGTGATCTGTTTTTGTTGAAGTTTTTAAAACATAGCATACAAAGCGAGGAATAAAAAAGGAAAGTTAATTATTTGAACTTCACCACAAAATTAAAACACTTTGTGCATCACAGGCATTGTAAGAATGTGCAAGGGCAAACCACAGAATGAGAGAATATCTTTCTGAAAGATATCTGACAAAAGATTACAGTATAAAAAGAACTGTTACAACTTAAGAATATGAAGACCAAAAAAAAAAAAAAAAAAAAAGAAAGAAAGAAAGAAAAAAGCCTGTGAAAAATGGGCCAAACTTGCATAAAAGTTGATATAAGAATGGCAGATAGGCCCATGGAAAGATGCTTTATAGCCTTACTTACTAGGGAAATGCAAATGAAAACCACCTCACACCCACTAGAATGGCTAATGTTATAAAACCTGGTAGAATTACAAAGTACTGGGAGGGATGTGGATTAACTGGAACTCTCCTATATCGTGGTGTAAAATGGCACCATGTGCTGGGGAGACATTTTGTTGGTTTCTTAAGAATTTAAGCCTGCACCTACCATACAACCCAGTCGTTGTCCTCTATGCATTGATCCAAGACAAAATAAACTTATGTTCACAAAATAAAAGCCTATGTAGTGAATGTTCATAGCAGCTTTATTTATAATAGGTAAAAACTACAAGCAATGGCCGGGTACGGTGGCTCACGCCTGTAATCCCAGCACTTTGGGAGGCCGAGGCGGGCGGATCATCTGAGGTCAGGGGTTTGAGACCAACCTGGCCAACATGGTGAAACCCTGTCTCTACTAAAAATACAAAATTAGCCAGGCGTGGTGGCACATGCCTGTAATCCCAGCTACTCAGGAGGCCGAGGTGGGAGAATCACATGCAACTGGGAGGAGGAGGTTGCAGTGAGCCGAGATCACACTATTGCACCCCAGCCTGGGTGATAAGAGTGAAACTCCATTTCAAAACAAACAAACAAATAAACAACAACAACAAAAACCTACAAACAACCCAAATGCCCTTCAGTGGGTGAATAGATCAACATGCTGTGATTCATCCATGCAATGGAATACTTTCCAGCAATATAAACGGATGGACTATTGATCCACGTAACAGAATGGATGACTCCCAAAATAATTATGCTGCATGAAAGAAGCCAAAGATGAGTGCATACAGTGTGATCCCATTATATAAAATGCAAACTAATCTATGGTGAGAGATAGCAGATCAGTGGTTGCCTGGGAACACAGAGGATTATTGTGGAGGGGGGCAGGAAGGAGAGATTACAAAAGGGCATAGGAAGCTATTTGAGGTGGATGATATATTAATTATCTTGACGGTGGTTATGATTTACGGGTATATACATATGTCAAAACTCAACATATCGTTCACTTAAATATGTATAGTTTGCTGTATATCCATTATACTCCCATAAAGCTGTAAAACAAAAGCCATTAGGCAGATCCAAACAAGTTAAGCAGTGTATAGAGGCAGGTTCAAATTAGAGTTTTGGGTGAGAGAAGGAGGGGGATGTAGAAAGGTTGGACATTTACAGGATGATTCATAGAAGAGGAGCCAGGCTTTTCACTGTTGGAGTTGAGTACAATTACAGAAAAATAAAAGGAGACCAGAATGAACTTTGCGTTGTTAGACTTTGTGGTATCAGTGTAAACCTCATGGTTTTTATGTGTGCAGATACAGAAATACAGAGAGATTTGATGTGTGTATACATTCATATACATCCTAACTGTATTCACAGAAAGGGACTGGGAATAGTCATGCCCCAGCTATAGTAAGCACATCTAGCATCTAGATTTTGACTTGTTAATATCACTTTTCAATGAAAGGAATGAGGGCTTCTTGGAGAAACATCAGATTCCAGGGCTGAGGCAGGGAATGTACAAGATGAACCTAAATATGCTTCTGTGCTAGGAAGCAAAGAAATTCTCAAACAATAATGAGGAGATAACAAAAGTTCTCAGAAGCCAGTTTAAAGAGGCTTTCATTGGCCACATCTGGTGATTTGAACATCAAGATAAATAATGACAGTTACAGATTCTAATCTACTGAATAAAACACAAATATGTGACTCCACACTGATAAAAGAAATAAATGAATAAATAAATGGGAAGGCAAGAGAAGTCTCCCTTACAGTAGAAAGCCAACTAATAAATGTAGAAGGATTGATATTAGAAAAATCTCCATTTGACAACTATCACAGCAATAATTAACATTAATGGATACCCAAACTAGTGGGTGAAAGTAGGGTTTAAATGAAATTTTACAGTCTCAAATTATCTCTCCAGAAAAATTTGCTGATTACAAAAGGGGAAAAACATGATTTTCTAGTTTTAGAAGCCTGGCAGACACTGTTTGACCAAGAAAAGTTAACACCACCCATAATGAGACTTTTATAGGTGCAAGATGGGCCACCCCTCACCTCCAAAATTGGTCTAGATTTGAGACTGATGATGATACACACACACACACCCCAAGAGGATAAAAAGAGATGTGTTTATTACTCATATACTGAGGCTTCTAGGAAGAGTAGGGCAGGCTCCCAAACAGGTCTGGAAATGGCTGAGAAAGTACAGAGGGTGACTGGTTTTGATATTTTTATTGTGGTTAATGGGCTCTGGGTGGGGTGAAGGTTACCAGCTATGAGACAGGGCTCATGTACTTTGAACCTGCCATCAGCATCAAGCAACGAATCACCCAGGCTTTCTTATCAGCTTGCAGGATGTAGGGCAGAAGAGAAAGAAAGAGGAGTGGGGCTTGAAAGCTGTCAGCAGTCACACGTAAAAGATAGAATCTGACTAGAAACAAACAGATGCCATGCTCCATCCAATCGTTGCAATGAAAAGAATACAACATCTGTGATATTCCAGCCAAAAATGTATTACCTGGGTCTAATTATGAGAAATATCAAACAAATCCACTGTATAGACAAGAATTAACATAGCAGGCCTGGGGCTGCTATCCTTAGAAGGGCCTCCTTGCAAGGTTGCCAGTGATTGGTAACCGGAAACTTGGATTTAAGGAGTGTTCCCATCACACAGTGAGTGGCTCACACTGTCTAAACTGCTTGTACAAAGAATGTGGATTGTGTTGAATTCTGCTTTCCTTTGGGGAGTCTGGAATTTTGGTACTTGCTAGACAGACAGTGCCTCTGTGACCAGTCGCAATAAAAACCTTGAGCACTGAATTTCTTTTTTTTTTTCTTTCTTTCTTTCTTTTTTTTTTGGAGACAGAGTCTTGCTCTGTCGCCCAGGCTGGAGTGTAGTGGCACAATCTTGGCTCACTGCAAGCTCTGCCTCCTGGGTTCACACCATTCTCCTGCCTCAGCCTCCCGATTAGCTGGGACTACAGGTGCCTGTCACCAAACCTGGCTAATATTTTTTTGTATTTTCAGTAAAGTTGGGGTTTCACCGTGTTAGCCCGGATGTTCTCAATCTCCTGACCGTGTTATCCTCCCGCCTTGGCCTCCCAAAGTGCTGGGATTACAGGCGTGAGCCACCGCGCCCGACCAGCACTGAATTTCTAATAAGCTTCCTGGTAGGTAACGTTTCACATGTGTTATCAGAGCTCATTGCTGGGGAAATTAACACATCCTGTATGATTCCACTGGGGAGGACTCTTGGGAGCTTGCCTGGTTTTCTCTGGATTTTGCCCATCGTGCCTTTTCCCTTTGCTAATTTTGCTTTTTATTCTTTGGCTTTAATAAATCATAGCCACCAGTGTGGCCATCTGCTGAGTCCTGTGAGTCCTCCTAGCAAATCATCAAACCTGGGGTGATCTTGGGGAACCCAACACAACCACATTGAAAAATATTCTACTAAGTGATTGTCCTATAATCTTTAAAAAATGTCGAGGTCATGAAAAAGAGTCATAACAGCTGTAAACAATGTGAGATCTTGAACTGCATTCTTTTCTGTAAAGGATGTTTCTGGGACAGTTGGCTAAACTTGAATGGCATCTCTGGATGATGGGTCCATGAAAGTTCTTTATGCCAACCTTGCAAGTTTTTGGTAAGTTTAGAACTGTTTCAAAATAAGATATGTATTTTTTTCTTTTCTTTTTTCAGGACAGGGTCTCATTCTGTCACCCAGGTTGGAGTTCAGTGGCAAGATCTCAGCTCACTGCAGCCTCAACCTCCCTGGCTCAAGCAATCCTATCACCTCAACCTCCTGAGTAAGTAGCTAGGACTACAGGTGTGCACCACCATGCCACACTTTGTTGTTGTTGTTGTTTTTGTAGAGACAAAGTTCTGCTGTGTGGCCCAGGCTGGTCTTGTACTCCTGAACTCAAGTGATCCACCCACCTCGGCCTCCCAAAGTGCTGGGATTACAGGCATGAGCCATCACGCCTGGACCTAAAGTATGTATTTTTTCCAAACTCTGAAAGCATTTTTTTATAGGCTGCATAATATTCTACTGCATGAGTGTCTATCATAGTTTCTTTAGCCTAGTGGTTTTCAACCCTGGCTACACATGAAAGCCACTTGGAGACTTTTTATACATATATGCCTAGGTCTCAGTCCTAGAGATTTTGATTCAGTTGTTCTGATATGAGGATTGGGCATCATTATTGTGAAAATATAGCAACCCAAGTGATTTTAATATAGAACCAGAAATGAAAATCAGTAGGCTAAGAAAAACTGTAGTAGTAACCAATCTTTTAATGTTGATTATTTCAGTTGTTTCTAGCCATAGTATGTCAATAAAAATATTTGTGCATTGTGCATTTCCCTTATTTTGTATTATGTTCTTGGTACTAACCTCAGAGGTCAAAGGGTATGAATATTTTTAAGGCTGCTAACGGTATTTTTTCAAATCGATTTTAAAAGCAAATTATCTGGTGTCTATTCTATTGTATGTAGCTAGAACATTCTCCATTTTAAATGTCTTTGCTAGTATGATAGAAAAAAGGTGTAATATTATTCTAATTTGCATTTTTAAACTTTTTTTAGAGGGTTAAGTATTTCCAAATTTTGTTGTGCATCAGCGTTTCCTCTTTGGGAAATAATTGTTATATTCTTTTATGTATTAGGAAGGTAGTCTTTCTCAGATAGTTTTATGTAAGAGCTTTATCACATATAAGTGTAATATTTCCCCAGTTTGTGGTTTGACTTTTAATTTTGGTCATTTTACTCTTTAAGAGAAAGAATATTTTCTTGGGAATGAGAAAATATGCTGCAGTAGCAAGAAGAGTTGGCAAACTCAAGACTTGTTCTATATCTGGAAGAAGTTCCTAAGACAGAGGAGGAAAAAATACTGCAAGCTGTGGCCAAGAAGTTCTGTGTTTTGTATTCCTAAGGTGTTCTGAGGGTTGAGGAATATGTATCAAACCCAATAGGGTTTATTTTATTCTTATTCATAGGACTACGTGCCCCATTTTAAGTACCACCTTAGAGAGAACAACACATGTGAGAGTTATTTTTCTCCTTGGTCATAGAATATTTGGAAAATCAGATACTAAATTAGTTATAGCACAGCCCTGAAAATAAAAACTTGCTAAAAAAAAATGAGTTCGCACAAAAAGTGTAGTGTAGGTTGGCAAAAACAGATAGAAATAAACAGATCATACTGTCTATTATGGAGAAGATATTCTGGGCTAACCCCACTCACAATCACTGCAGTATTCAGTGTAATAGGGCAAGAAGTCTTATCACAAAATGTTATTTCAGAAAAGAAGATAAGTGAATCACACATAGACCTGAGAAATCTAGGCTACTCTGCAAGAAACCATTCACCCCTTCAGGGTTAGTGGAAGGCTTCCGCCACGTGGGGGAGCTCAAATCTCACTTCCCTCAGCTATTACTCCACCCACAAAGTAGTTGATTACTAATATTGGATTGGTCAAGTCCAAGAACATGGTTTAGGTCAGTATGCTTGGGCCTGGAACTTTCTCTGTGCTAAAGGAAAGGTTAAACATGGTTTCTAGTGGCAAAATTTCTTTTTTAGCTCATTTTGTAGGTTCCCCCACCCCTTTATTGGCTTTTTAGGAAAACTGGTTTCCTATTCAACCGGGTGATGAAACAGTTTGAGGGCTTTGCTGAGACCTTTGTGCCCTGCTGCCTCCTGGAAGGTCTTGGGGGGCAATGGATAGTTTCTAAGAAGAAGAAAAACTTTTCCTTATTTCCTTGCTTTAATTGCAATTTGATTAGAATTGCCTTTTCTTTCCATTAGAGCCAAACAATAAGGATGACTGCAGGCCAGGTAACATCCTCCGGGTAATGAGACAGAACTGATTGTAGTAGATTAGGAATTAATTTCAAGGGCAAAGGAAGGCTCATCTCAAAACAGACAGAACTTCACTGTCGACAATTTTGGACTGGTGGTGCTAGCATTGATGGACAAGAGGGACAATCCCAGGGTTTTGTTTTCCTTCTTATCTCCTTTTGTTCCACCTGGACTGAGATGAATCCTGATAATGGCAGAGATTTTTGAGCACTAAATCGATTCAATAAATCAGAGTCATAAAATTCATCACTAAAGAAATGAAGATCTGTAAAAGTCATTTCTTTCTTTCTTCTCTTTCTTCCTTTCTTTTTGTTCATTCATGCTTCTTTTCCTTTTGGAGGTGGTTGCATTTAAGATTTATCAATAATTGCTTTTCCTATTTAAAATTGATTTTTAACTATATAAATGATTCCCGAATACCTTCTCCTTCCAAAAAACTGGACACCTACAGCTAAAGCTACCATTAAGTCCTCTTTGAGCACTATCCAACTACCCTGATGCCATATCCCAGGCATTATGATAGAGTAAGTAAGGGAGGGTTGGAGCCAGATTGCTTAGACTCAAATTAAACTAATTAAACCCTGTGCAACTTTAGGCAAGTTACTTCACCTGACTATGCCTGAGTTTTCTTATCTGGAGAATGGATATTAATGCCTACCTCATAGAGTGATTTTAAGGATTAAATGTAATAATATTTGTAAAGCACTTAAATACCATATGCCATGTAGAAGCACTTAATAAATATTAGCTATTGTTATTCTACTTCCTACTTGTAATATATATTTCTTCCCATAGATCATGCAGTGAGCTATGATCTCACCACTGCAGTCCAGCCTGGGCAACAGATTGAGCTGCTGTCTCAATAAAATAAAATAAAATAAAATAAAATAAAATAAAATAAAAATAAAAAAGGAAAGAAAAAAAAGAAAAAGAAAAAAGAGAGAGAGAGAGTGATATGGTTTGGCTGTGTCCCCTCCCAAATCTCACCTTGAGTTCCCACCTGTTGTGGGAGGGACTTAGTGGGAGGTAATTGAATCATGGGGGCGGGTCTTTCCCATGCTATTTTCATGATAGTGAATAAGTCTCATGAGATCTGATGGTTTTAAAAGGTGGAATTTCCCTGCACACTCTCTCTCTCTCTTTGCCTGCCACCATCCATGTAAGACGTGACTCGCTTCCCCTTACCTTCCATCATGATTGTGAGACCTGCCCAGGCACATGGAACTATGGGTCCATTAAGCCTCTTCTTCTGTATAAATTACCCAGTCTCGGGTATGTTTTTATCAGCAGTGTGAGAGCAGACTAATACAGAGAGAGTGAGAGAGATAGGGAATCCTTAGGGGGAAATGGATATGGAACAACAGGAGTAAAGAGTTAGATTGTGTTGCTGTAGAAAAAGAGGTCAAGAGATAACCAATATTAAGAGTTTTCAGAATATTGTTTTAGTATCATCTGTTTGTGTGTTTGACAAAATGGTGTTGTATGCATATTATTCTACAGCTTGCCTTTTTCAATTAGCAATGAGGTTCTGAGATTTACACATGTTGATACAAACAGATCTAATATATTCCTTTTAACTATTATTGCTACTAATACTTGTCTGTTACAAACAGTGCTGCCTGGAACCTTTGAATAAGTGTCTGCAAAGTGAATATGTGCCAGAGTTTCTCTCAAATAGAAATCTATATGTGGAACTGCTGGGTTGTAGGCTATGTGCAAATTGCTTGAACCAATTTATATTCCCGCAGCAGTATCTGAGAGTACCCAGTTCCTGAAAACCTTGCAAAGACTCATAAATAAAATTAAACCTTTGTGCCAATCTAAGGGAGAGAAACAGTATGTCATTGTTTTACTTTGCATTTCCCTGGTTTCTAGTGAGATTGAGCATCTTTTCATGTTTATTGGCCATTTGCATTTTCTCTTTTGTGAATCATCTGTTTATAATCTCTATTCAGATTTCTATTACATTGTCTGATATTTTCTTATTAATCTATGAGATGATCTTTTGTTAAGTATGCTGTATATACTTTCTCCTAATCAGCTTTGCTTAGCTTTCAGCTTTTTTTTCATGGAGTCCTTGGTCATACAGGCCTAAATATTAGTGCAATCAAGTTGATTGGTCTAGTTTCTCATTTTTGGGGGCTTGTTTTTCATTTTGCTTTTTGATTCTTATTTAAGAAATCCTCTTTACCACATATTTGTAAGAATATTCATTTATATTGATCTAAATACATCTCTTTCTATACACACACACACACACACACACACATATTTTAAGTGGACCCTTTCTATACACGAATTTGTCATCTTGGAAAATATAAAGGCTTCTGGTGCCAGAACACTCTGGCTATAGATATCATATTTGCTGAGAGGCAGAAGAAAAACTACAGATGAAGAAGAAAGATTCAAAATCTGATAGATGATCAGAAAAGTATTGCTTGGGCTTTGGAAGTGGTGAGTCTGAAACATGAAGGCAAACAGGACCAGCTTTAAGAATAGACTTTTTTTCTTGAGGTTAAGTGGAAAGAGAACATACTGGGAAGGATGACATCAATCAGACAAGTGACATAAGCCTACATGTTGTAGAGAAGGAATGAGATTACTTTAGGAATAGGTAAAAATATGTGGGAAAAGATGTGAATCTACCCGAAAGAGATAGGGAATCTTAAATTAACTGGGAGTGGTAATGTGTACCTGTAGTCCTAGCTACTCAGGGGCTGAGCAGGGACGGTTGCTTGACCCCAGGAGTTGGAGGCTGCAATGAGCTATGATTACTCCAGTCTGGGCGACAGAGCGAGAACGTGTGAGAGAGAAAGAGAAAGAGAGATAGGGCATCCTTAGGGAAGGAGGGAATAGATACGGAACAACAGGAGTAAAGAGGTTGTGTTGCTGTAGAAAAAAAGGTCAAGAAAGCAGTATTTCTGTTGGTCTGAACAGAAGCTAGAAAACACAGAAGAAGACATGTTGTTTTTTCCTGCACCGCTAAAGACTTGGGAAACATCACCAACAGTAACTCCACTTCAGAAATGTGTTGATGGAAGGATGCTCCAGCTGGCATAAGTGTGGAGGCAGAGGGAAAATCTAACCTAGGGAGGAGGATTGTTAGGATGAAACATTTCCAAAGTGTAAAATAGTAGCTTCTTCAGCATAAACGACATCGTCAGACTTAAAACAAACAAACAAACCATCCACCCAGCCAACCATGGTATCTGGTGGGACTTAGAGAAATAGAGAGAAGCAGGAAATTGGGTCTAGGGGAAATACAAGGTCAAGAACATAGGGTGCTTGGAGATGCCTCTTCTAAATAGGCAGAGCGCTGTTGCAAGAAGGCAGAGCCTGCACTCTTGGGGCTCCAGCTCAGTTTATATGTTGTGCTGCATTTGGGCACCAGGAATATGAAGATAAATATAAAAGCAAATGAAGAAGTTTTTAAAGTGCAGAATGAACACAAATAGGAAGAAAAGAACCTAAGAAATTCCTGGGGATTGGTAAGACCCTCAATGCAAATTTCTGCATTGTGCAAGAAGAAGCACCAGTGTGTATAGGAGTGATGGACTTTTCAATGAAATCTGGAATTTAGTATCACAATTAATCTCCTGGTCACGTTCGTTCTAACTGGGTTTAAGGTCATGAGAGTTGACAAACAGGGACCCTGGACAATTGCATGGATTAATTGACATCCTGCAATCCTGTTTTGTCTCATTCCTCCTCTTCTTTGAATATCAGTGTATTAGAATCTTACAGTGAATATGTGTTTGTACATCATTCCTTAGCTGACATACCTGCTACCTTTGATTAGATAATTTTTGTGTCTTTGAAAGTGGGGCCATCCTTAAGCAAAACTGTGATGTTCTTCAATTTCTGACCCCTGATCTACAGATTTTTCTATAGCTACACCCTTCTTTATCTTCTTTCTATACCTCCCCATCAAGTGGTGTGTGCATATCTTTAAAATTTTCTTCTCTGCTCCAAACTTAAAAGACATAACTGTGGAAAAAACCCCAAAGCTAAACATTTCCATGGGCCAGAAATGGAAACACTCAGTGGTAAGCTGGACTGCAGTATAGGCCTGCTGGGCTGTAGGTCCAGAAATAGGCAGAGTGAGGAGGGTGACTCCTACAGGGCAATGAAAACCAAAGTGGTACACATGTGGTGGGGCACCAGAGCCAGCATCACTGTGTAAAACCAAAGGCTAGGTGGGCCTGCCTGACCATGAAAGGAGGTTGAAACCACTCTGATCACTGCTTGAAGCTGTGGCTTTATAAAGCTGAATCTCTGTAGGGAACGGGAGGAAATAGAGCAAGCCAAGCAGCAGGATCTATTTGGCTTAGTAACTAGATCTACAACAGTCCCATCACTCTGGGCTAGGAGCACCATATCTCCAAAGCAAGACCTGTTTCTGGATTTGCATGCTAAAGTTCTCCCTAGGGGCTGAGTGGAGGCAATTGCAAAACTTATACATAAGGAGAGGAGACCAGAGAGCAAGTAAACAAATACAACAAAAACAGCTCCACCCAAGATGAGTCTACCAACCCAAATATAAATAGTTCCATTAGGAAAACTACCACCAAAAAAGACAGTAACAAAATCGACAATCAAGAGAAGAATCTACTCCTAATGAAATACAAAACAATATACAACTATCAAGTGATTTAAAAATTGTATTTCAGGTCTTTAAGGGGATAAAGAAGAACAAGAAGTGATTATTTGGACCTAGCAACAAAAGTTATATGTCAATGAATAATATTAAAAAAATTTACTGGGGAAATGGAAAAAAACTGAAATCTCTCAAGCCCTTATTGTATACTTAGATTTGACCGGCTAATTCTCATTCATTCAATCAATCAATTCTACTTGAGATGTGTAATGTGCCAAGTGCCATTCTAGGTGTTTGGCATACATCAGTGAAAAACACAAAGAATCTCATGGCTCTTGAGCTTATATTCTAGCAAGGGTGCACAGTGAACAAAAATAAATAATTAAATCATCTAGCATTATGTTTCTAAAAGTGATAGTGCTGCAGGGGAAAAAAGAAAAGAAACAGGTTAAGAGAAGTGGGGAGCTCTGGAGTGGGTGGGTTGCAAATAAAAGTCCTATTTTATTCATTTAAACAGGTTCTACAACATGCACTGGAGCCTGTCAGGAGGGTGGGGAGAGAGAGTATTAGGAAAAAGAGCTAATGCGCTAATGCATGCTGGGCTTAATACCTACGTGGTAGGTTGATAGGTGCAGCAAATCACCATGACACACGTTTACCCATGTAACAGATCTGCACATCCTACACATATACCCCTGAACTTAAAATAAAATTAGAAAAAAAAACCAGGTTCTAGAGAACCTGTATCTAATAAAACGTTAAGCCTGATTTAAGTTACTATATATATATTAAAGCAAAACATTTCATTTAAAAATGAATTCCGTATTTTCATTCATCATGTAGGCTGTATTTAGCCCGAATTAGTGTCGTTTTCATGTTTTTCTGCTTTTCAGTTGAGAGGAAGTTTGTTGAAATCATTTTTGCTTTCAGAAGAATATGTGCATGGCTCACTAATGTATGCTTGTGTTTTTCTTAGCTTGGTAGATTCATAGCAAGGCAGGACTTGTCAGGCAAGCCATAGTGCTTGGAGCTGAAGGGAACCAATCACCACAAGACAGTGTCCTGAGAAATGGCCATCAAAGCTGGAAGTCCACCCGAGCCAGCAATCTGAGGAGACATGGTAGAGAGCAAAGGTCCACATGGAAGCCCCAGGATGGGCAAAAAATATCAAGAGATTTGGAAATAAAGAACGGAAATGTCAATGAAGAGTTCAACTCTTTGTTGTGACCGGTGATTGACACAGCCCCCAGGAGATCCTGAGAACATGTGCCCAAGGTGGTCAGGCTACAGCTTGGTTTTGTACATTTTAGGGAGATACAAGACATCGATCAATGTGTGTAAGATATACATTGGTTCAGTCCCAAAAGGCAGGACAACTCAAAGCAGGGGCTTCCAGGTCATAGGTAGATTCAAAAATTTTCTGATTGGCAATTGGTTGGAAGAGTTAAATTATTGTCTGAAGACCTAGAATCAATGGAAGGCAATGTCTGGGTTAAGATAAAGGGTTGTGGAGACCAGGGTTCCCATTATGCTGATAGCATCAATAGAAGGGAACAGACTGTGAATGTTTCTTATCAGACTTAAAGAGTCTGTTCTGTCAGTCTTAAGGTCTCTGTGTTGATGTTAATGCTGGTCAGCTATGCCTGAATTCCAAAAGAGCGGAGAGTATGATGAGGCATGTCTGACCCCCACTTCCCATTATGGTCTGAACTGGTTTTTTAGGTTAACTTTGGAATGACCTTGGCTGAGAGGAGGGGTCCATTTAGATAGTTTGGGGGCTTAGAATTTTATTTTAGATTTACAGAAGCCAGAAAGTGGGAGAGAGAAAGAGAGAAAGCCATCTGTGACTGCTATTTACAGGGTCCTGTGGCCTGGGGTTTTGGTAGGGAAAAAAAGAGCTTTGCCTTGACCTGGATATGTATATTCCCTTCTTGTTTAAAAAATAATACATAATCATCTTTCTGATGCAACTTGAAAGCAAGAATTTTAAAAAAATATCCACAAAATGATTGCTCTAAGCATGGTCAGAAAAAGATGAATTCTACAAGGAAGGTGGATGCTTCAATTCTCTTGAGGCTGCTGCTTCTCCTGCTAGATCTTGATCAATAACGCTACCTGATAGGCAGAGCTGGGGCCAGTGGAATATACACGTACTTCTGATATGATTTGAGGAGCAGCCACTTGAATGGCATCTCTGTCCCCAAATTGCATCTCTGTCACTTTCCATCTTGCCTGAAATTCCAATTCATGTAGATTAAGATTTTTTCTTTAGAATATCACATTAAAATGCAATTGTGTCACATAAGAATTCATCTACAAATTAATTTGGCAAACAGAGAACAGAATCTAGAGACCAAGATATTGATTAAGAAAAAATTGGGGAAAGAGAATGGAAAAAAGAGACAAAAGTAAAACCAGAGCGAGCAGCCCAGAAGATGTCCCCTCCTGGGGAATTGTGATGAAGCCTTTTGGGACCCCGGGAGGATGTAGAAAATTATCCAAAGGGGGCATAGAGGGAAATCTTACTAATACTTATTTCTGAACTGAACATTTATAGAAACTTTTTAAAAAATGTGGCATCAGTTTATAAACATTATTTTATTTTGTTATTTCTAGGTATTAAAAATATGTACTATGGAAATAAAGATAGAGTAGGCCTGAAAGATCCAGGAAGGACTATTGTATTTAACTTTACAACTTGCAAGAGAAGGTGCCAAGATCTTTGTTAGCATAACTTTAATTCCAGCTGGTCATAGAATGTTCCACGGCTTGGAAGTATTTCTGGGACAGAGTCAGCATTTAAATAAAAGGAAACTTACAGATCAGATAATCACTAGGGGGTATGGATGTTGGGAGGTTAGGAGTGATCAGGGAATGGGGATGATGAGTTTTTTTCTGAGATTTTAGGCTGAAGTGCCCAGTAGCCAGTTTGGAAGACGTTAGCCTCAGGTAGAACCATGAGTCAGCAAAACATATAAATAGTAGACCAGTTAGGAATCAGATGATGGCCATTTCCTGAGGAATGATAGATGACTTAGTGTACTTTCAGATAACGCATTCTTTGGAGTTCACAAAATGGTGAAATGTCAACTTAAGAAATTGTTTGAGTAAATATCCATAAGTACTTGCAAATCATTAACTTTTTTTTTTTTAGACAAGGTCTCCCTCTGTTGCCCAGGCTAGAGTGCAGTGGTGCAATCATGGCTCACTGCAACCTCTGCTTCCCGGGCTCAAGAGATCCTCCTGCCTCAGCCTCCTGAGTAGATGGGACTACAGGTGTGTGCCACTATGCCTGGCTAATTTTTGTATTTTTTGTAGAGATGGAGTCTCACTATGTTGCTCAGGCTGATCTGGAACTCTTGGGCTCAACCAATCCACCCATCTTGGCCTCCCAAAGTGCTGGGATTACAGATGTGAGCCATTCTGCCTGGCCACATTTTTTAAATGTAAAAATTACTACTTTTTTTTTTTTTTTTAATGGCATGTTTCCTTGACTTGATCTGCTTATTGTCCATTACCCTGATTAAAGGTGGCTATGCAGGTGGAATTGGGAACTGGGTACCCAGAGTTGGCAGCTCATGGATACCTCAGCATTTATCCTCTTCCTTTTGTCTTTGTTGGGAGGAAAAGACTTCCTCTACCCTCTTATGTTCAATAACAGGGGCCTGCAAATTAAACTGACAAAAGACAGACAAACAAGAGGAAAAGGCTTGTTATTTATATACATATAGAACTAACAAAAGAAGTAGCTAGCTTGATAAATAATTGAAGTTTACATACCCCAGTAGGAAAAAGGGAGATGGTAGAAAATACTTCTATGAGAAGAACAAATAGATTTCTTTAGGAAAGAAAAATGGGTTTTAGGAGAACAAGTAGGAGATAAGAAAGTTTATGATCACGTTTGTTCATGCAGGAACTCTTTTGTCTTCTTCATGCCGTGAAACTCCTCCAGAGAGGAGGAGGTAGATGTACTCTCAGTTTTCTTCTTGGGAGTAGACTTGCTCTAAAGAAGGAGTATATGGAAGCCTCTTTTCCCACAAGTTGCTGCTTCTAGTAATGTTAAGGGAAGCTCCTAGAAGGCTTCTTTCCACGTCTGTTAAATCTCAAATATCTTCAGCTTAAAATAATTTTCATACCAACTGTGGGGTTCCAAGTGCGTCCCCATATCCCTTTTATATCTTAGACTAATCCATAGCAACATCAACATTCCTCCATGTCTTAAAAATTTTTAAATGTCTTTATGTCAGAAAACTTTCAGTTTTAATCATAGAAAACCCAACTCAAATAGATTTTAAGTATAAGGGAGAATTTCTTGATTCACCTACCTGGAAAGTTCAAGAGTAGATGTAACCAAGCTCTCTTTCTTCAGTTATCAGCTTTGCTTTCTTCTATATTGGCTTTTTTCTCAGGCAAAATCCCTCTTATGGTGGGAAGATGGGAAGGAAGCCCCTCTCTCAGTTGCTCTAGCAAATGTGTAGAATTAGCTTTAGTGTGTTTAAGTGAATAATAGACCCATCAATGGACCAATTACTGTGGCCAGTGTGGTTCCAACTAGCTAAGCCCAGGTTATATGCCCACCCCTGGACCACGCTGTGGGCTCAACTCTTCTGAAGCTCACATATTGAAAGTAGGAGAAAGATGAGTTCTGAAAAATGTTCACTTACCAGAAGAAGGTAAAATGAATTTTAGTGGCCAACACCAACAGAAGCTTTTTATAGTTTTTTTATTTTTATTTTTATCTTTTATGTTTGGTCTATAGTTAAATAGTGTCCTTAAGATTTATGTAAAGTTAGTGTTTATTGGATGTTGGAGATGCAATATGATTCAGGCCGTGTGAGGCTATAGACCTGTCTGGGATTTTCTCCACAGCTAATGGGTAAGTACAAGAGCCCCCCAAAAGAAAACAATGGATAAGACTCCAAAAGATGCGCAAAACTGAATTGAAGGAAAATAAGTTCCATACGTCTAATACACAGCATGGTGACTAGGTGACTATAGTTAAAAATACTGTTATTTTATACTTGAAGTTTGTTTAGGAGTAGATCTTAAATGTTCTCACTACAAACAAAAAATCTATGCGAAGTGATGAGCATGTTAATTAGTTTGATTGTGGTAGTCATTTCTCAATTAGATACATATCAAAACATCACATATACTGTAAATATATGTGTATATATATAATTTTTATTTGTCAGTTATACCTCAGTATAACTGGAAAAAACAGGTGTGTTCCCTGAACACCTACCTGCTGCCCTCCCAAAAAACCCAAACTGAATTGAAGGAAATTATATTTGCAGTCTCTCCTAACAATAGTCTTCCTAATTATTATTGGGTGTGGTTTGAATGATGACAGTGTTACTGGAAAGGGGTCCAGATGCAGACCCCAAGAGAGGGTTCTTGGATTTCACGCAAGAAAGAATTCAGAGCAAGTTGACAGAGTAAAGTGAAAGCAAGTTTATTAAGAAAGCAAAGGAATAAAAGAATAGCTACTCCATAGACAGAGCAGCCCCAAGGGCTGCTGATTGCCCCTCCCCCCACTTTTTTTTTGAGATGGAGTCTGGCTCTCCTGCCCAGGCTGAAGTGCCGTGGCCTGATCTCGGCTCACTGCCAACTCCACCCCCCTGGTTCACACCATTCTCCTGCCTCAGCCTCCCGAGTAGCTGGGACTACAGGGGCGTGCCACCACGTTCGGCTAATTTTTTCTCTCTCTCTCTTTTTTTTTTTTTTTTTTTTAGTAGAGACAGGGTTTCACAGTGTTAGCCTGGATGGTCTCAATCTCCTGACCTTGTGATCTGCCCGCCTCAGCCTCCCAAAGTGCTGGGATTACAGGCGTGAGCCACCGTGCCCGGCCCTGGTTGCCCATTTTTATGGTTATTTCTTGATGGTATGCTAAGCAAGGTCCTAAGTTGGGCCTCTAACCCAATCTCATAATTTACCCAGGTACCCCACCACTTACCCCAAATCGGCCAATCAGTGCTGCAGTCTATTTCCTTTGGGGCGGGGGGTGGGGAGTTTCCTTCAGTATCATCCCCAACATGGTTCGTCCTATAGACGTTACCGGACCCCACCACTTATCCAAAGTAGACTTTGGGTCGGGGAATTCCACACTATAGCCCCCTCAGTGGTCGCCAGAAAGGTGTTAGCGGACCCCACCACTCACTTTGGTCCCTTCAGTGGTTCGCCAGAAAGAGGTTACTGGACCCACCACTCATCCAAGTTAGCCTTTAGGTTAGGGGTTTCCTTAGTATTGTTGCTTCATGTCCATACCGACCCATGGGGTCCGGTAACATCTTTCTGATGACAAGAAGGCAACAATACTAAGGAAAAACCCCTGAGCCAAAGGCTAACTTGGGTGAGTGGTGGGGTCTGGTAACAATAGGAGGGAGAAACTGAACTGGGCAGGAATTGTGAAAAGTACTGTGCCAGGGGCAGGGACATATTAGGTTTCTGCAAAGGTAATTGCGATTTTTTTCCATTAAAAGTAAGGGCAAAAACTGCAACTACTTTTGCACAAATCTAATACTTCATATAACCTTTATTAAAGTTGAGTCCTGGAGCTTGGTATCATGAAATCAATAAAGTTTCTTAAGTATCCATCAGTCAAACTAGGCTCTGACTTCCTCGTGTTATCCTAGTAACCTCAGGGTGTTTATTAAGGAAAGTGTCAGGAGAAGTAACACAATTAACAGGACTTTTCTGTACTGTGTAAACTGGTTCTCAGTAAGTGTGTGTTCTTTGTCTTGATCTGTCACTTTCTTAAGGAGATGATATTATTTCCCTTAGATTTCTGCACATGGAAGGTGATTGATAAGACAAATGGATTCCTCTAATAGTAAAAAGACTCATTATCACACCTCTCTCTCATCACCGATTGACTATATTTCTGGACATCCTCCCTTTGGTTGAGTTATAGCCAATGTTAATTGGGATGACTCATATTTTACTCTTAGTATTTACCAGTGACTTTTCTACCCGACATACGGCAACTGTAGTTTGACTTAAACACAAAGGGCCATTCCAAATAATAACAGATAAATCCATAATGCATATTTGACTCCAGTTCAGGTCATTATAACTTTTTCATTTCTTTCTTTTTTATTATTATTATACTTTAAGTTCTAGGGTACATGTGCACAATGTGCAGCCTTGTTACACATGTATACTACATGTGCCATGTTGGTTTGCTGTACCCATTAACTCATCATTTACATTGGGTATTTCTCCTAATGCTATCCCTCCCCCAACCCCCCACTCCCTGATAGGCCCCGGTGTGTTATGTTCCCCTCCCTGTGTCCTAGTGTACTCATTGTTCAGTCCCCACCTATGAGTGAGAACATGCGGTGTTTGGTTTTCTGTCCTTGTGACAGTTTGCTCAGAATGATGGTTTCCAGCTTCATCCATGTCCCTGCAAAGGACATGAACTCATCCTTTTTTATGGCTGCGCAGTATTCCATGGTGTATATGTGCCACATTTTCTTAATCCAGTCTATCATTGATGGACATCTGGGTTGGTTCCAAGTCTTTGCTATTGTGAATAGTGCCACAATAAACATACATATGCATGTGTCTTTATAGTAGCATGATTTATACTCCTCTGGGTATATACCCAGTAATGGGATGGCTGGGTCAAATGGTATTTCTAGTTCTAGATCCTTGAGGAATCGCCACACTGTCTTCCACAATGATTGAACCAATTTACACTCCCACCAACAGTGTAAAAGTGTTCCTATTTCTCCACATCCTCTCCAGCATCTGTTGTTTCCTGACTTTTTAATGATTGTCATTCTAACTGGCATGAGATGGCATCACATTGTGGTTTTGATTTGCATTTCTCTAATGACCAGTGATGATGAGCCTTTTTTTTTGTATGTCTGTTGGCTGCATAAATGTCTTCTTTTGAGAAGTATCTCTTCATATCCTTCACCCACTTTTTGATGGAGTTGTTTGATTTTTTTCTTGTAAATTTGTTTAAGTTCTGCGTAGATTCTGGATAATAGCCCTTTGTCAGATAGGTAGATTGCAAAACTTTTCTCCCATTCTGTAGGTTGCCTGTTCACTCTGATGGTAGTTTCTTTTGCTGTGCAGTAGTTCTTTAGTTTAATTAGATCCCATTTGTCTATTTTGGCTTTTGTTGCCGTTGCTTTTGGTGTTTTAGTCATGAAGTCCTTGCCCATGCCTATGTCCTGAATGGTATTGCCTAGGTTTTCTTCTAGGGTTTTTATGGTTTCAGGTCTAACATTTAAGTCTTTAATCCACCTTGAATTAATTTTTGTATTAGGTGTAAGGAAGGGATCCAGTTTCAGCTTTCTACATATGGCTAGCCAGTTTTCCCAGCATCATTTATTAAATAGGGAATTCTTTCCCCATTTCTTTTTATCAGGTTTGTCAAAGATCAGATGGTTGTAGATGTGTGGTGTTATTTCTGAGATCTCTGTTCTGTTCCATTGGTCTATATCTCTGTTTTGGTACCAGTACCATGCTGTTTTGGTTACTGTAGCCTTGTAGTATAGTTTGAAGTCAGGTAGCATGATGCTTTGGTTTTTTTTGCTTAGGATTGTCTTTCCAATGTGGGCTCTATTTTGGTTCCATATGAACTTTAAAGTAGTTTTTTTCAATTCTGTGAAGAAAGTCATTGGTAGCTTGATGGGGATGGCATTGAATCTATAAGTTACCTTGGGCAGTATGGCCATTTTCACGATATTGATTCCTCCTATCCATGAGCATAGAATGTTTTTCCATTTGTTTGTGTCCTCTTTTATTTTGTTGAGCAGTGATTTGTATTCTCCTTGAAGAGGTCCTTCACATCCCTTGTAAGTTGGATTCCTAGGTATTTTATTCTCTTTGTAGCAATTATGAATGGTGAATGGGAGTTCACTCATGATTTGACTCTCTGTCAGTCTGTTATTGGTGTATAAGAATGCTTGTGATTTTCACACATTGGTTTTGTATCCTGAGACTTCACTGAAGTTGCTTATCAGCTTAAGGAGATTTTGGGCTGAGACGATGGGGTTTTCTAAATGTATAATCATGTCATCTGATTATACTAAATGTATAATCATGTCATCTGATTATACTAAATGTATAATCATGTCACAGGGACAATGTGACTTCTTCTTTTCCTGATTCAATACCCTTTATTTCTTTCTCTTGCCTGATTGCCGTGGCCAGAACTTCCAACACTATGTTGAATAGGAGTGGTGAGAGAGGGCATCCTTGTCTTGTGCTGGTTTTCAAGGGGAATGCTTCCAGTTTTTGCCCATTCAGTATGATATTGGCTGTGGGTTTTTCATAAATAGCTTTTATTATTTTGAGATACGTTCCATCAATACCCAGTTTCTTGAGAGTTTTTAGCATGAAGGGCTGTTGAATTTTGTTGAAGGCCTTTTCTGCATCTACTGAGATAATCAAGTGGTTTCTATCATTGGTTCTGTTTATGTGAAGGACTATGTTTATTGATTCGTGTATGTTGAACCAGACTTGCATCCCAGGGATGAAGCCGACTTGATCGTGGTGGATAAGCTTTCTGATGTGCTGCTGGATTTGGTTTGCCAATATTTTATTGAGGATTTTTGCATCGATGTTCATCAGGCACATTGATCTAAAATTCTCTTTTTTTTGTTGTGTCTTTGCCAGGCTTTGGTATCAGGATGATGCTGGCCTCATAAAATGAATTAGGGAAGATTACCTATTTTCTATTGATTGGAATGGTTTCAGAAGGAATGGTAGCAGCTCCTCTTTGTAGTAGAATTAGGCTATGAATCCATCCGGTCTTGGACTTTTTTTGGTTGGCAGGCTATTAATTATTGGCTCAATTTCAGAGCCTGTTATTGGTCTATTCAGAAATTCCACTTCTTCTTGGTTTAGTCTTGGGAGAGTGTATATGTCCAGGAATTCATCCATTTCTTCTAGATTTTCTAGTTCATTTGTGTAGAGGTGTGTATAGTATTCTCTATGGTAGTTTGTATTTCTGTGGGATTGGTGGTGATATTCCCTTTATAATTTTTTATTGTGCCTATTTGATTCTTCTCTCTTTTCTTCTTTACTAGCAGTCTATCAATTTTGTTGATCTTTTCAAAAAACCAGCTCCTGGATTCATTGATTTTTTGAAGGATTTTTTTTTTGTGTCTCTATCTCCTTCAGTTCTGCTCTGATCTCAGTTATTTCTTGCCTTCTACTAGCTTTTGAATTTGTTTGCTCTTGCTTCTCTGGTTCTTTTAACTGTGATGTTAGGGTGTTGATTTTAGATCTTTCCTGCTTTCTCTTGTGGAAATTTGATGCTATAAATTTCCCTCTACACACTGCTTTATATGTACCCCAGAGATTCTGGTATGTTGTGTCTTTGTTCTCATTGGTTTCAAAGAACATCTTTATTTCTGCCTTCATTTCATTATTTACCCAGCAGGTTGTTCAGTTTCCATGTAGTTGAGTGATTTTGAGTGAGTTTCTTAATCCTGGGTTCTAATTTGATTGCACTGTGGTCTGAGAGACAGTTTGTTGTGATTTCTGTTCTTTTACGTTTGCTGAGGAGTGCTTTACTTCCAATTATGTTGTCAAGTTTGGAATACGTGCGATGTGGTGCTGAGAAAAACGTATATTCTGTTGATTTGGTATGAAGAGTTCTGTAGATGTTTATTAGGTCCACTTGGTGCAGAGCTGAGTTCAAGTCCTGGATATCCTTGTTAACCTCTGTCTCATTGATCTGTCTAATATTGACAGTGGGGTGTTAAAATCTCCCATTATTATTGTGTGGGAGTCTAAGTCTCTTTGTAGGTCTCTAAGGACTTGCTTTATGAATCTGGGTGCTCCTGTATTGACTGCATATATATTTAGGATAGTTAGCTCTTCTTGTTGAATCGATCCCTTTACCATTATGTAATGGTCTTCTTTGTCTCTTTTGATCTTTGGTGGTTTAAAGTCTGTTTTATCAGAGACTAGGATAGCAACCCCTGCTTTTTTTTGCTTTCCATTTGCTTGATACATCTTCCTCTATCCCTTTATTTTGAGCCTATGTGTGTCTTTGCACATGAGATGGGTCTCCTGAATACAGCACACTGATGGGCCTTGACTCTTTATCCAATTTGCCAGTCTATGTCTTTTAATTGGGGCATTTAGCCCATTTATATTTAAGGTTAATATTGTTATGTGTGAATTTGATCCTGTCATTATGATGTTAGCTGGTTATTTTGCCCATTAATTGATGCAGTTTCTTCATAGCATCGATGATCTTTACAATTTGGCATGTTTTTGCAGTGACTGGTACTGGTTTTTCCTTTCCATGTTTAGTGCTTCCTTCAGGAGCTCCTATAAGACAGGTCTGGTGGTGACAAAATCTCTCAGCATTTGCTTCTCTGTAAAGGATTTTATTTCTCCTTCACTTATGAAACTTAGTTTGGCTGGATATGAAATTCTGGGTTGAAAATTCTTTTCTTTAAGAATGTTGAATATTGGCCCCCACTCTCTTCTGGCTTGTAGAGTTTCTGCTGAGAGATCCGCTATTAGTCTGTTGGGCTTCCCTTTGTGGGCAACCCGACCTTTCTCTCTGGCTGCCCTTAACATTTTTTCCTTTATTTCAACCTTGGTGAATCTGACAATTATGTGTCTTGGGGTTGCTCTTCTTGGGGAGTATCTTTGTGGTGTTCTGTGTATTTCCTGAATTTGAATGTTGGCCTGCCTTGCTAGTTTGGGGAAGTTCTCCTGGGTAATATCCTGAAGAGTGTTTTCCAACTTGGTTCGTTCTCCTCATCACTTTCAGGTACACCAATCAAATGTAGATTTGGTCTTTTCACATAGTCCTATATTTCTTGGAGGACTTGTTCATTCTTTTTGCTCTTTTTTCTCTAAACTTCTCACTTTATTTCATTAATTTCATCTTCAATCACTGATACCCTTTCTTCCACTTGATTGAATCAGCTATTGAAGCTTGTGCATGTGTCACGTAGTTCTCGTGCCATGGTTTTCAGCTCCATCAGGTCATTTAAGGTGTTCTCTACTCTGTTTATTCAGTCAGCCAATCATCTAATCTTTTTTCAAGGTTTTTAGCTTCCTTGAGATGGGTTCAAACTTCCTCCATTAGCTCGAAGAAGTTTGTTATTACTGACCTTCTGAAGCCTACTTCTGTCAACTCGTCAAAGTCATTCTCTGTCCAGCTTCGTTCTGTTGCTGGCGAGGAGCTACGATGCTTTGGAGGAGAAGAGGTGCTCTGATTTTTTGAATTTTCAGCTTTTCTGCTCTGGTTTCTCCCCATCTTTGTGGTTTTATCTACCTTTGGTCTTTGATGTTGGTGACCTATAGATGGGATTTTGGTGTGGATGTCCTTTCTGTTGATGTTGATGCTATTCCTTTCTGTTTGTTATTTTTCCTTCTAACAGTCAGGTCCCTCAGCTGCAGGTCTGTTGGAGTCTGCTGGAGGTTCACTCCAGACCCTGTTTGCCTGGGTATCACCAGCGGAGGCTGTAGAACAGCAAATATTGCAGAACAGAAAATATTGCTGCCTGATCCTTCCTCTGGAAGCTTTGTCACAGAGGGGCACCCACCTGTATGAGGTGTCAGTCACCCCTACTGGGAGGTGTCTCCCAGTTAGGCTACATGGGGGTCAGGGACCCATTTGAGGAGGCGATCTGTCTGTTCTCAGAGCTCAAACACTGTGCTGAGAGAACTACTGCTCTCTTCAGAGCTGTCAGACAGAGACGTTTGAGTCTGCAGAAGTTTCTGCTGTCTTTTGTTCAGCTATGCCCTGCCCCCAGAGGTGGAACCTATAGAGGCAGCAAGCCTTGCTGCTCTGTGGTGGGCTCTGCCCAGTTCGAGCTTCCCAGCCACTTTGTTTACCTACTCAAGCCTCAGCAATGGCGGATGCCCCTTCCCCTGCCAGCTGCTGCCTTGCAGGTCGATCTCAGACTGCTGTGCTAACAGTGAGCAAGGCTCCATGGGCATGGGACCCGCTGAACCAGGCACGGGATATAATCTCCTGGTGTGCCGTTTTCTAAGATGGTTGGAAAAGCGCAGCACTTGAGTGGGAGTGTCCCATTTTTCCAGGTACAGTCTGTCATGACTTCCCTTGGCTAGGAAAGGGAAATCCCCTGACCCCTTGCACTTCCCAGGTGAGGCGACACCCTGCCCTGCTTCGGCATACCCTCTGTGGGCTGCACCCACTCTCCAACCAGACCCAGTGAGATGAACCAGGTACCTCAGTTGGAAATGCAGAAATCACCCGTCTTCTGGATCGATCACACTGGGAGCTACAGACTGGAGCTGTTCCTATTCAGCCATCTTGGAACAGCTCTCTCTCTTTTTTTTTTTTTTTGAAATGGACTCTCACTCTGTTGCCCAGGCTGGAGTGCAGTGGTACCATCTTGGCTCACCACAATCTCTGCTTCCTGGGTTCAAGCGATTCTCCTGCCTCAGCCTGCCAAGCTGGGATTACAGGCCTGCACCATAACACCTGGCTAATTTTTTTTTTTTTTTTTTGTATTTTTTAGTAGGGTTGGGGTTTTACCATGTTTTCCAGGCTGGTCTCAAACTCCTGACCTCAAGTGATCTGCCTGCCTCAGCCTCCCAAAATGCTGGACCACACTCAGCCACTTTTTAATTTATTTCTGATTGCCATAATACTTCTAAGCCAATACTGATTGAGACCTGTTCTGTACCAGCCATGGTCCTGGGGACTACAGATAGAAAGATGATTAAAAATATGGTATTTGCTCACTGTGATAAGTCCAATAAAGGATTCACATATGTAACCCAAATGTCTCCAACAAGTTTCTGGCTCCTGGATGTGATGATTTCAACTGTTTTTCCCTATATGCATGTTAATTAATAGCATCACTCACCTTACCTTCTCACCTTACCTCAATCTTTCTTCTCTCTGTGAATCTACAAAAATGGGAGTTTGTTTCTCGTATAGTTTATGTCAACAGCCTATGTCTGCCAGCCTTCTGTTTCGGCAGCTTCCCTCATTGTCCCTCATTAATTATTAATAATAATTGTCCACATTATCCACATTGATAGTGCATAACTCTCTATTACTGTACTTGGAGTGTGTACCCAGGGGAACTAACCTGTTTGCCATCTTTGGTGTTCACTCCTTTCTCTGGTTTGTTGGTTACATTTTTTTTTTTGGCTCCACTCTTCAGTAGAGATTGGGACAAGGGATGAGAGTGAGGTGGAAGAGAAAACAGGTATCTTTCTGGCAGAATTGCTTAGGCTTATGATGATAAGGTTTTTTTTAACTTTTTTTTTTTTCTGATAATCTTGCTTTTTAGCCCCATAGTATATAGGGAACCAGGTGGATGGATGAGTGTGGCTTAAGTTGAGCCTCATTTGAACTCAGAACAAATGTTTCCATCTAGTCAACTTATCCTCAGGCCTGGCTCACTGTGGCACACTCCTCTCTGGAGTCTGGCTTATGGTGGCCCTCTTCCCAAGCCCACTGGGCATGCCTATATATTTCTGAGCCTTGGTTGTGGATAGGTTCAAACTCATTGCCCTGGAGTCCTCAGGAGTCATGTAAATAAGTATGTTTTGATCATCTTTGCTGTTAACAAGTCTCTCTAAAACCTAGTGGCTTAAAATAAGCATCATTTTATTATCTCTCATAGTTTCATGGGTTGACTCAGGTGGGCAGTTCTGCTTGTTTCACTTGGAGTCTCTCATGTGGTTGCCGTCAGTTGGTGTCTGTGGTTAGAGTCATCTGGGCTTTACTGGGATCACTGTGTCTGTTCATTCTCTAAGCAGACTCAAGACCTCTTCTGTTCTTATGGCCACTCCATATGGCCTCTGTCACAGAACTTCTTACGCGGCAGCTTAGGGTTTCTCAAAGCCAGCATTCCAAGATGCAGGAAACAAAATCAGTACATCCTTTTAAAGACTAGGCTTAGAAATAGTGTAGCATTACTTCTGCTTTATTCTACTGGTTAACTCAAGTCACAGCCCAGCCCAGATTCAATGTGGGAGGGCTTTATGCAAGGATATGAATACCAAGTGCCATGGTACGATGGATGGCCATCCTTAGAGACTAGCCACCACAGTCCACCCTCTGTTTCTCAATGATGTATGTCCTTCCTCCATGCAAAATACATTTTTCTCCCTTCCAAGGCCATTAAAGTCTACTCATATCATGGCATTAGGTTTGAGCTTTAAATCCATTGATCATGTCACCTCAATCATATCTAGGCAAGCTTAAGGTTTCTTGGGTTTGGCTTAAGGTTTCTAAGGTTCTTGGGTTCGGCTACCGTGAACCTGAAGATTGATGAAGTAAAAAGACAAAGAATCTGCTTCCCACCCAACACACAAATACAATGGCTAGGCAGTGATGAAAAATTGAAATAGAAATCCCATTCATGAAAGGGAAAATAGGAAGCATAGAGCAGTCGCTTGTTCATAGCAATTCTAAAATTAAGTTGAGAAAATGTTGCCAATTCTTTGACCAAAATTCATTTCTACTCCCTAGAGTGGTCCTCTGTGGCTCTTGGTTCCACCACTTGGGCTTTTATTTTCACCCTCTGAGTCATCTTTCCTTTTGCATAAGAAATGGCCTATATTTACAGCTGAGTAGCTTCCTCAGCTTTCTATCAATATAAACTTAGTGCCCAGCAACTTCTTTTCATTTTTTTAAAGACATTTATTCAGCATCATTATCAGACTATTACATTTAGCAATCAATCACATGGGTGCAAAAAAAAAAAAATCTACATTAAAATCCTTTGTTGGAATGCTTTACACTTTCCACAGAACAGAAACTAAAATAACGTGTTATACAATTAGTCACAAATACAGTCCTCGAGTTTTTTGCCCATACACATGAGTATTTGTCTAAACCATGTCTTCTTTGTAGCAGCTAGACCATGCCACCACTGTGCTTGGCTGGGTTTACAAATCTGTTGTAACCTGTAGCTTCCCTGTCACTTCTCTGGCTCTCCTCTTCTGCTAAGCTTTGTTTCCTAATTAAAATCTTCTGCCACTGCCATAGTTACTGCTGCTACTGGAATAGCCATAGCCACCTTGGTTTCATGGTTTGGCTAAGTATTGGTCTTCACCACCTCAGGGGCCAGAGCTTCTGCCTTCAATCCTTCCTTCATGGGTCCAAAATTTGAAGACCGATTGTTGTAATTGCCAAAGTCATTGTAGCTTCCACCACCTCCAAAATTGCTTCCATCATTACCAAATCCATTATAGCCATCCCCACTGCCACCATATCCACCACCACCATGGCTGCCACCAAAGCCACCACAACCATTGAAGTTTCCTCCATGACCAAAGTTGTCATTCCCACCGAAACCACCTCCACGACCACCACCAAAGTTTCCAGAACCACTTCGACCTCTTTGGCTGGATGAAGCACTAGCCATCTCTTCCTTTGACAGGGCTTTCCTAACTTCACAGCTGTGGCCATTCACAGTACGGGTATTTCTGAATGACAATCTTATCCACAGAGTCATCGTCGTCAAAGGTTACAAAGGCAAAGTCCCTTTTCATACCACTGCCTTGGTCAGTCCTGATTTCAATCACTTCAATTTTTCCATCTGTTCAAAATAATCTCTAAGGTGATGTTCTTCAGTATCTTCTTTAATGCCACCAACAAATATCTTTTTCAGAGTAAGTGGGCACCCGGTCTTTGAGAATCTTCTCTTGAGACAGCTCTCTTTGGTTCCACACTCTTCCATCCACCTTGTGTGGCCTTGCATTCATGGCTGCATCCACCTCCTCCACAGTGGCATATATGACAAACCCAAAGACCCTGGCGCGCTTGGTGTTTGGATTTCTCATGACCACACAGTCCGTGAGCGTTCCCCATTGCTCAAAATGGCTCCTCAGGCTCTCACCAGTTGTTTCAAAGCTCAACCCTCCAATGAAGAGCTTCCTCAGCTGTTCGGGCTCTTTGGGAGACTCTGACTTAGACATGACAGCAGGAAGAAGAGAGACTTTAATGATGCTTCTTTGGTGGCATCCACGGACAGAAAGGAGCAAGCCGATGAACATATCTCAGACCTCTTTTCATTTTAAACTATGTTTGCATCTTTTAGTCCAAGCTGATGGTACCTTATGAGTACAGATTTCTTAAACTGTGCGAGTGTCCTATAAATCTTACAGGGCCACTTGATTAGACAGAAGCCACATGCACAGTTGTTTTTGAGACAGACCCCCCTACCTTGGCCTGGGAATCAGGGTGTTGTGGAACAACGTCTTAATATTCCCAGGAGCTCTATTGTCTGGGTGAGAGTGTTTATAAGACATGCCATTTAAGGTTCTTAGAAGTCTTTCTGTGTAAATAAAAGAGTCTATGAGGAATATCCTCAACACTTCCTAAGGTCTCAACAAAGTAGCTACCTCACTGGTGCAAAATTACTCTTGGGATCATGTTTTGTCAGAAGGGTCCTGGATTTGGTCTTTGCTCTGAGGTCATCTCTTCCAGGATCTTTTGCTGCCTGGAGGAGCTAGAAAAGAGAAAGTTTTATTTTTGAATCCAGAAAGCCCTAAATTCTGTATATTTCTCCTAATTTTGGTTAAAAACTGAAGAATTACTTTTTTAGTTCATTTTGCTCCTCTTGTATGTTAACACAGGCAGCCAAAAGAAGCCAGTTGGTGCTTTCAATACAGTCGTATGTGTGGGGAGTTGGTTCCAGGAACACTGCAGATACCAGAATTCGAGGATGCTCAAGTCTCTTATATAAAATGGTATAGTATTTGCATATAAACTATGCACATCCTTCCGTATACTTTAAAACATCTCTAGATTACTTATAATACCAGATACAATGTAAATGCTATGTAAATAGTTGTACTGCATTTTAAAAATTTGTATTATTTTTATTGCTGTACTATTATTATTTATTTGAATATTTTCCATCCGTGGTTGGTTGAACCAATGGATAAGGAACCCACGGAGGCAGAACCCATGGATATGGAGAAGTTGACCACATTCTGACTGAAAATCTCCTAGCCAGAGCTATCTGTTTATGACATATTCTTCTTGTCTTCCATGCTACAGGAGATAGTTTTGCTAATTGGTCTGCACATAATTCGGGTCATGTTCTCCAGTTTCCAATAGCAATTTCTTCGGTGTCCTTCAAGCCTTCCCTATTCATCTCCTCAAGGAGCTTTCCAGCTTCTGCCTGCCACTGAATTGCAAAGCCCATGCCATATGTTTTAGAGTTTTGTTATGGCAATACCCTACTTCTGTGAATCAAATTCTGTTTTGGTTGTGTACTGCTGTCTAACCAACTACCTTAAAACTTAGTGAGTGCTTTAAACAATAACCAGTTTATTAGCTCTCATTGCTCTGTGGTTGACTGGGCACAGCCATGAAGTTCTACTGGTTTAACTGGGGTCTTTCTTGTGGCTGCAGTCAGATTGGCTGTGGTGGAGGTCACCTGGTGGCTGCAACTGGGCTCCCGAGACAGCTAGGTCTCTATCCTTCTCCATATGGCCTCTCTGTGTGGTCTTTCTAGTCACGCAGCTGTACTTCCTTCTTTCTTTCTTGAGACAGAATCTCACTCTGTTGCCCAGGCCCAGGCTGGAGTGCAATGGCACGATCTCAGCTCACTGCAGCTTCCACCTCCCAGGTTCAGGCGATTTTTGTGCCTCAGCCTCCCGAGTAGCTGGGATTGCAGGCATGTGCCACCATGCCCGGCTAATTTTTGTATTTTTAGTAGAGACATAGTTTCACCATGTTGGCCAGGCTGGTCTCGAACCCCTGACCTCAAGTGATCCACCCGCCTCAGCCGCCCAGAGTGCTGGGATTGCAGGCATGAGCCACTGCGCCCACCCTAGTTACAAGGCTGTACTTACACTGTGGCTCTGGACTCCACAAATTGAATGTTCCAAGAGGGAGGAAGAAGCAGCAGCCAGTTCTTTTAAAGGCTGAAATTGGTGCTCTGCCACTTCGAACACACTTGATTGGGAATCTTAAGTCAGTGTAGGAGAGAACCACATGAGGGCATGGATACCACGAGGTATGAAATTTGGTGTCCATCTTAGGAGACTAGTTACCACACAGTATATGTGGCTAGATATTTGCAATTTGAAGTCAGTAGGAATGGAGAAGTTTTCCTTAATTATGGATGCAATTGTATTAGAGGATCTGCTGCGGTTCAGCTAGGAACATACCTACATACATTCAGGTATGTTTATGGATGTGTGTGTGTGTGTGTGTGTGTGTGTGTGTAGGCAGATATTAAAAATTTTGAAAATGCATGCAGTCATTGCCTAATAACAGATAATTTACAAAAAATACTTTGCTATGTGAATTAATATGGAGGAAAATGGGAAAGACAAGAAACAGCCTGGAAGTGAAGGAATTCCTCATCTAAACCAAAGATTGCTACAGTATAGTAGTGTGACCTTGGACAAGTTCCAGCCTCTCTGGCTCTTAGTTTTCTTATCTTAAGAACCCTTTCCTGTTTAAAATTCTTGGACACTAATCACATGTTTTGCTCTTTCTCATATTTCAAGACTGAGCTGAAGTGCTACCTCTTCTGTGATGTCTTACTCCAAATCTAAATCTAATCACTTCCTATGTAGAGTGATGTGATGTTCTCAGATCGATGGCCACCAAGTTAGCAAAAACGTTTTAAATGTTTCACCACATCTAGAGAACAAGGGATTTGTAAAATCAAACAGTAATTTGAATTATTTATCTGTGGGCTGAAAACATAGATTTGTCATTTTTTAAGCTTCTGCTTTTCATCATGGATATAACATAGGTGAAGTTCTCTATGTGGATGGCTGTTTCAACAGTTGTTTAAATAGATGTAATTATGGTCGTAGGGTAGACTAACTGCTGAAAAAAAGAACCTCAACATTTCAGTGGTTTAATATAATAAAAGTTTAGTTTTTGCTCATGTAATAGTTCAATATGAGCATTTGTGGACAAGCAGTTCCTGGATAGCTCTCCTCTGTTATTTCTTCACAGTTTTTCTTTTCTTTTTTTTAAATGTCATTGAGGACTTCTCCATTCAACTGGCAGGTGAAGCAAGAGAGACAGGATTGCACATGGAGGTTCTTCTGGTCTAGGTCCAGAAGTGATGTCTCTCTCCTGCTGGCATTCCATTGGCCAGAACATAGCCGTGTGACTGACTGCTCATAACTTCAGGGGAGGCTGGGAAATGTAGTTTACCTGTGTGCCCAGGAAAGAGAGCAATTAGACATTGGTGAGCAGCTAGCATCCTCTGCCACAATATCCTTTCTTCTGTTCTTCATATTTTACTCCACAGCCTTTTGACATTTATTCATCTGTATACACATTCTATTTTTCACTTTAATATTAGAGAATTTAGAAAATATAGAAAGGTAAAGAGAAGAAACCAGTAATTGCCCATAATAACTCAGTGGTTATTTGGTTATTTTGGGAATATTCTGGTTGAAATTATAATTTTATATCACTTTGTATTCTATTTTTAATCATCTAATAGTGCAAGAGAAGTACTTTCCTATGTCAACAAAACTCTCCATAAATGATGTCTAAAAAGCTTTATAAAATTCCATCACATGATAATTTACTGTATGAGTAGAAAGAATAGAGAGAAATGTTTGGACAGGTTTCAAAAGATCTAGTGTATCAATGAATCCCTGTGTTAATGGTAGAGCAACTCAGTGTTATACCCTCAGGGTGGGATGAGGGGAAGGAGACTTCTTGATACTTTCTCTGATATACTGCATGCTCCATTAGAGAAAAATCTTAGTTTCAAATTGATAATTCATTATCAGCTAAAATGCTGCTTCAGATTAATTTCTTCTTTTCACTGTCAGCACATTAAAGCACAAAGTGATTGGCAGATTATATTCCAAAAAATGGAGGAGATTAATTTCGCCATTTGAATTATTTTGCATTTTGATAGCCTTCCTGGTTTTTTTTTCTGTTTCTTTTCACCCGTAAGCAGTCAGAATTGTCATAAACATAGAGCTGCTTATGTTCCAGCCCATTAGAAGTAGTGTCGGACAGTAACAGAGCTTCCTGATGCTCACACTATCAGATTTATGAAGCGGAAGAAAGATATTCCAGTAACAGGGCAAATTCACTTCCAGGGAGGAAATGCCAAGCAACCATATTGCTAGTTAACGTCAACATGGATCAGCAGAAAGAAATTCTCCCTGATTATATGCTAAAGGCTGTGTCCTTTTCTGTCACTTCTTGACAAATGAATCTTAGTAAAACACATTGAACATGAAAAAGACAATAAGGAGACATTGTATTTTTATTGTCTTTATGTCTGTTAAACAGTCTCTTGTTTCCAGAGATGCTTTAAATTTAAAAATTGACATAGCTGTGAGTTGTTGGAATAGAAAGAAAAGTTAGAGTGCTGAAAATGTCAAAGTTTAACTGCTGTTCTCAAGTCTAACAGTGACTGCAAGCTAGATTATGAAAATCGAGTTGAATGGGGTCTTTTTCAAGCTACAATGAGACTGTTTTAACCTCACTGATGTTTTTGCCAAAGAGTTCTTTCTCGGATAATAATTAGGTCCTCCTCCAACTTAGCTTTCCTTAATCTTCTACTTCGAAAATTCTACCAAAATAAGCCTGAGTTAAATTTTGAACTAAAAAACATGGAATTTTATTGTTGTTGTCATCATAAGATCAATACATTTTCATTGTTTGAAATTGAAAAATGCAGAAAAGTAGAAAGGAGAATGAGAATTGCTCAATCTTATTATCCAAAAAACAACCACAGTTATTATTTTGGAGTTTTCCTTTCTAAATATATATTTTACAAATGTTAAATGTCATAGTCATACTATATATACAATTATGCATCTTAATTTGCTTACTGTTATAAGCATTTACTATCTCATTACAGATCCCATAAATACGATTTTACTAAAATATTTTATGATTATACAACTAAGGCAGTATTACTGTAGAAAATTTAGAAAATGTAGAAAGGTAGGCCAAGCACGGTGGCTCATGCCTGTAATCCCAGCACTTTGGGAGGCCGAGATGGGTGGAATTACCTGAGGTCAGGAGTTCGAGACCAGCCTGGCCAACATGGTGAAACCCCGTTACTACTAAAAATACAAAAAAATTAGCTGGGTACACCTGCCTGTAGTTCCAACTACTTGGGAGGCTGAGGGAGGAGAATCATTTGAACCTTGGAGATGGAGGTTGCAGTGAGCTGAAGTTGTGCCATTGCACTCCAACCTGGGTGACAAGAGCGAAACTCTGTCTCAAAAAAAAAGAAAAAAGAAAAGGAAAGGCAAAGAAAAGAAACTAAGAAAACAATAATTGTCGATAATGCTATCACTCAGTGATTATTTGGTTATTTTTGGAATATTGATGTGTATATATCTTTTTTAAATGGTTTAAATTATAATTTATATACCACTTTGTATTCTATTTTCAATCTCCTAATAGTACAAGAGAAGTACTTTCCTATGTCACCAAAACTCTTCATAAATGATGCCAAAAAAGCTTTATAAAATTCCGTCACATAATTTATCTAATGCCCTATTGTTGTGCAAAATAATGCTATAATAAATATCTTTAGGTATAAATTTTTATTTTCAAGTCCAAGAGTATGAAAACATTTAGGTTTATAGTTCACATTTCCAGAATAGTGGCACCTGTTTGTGTTTCTACCAGCAATGAACGTGTGCCTGTCTGACACTGTCACCTGCATTTTATTATGTTTTAAAAAATCCATGCAAATGACACATGAGTATTAACATCAAGTTTCTCTGATCAAGCTGATTCTGAATAGTCAGTACACTATTCTGAGGACTCGGCTATTTGAATCCTGCGCCTTCCATTCTCTGGGGTTAGAAGGAGCCTGTGTGTTCATGTCTGTCTTTCTTTTTTCTCTTGAGACGGACTCCAGCTCTGTTGCCCAGGCTGGAGTGTAGCAACGCGATCTTGGCTCAATCCAACCTCCACTTCCTGGATTTAAGCAATCCTACTGCCTCAGCCTCTCGAGTAGCTGGGATTACAGGCGCTCCCCACCATGCCTGGCTTATTTTTTGTATTTTTAGTAGGGTCAATGTTTCACCATGTTGGCCAGGCTGGTCTCGATCTCTTTGACCTCAGGTGATTCACCCACCTCAGCCTCCCAAAGTGCTGGGATTACAGGCATGAGCCACTGTGCCAGCCCATGTCTATCTTTCAATAAAGATTTTTGAGTGCTAGAACCCTCTGCTAGATTCTAGGGAAATAAAGACAAATAAGCTCTGGTCACTGGACTTAAGGCAGAGTTTTTGAGCTGATGTGCATAGGCACATGGTTGTGCTAAGACACTGAGCTTCTTGGCCTTTGAAGCACCTAGGTAAGGACTGAGGCGGTTAGCACCACTGGGCTGGTCACTTCTGTCAGAGAGTGAGTGGACTTTGTTGTGTACCCCAGAGATTCATAGAAGTATTGTCATTCTCTATGCGGGCCCTGATGTGACAAAGGAGGGAAACACTGTCTCCCGATCATCTGGATGTTCTTCTAGGTCTTTGTCTTTCTCAGAACCACAGATTTATGGGCAAGAACAAATATTTCGTGAGTCAACTAGTCTTTCTTCATTGCCCTCCAACACAAACACATCCCACGCTGCTGATGGTGGTGAGGGCACAATCACATTCTCTATGACCTACATACAACCTGGTAAAATACAGTATTTCTTACTATGGGCTTAATTAAGCTCTTTGAAAGGCTGCAGGACTACCTTGGGCAAGATTAAAGGCACTCTCTTTTATTTATTTTTTTAATTTTTTTATTATTATACTTTAAGTTCTAGGGTACATGTACACAATGTGCAGGTTTGTTACATATGTATACATGTGCCATGTTGGTGTGCTGCACCAATTAACTCATCGTTTACATTAGGTATATCTCCTAATGCTATCCTTCCCTGTTTCCCCCACCCCACGACATGCCCTGGTGTGTGATATTCCCCATCCTGTGTCCAAGTGTTCTCATTGTTCAATTCCCACCTATGAGTGAGAACATGTGGTGTTTGGTTTTCTGTCCTTGTGACAGTTTGCTCGGAATGATGGTGTCCAGCTTCATCCATGTCCCTACAAAGGACATGAACTCATCCTTTTTTTATGGCTGCATAGTATTCCATGGTGTATATGTGCCACATTTTCTTAATCCAGTCTATCATTGATGGACATTTGAGTTGGTTCCAAGTCTTTGCTATTGTGAATAGTGCGACAATAAACATACGTGTGCATGTGTCTTTATAGCAGCATGATTTATAATCCTTTGGGTATATACCCAGTAATTGGATGGCTGGGTCAAATGGTATTTCTAGTTCTAGATCCTTGAGGAATCGCCGCACTGTCTTCCACAATGGTTGAACTAGTTTGTAGTTCTGCTAACAGTGTAAAAGTGTTCCTACTTCCCCACATCCTCTCCAGCATCTGTTGTTTCCTGACTTTTTAATGATTGCCATTCTAACTGGTGTGAGATGGTATCTCATTGTGGTTTTGATTTGCATCTCTCTGATGGCCAGTGATGATGAGCATTTTTTCATGTGTCTGTTGGCTGCATAAAAGTCTTCTTTTGAGAAGTGTCTGTTCATATCCTTCACCCACTTTTTGATGGGGTTGTTTGATTTTTTCTTGTAAGTTTGCTTAAGTTCTTTGTAGATTCTGGATATTAGCCCTTAGTCAGATGGGTAGATTGCAAGATTTTTTTTCTCATTCTGTGGGTTGCCTGTTCACTCTGATGGTAGTTTCTTTTGCTGTAAAGGTACTACCTTTTAGTTGTAATGATTTGTGGGATTTCAGACTCTCCGTAGCTGGGAAGGAACATGGTGAATTGCATTTTTCAGAGGGCACAATAAATAACTCCTCAGTTCCCTAACTAGGTTCTATAGAAGTTAAAAGACAGGTGGAGGCTAACATATCACTTTTACTGATAGAGTACTTCTGTTCTCTGTGGGTATCTCAATCCCAGTAGGAGAAAGGAAATTCCAGGGTAGGAGAAAAGAAAGCTGATGTAAGCATGCCCAGTTTATTATTCTCAAATTTACTCATCAGCTAAATCACTTCTGTATACCAGAGACAGGGACAGTACAGGGACAGAGAAAAGCAGGAGTAGACTGCAGTAGACTTCCACCTCCTTGGAAAGAAGCATCAGGAATGGAAGAATCATTTCCTGCCAACAATATGTTAGAGCAGAAGGTACAAACTGGGAGATTTAAATAGGTAACCGTGGGCCAGACCATAGACACACTAAAAATGAAAGGCAGTAGAGACTCACTGTAGATACTTGAGAAGGGGCAAGATGAAGACAATTTAAAGAAAAGCATAAAACAGCAATAGATAAATTCAAAAAGATAGTTAGAGAGAAAAAACAGACTGGATGTATTAGCAAAGGTAAGAGTAAAGGTAAAGGCTTAGGCATTGTTTCTGGAGGACATTTCAGGAACAAAAACGAAATACATATGAAGAGTAGGGTTATTCTGTGTTGATCCATAGGACAGAATTATATAGTCTAAAGTGGAAGTTGTGGCAAAATGAGCTTTGGTTCAATGCAGGGAGAGCTTAGGATTAGAGCTGCTGAAATTCATATCGGGCTATTAGACAGGTTTTTCAAGAGCAGAAGTCACTATGATGAGCCAGGTCTGGTCCACTTTCATGTTTTCTTTGACTTCAGGCAGTATTTAAAAACAGTAGAATGAGTAAATGCTGAAACATGTTAAAGTTATTCAAAGTCTAGATTTCAAGTTTCTCTTGAAAAATGGGAAAATCTAGTAGCACTGGGCCCATTTGCCTGAAGATGACAATTGAATAGAGCTGTGTAAGGGTGGCCTGATGTAGAAAGGCATGTGTTCTCTTGTTTGCCACAGTCTTTACCATTCCTTATTGCCTGGTACCTTTACTTTTTAAATTACCTGCCTAGTCCCTATAGGAATTCAACTTTTCAACCCTTGTTTTACAGGGAGTCTCCTCTGTTGTGGGGGAGGATGAATTCAGTGACTCTTGACTCAGAGCTTCTGTAACTATATAACCTTAGGCCATTTTATCTAACTTTATCTATTCTTAAATATGACCATGTTTCTTTTGTGATATGCTGTTTTTATTATATGCATTTTATTCTAGTAATATTTCTTCTTGCTTGGGAACAACCATGTGAGGTTTTTTATCAGGCAATAAATGCAAAAATGGCCAACAGAAGCTGCAGACAAGCCTGATCCCAGGCCAAATGGAACGTGTCCAAATTTGTTGGAGGCATTGTTTCTCTGACTCAGCACTCCCCTCGCTGGGAAGGAAGGGTCCTTTGAGTACTTAGAAGTCTTGTTATTCTAGCTTGTTCTCATTAGCCACAACTTAACATGACCTCACATCACCCACATGGCTCCTGGTTGGCCTATTGAACTGCTTGGCATGGCTTAATTGATGAGAAGTGTTCCCAAAGCCATTGCAGATGAGTGTATTCCCTGTAGTCAGCCAAGGAAATCTGAGCCACAAAGAGTAGGTAAGTTATATGGTTCTAGAGAAGCTAGGAAGAGATGCAGAGGATGGTGAGGAGACAGGAGCAATGGAGGGGGGCATGGAGGGCCAAGGGGGATGGTGGTAGGGAAGGGGAGGTACTGGTAGCGGTGGGACAGAGCAAAGTGTGAGTGCATTGCAGAGTGGGTGCAGGATGAACTTTGTCAACAAGGGATTCTGATCACTGTTGTCACCTTTATATAAAGTTTGTACTAGACTGGAGGTGGGTTACTTTTGTGTTTGCCTCACCTTGTTGACTGAGCATGGCTTGTATCTCATTTCTTTATAGTGATTGACAGCCAATAAAACATAAGAACCTTTGCTATTATGTTATAGCAACAAGGGGCCTTAGATGCTCCTTTATGCCATAAAGAATATATATGTTAATAATGATAAAACCAGTACAATATAACCTAGACATATGCAGTGCTTTACTTCACGGGGTGAAAGTTAGACTTACAAATGTTGCTGCATCTCTGGGAAATGTTCCAGAATAGGATATGCATCCTTGGATATCACCAAATTACAGCCTATGATCTGCCCGAAGGTTCATATTACAATAAAGCATGGTTTTCTTCTATGACATAAACATCATCAAAGATTACAGAACTATGCCACACCTATTTCCATTTAATAATTTATAGTAACTAGCAAACAACATTTAACTAAATATAAATTCCCAAATATAATAATTGATCATTTTGCAGTATGTTGCATTTTACCAAGTGCTTCCACGTAAACCACTTTTTGAACTCCTCATAAGACTGATCCTGGACCCTTCGGTCCTGAGTTGCCTGGTCCTGCCACTGCACTTCACTGCCTTTCTGCTGCTCTCAGCAGTTCTCAAGTTTTGCTAAAATGCATTTCTTGTAAATTCTTTAATAAAACAAATCATCATAAAATGGATTGTGAATTCCCAAAAGAACAATGTTATAATGAAAGGTTGCTTTCTTGACTTAGAACATGAAATCTCATAACAAATAACAAAGATTTACTACCAATATTTCTTTTTAAAGGATAATAAAATTAAGTTCCATAAAGAGGAAAGGAATATATATACATGTTGATTATGCAGTGGCTCAAATATGTTGTAAAGTTTATATAAAACCCAGAAAAGCTCTAGCTCTAATGATTCATTTAAAGTGAATATGTTTGCTAGAATGTGTTCTGCTAAATATGCAAGATAGACCTACATATCTTAATGTAACAGTGATTTAATTCAATAATGATAAAGTTTCAGGTTTTATATCACAACTAACCTTTAAGAAACTACCACTTGGGTAGTTTTAGTTTGTGTTAAAGATGAATATCTACAATTATATGGTATTATAATGAAAAGTTTACTTTTTTTCATATACTTCAACCAAAATAACAAGTTAAATGCATGAGCAGATATGAAAATCCACCAGTCTTGTAATGAGACACTCAAGAAAGCAACTTGCAAAAATATAAAATGTAAAAGAATCCACTCTTTTCACTATCCTTTTTCTTTTGCAAAATAGTTATTTTCATGAACATATATTATTTGTATTATTATATAATGGTTATTAATATTCAAAATCAATCAATACTTTAAAAAAACTATTAAAATATAACCATCAATAAAATATTTAGTAATCATTTTCTTGTCATTTTAGACTTCAAAAAACCTTTGGGCTATTGTTTTCATGATCTGAATTTTTTAGGGCAAAACAGAAGGTTGGTGCCTTTGTGGCAGGTTCTCTGGGAAGAAAACTTTGACATGGAGTTTCACATACAAGATGTTTTCTAGGGAATGGCCTTGGGAAGGAAGGAGGCAGGGGGAGAAGCTAGCTGATCTAAGAGCTATTTGGCACACCCCACAGGGAGCTCTGGGGTGAGAATGGCCATCAGAGTTGTGTTGCACTGGGGCAACATTAGGGTCACCAGAGAAAATGCCGCACATTTGAATTCCAAATTCAAATTTTGAATGAGGTTTACTTATAGTAAAAATCATTTATCGTTTATGTGAAATTCAAATTTAAATAGGCATCCTGTAATTTTATATGCTAAATCTAGTAAGCCTACTCAATATGGCTGGGCCTTTATATCCTCACCTCAACCGGTTATTAGCTGTGGCTCATCCCAGAAATGGTATGACCCTGGGGCATCATTGCTCTCCGCTACTGAAATAACCCCATACAAAGGCTGAGAGCTGAGGGCTGTCTGCTGACAACACTCCCCACAGCTGTGTCAACGAGCCTTCTTTGAGGGGCATCTGAGCAGCTCAACTTCATGTCCATCACACCATCCTGGTGCTGTTGTTTTTAATAAGTTTGTCTAGCAACCAGAAATATTAGCAACCAGAAATATTTAAAAAATCATTTAATTAACCTTATTACTATAATTAATGTAGAGACTATTCTTTTTCAAAACTAGTCTCTGTAATATTCAAATACTAGATACATAAATAAATACATAAAACAGCCATTGTCCAATCCTCGCATTGTTGTGTCTTTCAGGGACTCTTTATTGGTAAGGACTAGAAGGATCACACATCTGAGTCTGTCTGAGATATTTTTAGTTTATGTATCTTATCCTTGTCACTGCAAAAGCGTCATGGTTAGGTAAATTATCTGCTCTTCCTAGCCAGAACCTTCTTAGTGCAGCTCACTGCAGTAGATGTTATGCTCAACTTTTGTAGAATGGGAAACAGAGCAGCTGAGCTTTATATCCCATTGTATCCAGTTAAAAAAACAGTCCCATTGCACTCCAGCCTGGGGACCCAGAGTGAAACTCCGTCTCAGAAAAACCCCAAAAAACAAAAAAACAGTCCCCAGTAAGGACTTCGCCCTAACTGAGCCAATCAGTTGTGGCTGGAAGATGAAGTGCCGCTGTGAGTGGTCCAGCTTGTATCAGGCTCCTGACCCTAAATGAATGAGCTGTGATGGGTGGGTTGGGGGAGGACCTGAGGAACAAGGTTATGAGGGATAGACATGGACATGGGGACTTACTTCCTTATTTTTATTTTTTACTTGGTGAAAATAATGTTTATTATGTACATTATCTTATATCACCAGACATCTAGACATTCTTTTTCAGCTATACTTAGAAAACTGTTTCAAACAGATTAAATTACTACCCACTAGAGCTAATGATAAGGAAAAAATTAAAGTGGGATGTTCACAAATAATGTCTAAGTCTGTTATGGGAAGATCATACTTAATTAAAGGAAACAATACATGTAAAGCTATTTGCAGTAATCAGGAAAACAGTAAGTGTTCAATATGTCAGCTAATTATTATTATATTTAAAGAACTTCTGAGCTGATAATTTTGAGAGTTCACCTGAGTATATCTATGACTCTTCCATTCAGTATTTAAGGAGAAAAACCTGGGCCTACTTGTGATCTCTGAGCAGGGAGGGTTCCCCAAGAGAGGTCCACTACAAATTAATTCAGTACTATGTGTAGTATTGCTTGTTATTTGCTCACAGTATCTCTCTCAAATTTCAAATGCTACCCCTTCATTAAAATAGTTCAGGATTTGGATTGTTATGTTCACCTTATCTACACTGCTCATGATTTTAAAGCCCTAGATAATATTCTTTCTCATTCTTTATCTTGCCAGATGGTACAATTCTTATCTTTTTAGATTTTCATCTGGCAGCAGCTTGGTCATTTAGAATGATTTTTCCTGGATTGCATCCAATTCTTTTATATGGCTTGTACATCAGAGTTTGGTGTAATTTTGATATTTTCTATTTTGTTACCAATGTTGTAATGTTAGCATTTTTTAGATGAAGTTGTTTTATCCCATTCAAGGAATAGTCAATATTAACTCCACAGTCTGTTTCCCATATTAGAGCTGACTGTGTGTGTGTGTTTGTGTGTGTGTGTGTGTTAGTGCCAGTTGTAATTTGGATAATAATCTATGTGTGCAGTGATGTTTCAAGATGGGAATAATGGCTATTTAGATATGTAAATAGTTTAGACTACTTTTTTCAAAACTTACTTGTTATTAAAATTCTTTTATCAGCTTTTCCTTATGTCCTAAAACCTCAGAAAATCTGTTTATAGTTCATCCCAGTTCACCCAAACATTTGAAACCTGGAAGAACTTAATGTTTTTTTTGCATGACTGGGCATTTTAACATACAATCTTTTAGGTAATTTATCAAAATAGCAAATAAAAAATCTTAGATCTAGAGAATCCTAGAGTTTATCTTTTCCTTCTGGAGAAGTGACTGTTAGGCTCTCTCATTTGATGCCTGTCTTTAAGCCATGTCCAAATCCATGTCATGAACAGTCAAATCCCATGACAATCCAACAGAAATAATACAGATAGTTCAGCATTGGCCTATGCACTGGAATGCACTAAATGACATTAGGTGTACAAAAGCATGTTGTGTGGTTTAAGGAGCCATACAAATGTTAGCTGTTTTTTTTCTTAGGACAACAGCAGAATAAAAGTATTTAATTACTTCTATTCAGGACTTAAACTTTTACGATTATGTCTTTAGAAATCTAAACATCTTAATATGACAAAAGCTAATGTTATCTGATATGGGGAGGTGGTTAATAAATGTTGCTATTATAATTGATCCTATTAAATTTAATGGGTAGCTATGTTGGTTAATTTAAAATTTAGAAAAAAGTAAATTATCTGGTAAGTGGAGATCTTGGTCTTCTCTTGTAGAGAGGTATTCCAATGTAAGAAACAAATTAGGTTTTGTTTTGGAATTATACAAATAACTGTATAGAATAGCTGCATTCAAAAATCTTTAATGTGAAGTTAGGAACATAATTCAGAACAGTTCTGTGTGGGGATGAATGTGTCGATGTTTTTTGTTTTGTTTTGTTTTGTTTTTGTTTGTAGACAGAGTCTCACTCTGTTGCCCAGGCTGGAGTGCAGTGGTGCAATCTCGGCTTACTGCAGCCTCTGCCTCCTGGGTTCAAGTGATTCTCCTGCCTCAGCCTCCTGAGTAACTGGGATTACAGGCACACACCAACACGCCTGGCTAATTTTTGTATTTTTAGTAGAGATGAGGTCTCACCATTTTGGCCAAGCTGGTCTCAAACTCCTGACCTCAAATAATCCACTCATCTCGGCCTCCCAAAGTGCTGGGATTACAGGTGTGAGCCACCGCACCTGGCTGTGTCATTGGTTTTAAACAGATAAAAATAAAGTGTAAAGTTGGTGTATAGCCAAGAACCGTGATTTCAAATGTTATATTTCCTTTGAAGACACTATTTCAGGTGGTTTGCTTTGAGGCTGCAGTCAAATAGACAACATCAGTGTGTCTGTGTTTTTTTTTTTTTAACTCTAATTTTAAATGAAATTAATCACTAATGAAATGTGGAATTGGTAGAAGATTGAATTTTGCAGTTTTTCATGTGATTTTTATTATTACACTTGATAGATTGATAGTATTTGTGAGTCATTATGGTATGGTTGGGAGTTTATTCTTCAGATCCAGGCATACACGGATTTCTGACCCAGCCCAGCTTGTTAGACTTTGGACAAGTTATTTACCTTCTCTCATGAGTAAAACTGAGAGTAACATTAGTAGCTCCCTCATAAAGTTGTAAAGGGACTAAGTGACATCATCCAGCTAAAACATTTAACACAGCATCTGGCACACAGTAGGTGCTAGATAAATGATTCCTTTTCTTTCTCTGCCTTCTTCTTGTTATATTTTATTTTGATTATTTCCTGCATTCTTTTGTGTTTCTCACCAAATTTGGTACCACCTAAAATAGGATTTAAGAAGCTGCAGTTGTTGAGTTTGTAAGCCATAATAAGGGTAATATAAGAAACTCATCTGATAAGAAAAATGTTCCTTGGAAATCACCTTGAGATCTTTTGTATTTGAGATACAAAAGACAAGAGAAGTAGGAGAAAGACAGGTATTTTATTTGGGTGGATTACCTCCAAACATGTGGGAACTTTCCTTGCATACTGAGCTTTCTTCATGCTGCAGAATAAGACTATTTTATCCTGCCAAGTTTTGGAACTGGGCTTACAGGAATCAGTGATGTAGGGACCCAGACCTCACAGCTGTATCCTTCTTCTCTTTACAAAGCAGTGTCATGTGGAGTCACGTGGAAGACTGCAAGTGGATTACATGGCAGACTGACTGGGATTTTTCTGAGTCAAAACACTTTTTTAAACAAACCTTGTACTAAACACTATGGAAAGTACTGGAAAGCCAGAAAAAGGCTTGAATGTTAGTCCCAGCTCTGCACAAACTGTTGTGTGACCTTGGGAAACGAGCTGAAACTCTGAGCCTTTGTTTCTGTAATTGCACAACAATGAGTTTGGACTCCTACATGATCTCGGAGGTAACTTCTGGCTCAAATGTTTTCTAATTCTCTATATATTTTTTAGGTCCTCCAGCAATTATATTAAACTTGTTTTCTATCTTTCTTTATCCAAGGTTAACTTGTGATAAAAGCAGAAATAGGAAAGAAAACCTTGGGAACAGCACAGGATTCCAATTCAGGGTTTGAATTCCAGTTCTGATGCTGAGCAGCTATGTTAGCTCAAGGAAATCTTTTTACCTAGTGTATCTTGACTGTGGTTGCACATTTTATTAATCTGGGAGGATTTTTAAAAACACTGATGTTGAGCCCTAGTCTTGAACATCCTAAACACTCAGGGATTAGTAGACTATCAAAGCTCTCTAGGTGCAAAATAAATTCACAATGAGATATCACCTCACGTCTGTTAGGATGGCTACTATCAAAAAGACAGGAGATAAATGTTGGTTAGGGTGTGGAGAAAGGGAACTCTTGTACACTATCGGTGAGAATGTATTATGTTGGTGTAAAAGTAATTGTGGTTTTTGCCATTACGTTTAATGGCACCATTACTTTTTTTTTTTTTTTTTTTTTTGAGACGGAGTCTCGCTCTGTCGGCCAGGCTGGAGTGCAGTGGCGCCACCTCTGCTCACTGTAAGCTCAGCCTCCCGGGTTCACGCCATTCTCCTGCCTCAGCCTCGCGAGTAGCTGGGACTACAGGCGCCCGCCACCTCGCCCGCCCGGCTAATTTTTTTGTTTTTTTAGTAGATACGGAGTTTCAGCGTGTTAGCCAGGATGGTCTCGAACTCCGCCCACCTCGGCCTCCCAAAGTGCTGGGATTATAGGCCTGAGCCACAGCGCCCGGCCGGCATCATTATTTTTAATGGCACTTTGGCACCAATCACATAGATTAGTGCAGCCATTGTGGAATACAGCATGGAAGTTCCTAAAGAAATTAAAAAGAGAACAACCAGCCGGGCACAGTGGCTCACGCCTGTAATCCCAGCACTTTGGGAGACTGAGACGGGCTGATCACCTGAGGTCGGGAGTTCAAGACCAACCTGACCAACATGGAGAAACACTGTCTCTACTAAAAATACAAAATTAGCAGGATGTAGTGGCACATGCCGGTAATCCCAGCTACTTGGGAGGCTGAGACAGGAGAATCACTTGAACCTGGGAGGCAGAGGTTGCAGTGAGCCAAGATTGTGCCATTGCACTCCAACCTGGGCAACAAGAGCAAAACTCCATCTCAAGAAAAAAAAAAAAAGGAGAAAAAAAAGACAACCATATGACCCAGCAATACCTCTTCTGGTTATATACCCAAACGAAGTGAAATCATCATCTTGTAGTAATATCTGCACTCTCCCGTGGTCATTGCAGCATTATTCACAATAGCTGAGATATAGAAACAACTGAGGTGTCTGTAAGTGGATGAATGGATAAAGAAATTATAATTGTGTATGCATGTAATTTTTTTCTTTCTTCATTGCTGCATAACAGATGCATGTATTTCAGGGTACATGTGATTATTTAATACATTCATATAATTTGCAAAGATCAAATCAGTTATACAACGAAATTTTTATCAGAGTTAAGAAGCAAGGCGATCCTGCCATTTGTGACAACACGGATGAATCTGAAGGTCATTATGCTAAATAAAATAAGTCAGACACAGAAAGAAAAATACTGTGTGATCTTGCTGATACGTGGGATCTAAAAAAAAAAAAGTTGAATATATGGAATCAAAGACTAGAACTATAGCCACCAAGGGTGGAGGGCAGCAGAGGGCAGGATGGGAGGGAGACTTAGGGAAGATGTCATCAAAGGGTACAGAGTTGTAGTTATGTAGGATGACTAAGCCTAGAGAGCTAATGTACAGCATGAGGACTATTGCTATTCATATTGTATTGTATACTAGAAATTTGCTAAGAGAGTAGATTTTAGGCTTCTGCTACACATACAGGAATGGGTAGCTATGTGAGTGATGAATATGTCAATCTGCTTGACTGTAGTAATAATTTTACTATGTATATTAAAGCATCACATTGTACACCTACAATGTATAAAAGTTTTTGTAAAAAAGCTCTCTAGGTGATTTGAATGTGCAGGGATTGAGGACCCCTACAAAGAGCTGTGAGTCTTAGCATTCTTACCTCTTAGCTGGAGCTCCTAAAAACAATAACGGTAACTGCCCTCTCTGTGTCACAGTGTTGAGGATCACGTAAAATAATATAGATGAAAGCACTCTGCAGTGTGTAAGTGCACAGAATAATTAAAGCAGGCGTTGTTAAAGGACTTAGCCATTGCTATTAGGCAAGTGGAAGGGATTACATTAGCATATTAATTCTGTTTGCTGGGGTTCTAACCTTTTCATATGAAATTCAGCTGCTGTAGTTTAGCCCCCACCCCCACCCCTGAGTAGGATGTGGTAATTTGCTTCTATGGAAACTCCTAGCGCTGCTCTGTGACCCAGTGAGGACTTAATGATTACGTGTTGACTCAGTGATTACTCCTAATAAACACAATTCTTCCAAGTTTTGCAGAGCACATATTATCACCACGAATCACCATGACATGCTCGTGTAACCCTTTGTGCCCAGCTTATAAACACACAAAACTGTTGGATAAACAAGCCTAATGTTTTAGAGTGGGGGAAAAATTAACTGTTTTCAAGTTTATCTTATACTATCTGAATTCCTAATTAAATTCTGTTTAACATAATTTCCTTTAAGAACTTAATTTTAGGTTTCTTAAGTGGTTATCTTTCTTCGGATATTTTCATGCTTGACATTGTAACACATTTTTGTCTGTTCAACTACTCCCCTAGAAATGTCTGTTGCCATTGCTCCTTAGGTATTGAATACTTCTTCTTTTCCCAGTAGTGTTGAAATTAGTCACACAGTGACTTTTGAAATTGTCCCACTTTGGCCTGGTCTTCAGAATGAGCAGTGGTGTAATTAACAGACCTGCAGACTTGCAGATTTATTTTCATGAACTTGAAGATTGCCTATGACATGAGGTGTGGCTCTGTGTCAGGAGTGTGTATTACCTGCCGTGTGGCCACTCTACAGGATTGAGTTTGAGGAACACAGGCAGATCCCAGTGTTGACAGACTCTGGGAAGGACTAGAGTGCATGTGTTACTCCATTCTCTGACCACTCATGCTGTAGCATCCATTCAGCATCCCCTACTCACAAGAAAATATAGCTTGGAAAACAAAAGAAATGTCTAGAACCTTTTTGACATCTGTATTTTTTTTGGTGAATGATTTCTGACTTTTCTCCCATTATCTACATCTGAGAATTGGCTCCAAAAGAAGAAACACTTCTTTCCTAAGGAATCCCTTCAAATGATGAACATCTTTTGAGAATTTAGTGACTACTTACTGATTAAACAAATATCTAAATTGCAATGGGGAGCAATCTTTTCTAGAATTAGAGCCCTCTATATTGTGGCACATGCTTCCTTCCCTTTTTCTGCTTATATGCATAGGACATAATACAGTTGATGAAAAAAATTTAACCTTAAATATATATATATTTAATTAATATATATTTTGATAGATATTATATAAACACCTTAAATATATATTATATATTTAATTAATTTATTTAATTTAATATATATTAAGGTATATATAATATATTAATATATTTTATTATATACTTATATATTAATATATGATATATAATAATATATAAATATATAATATATAAACATATAATTATATATATTTAAGGTGTATATATGTTATATATTTAAGGTATATATATTTAAGGTAAATATAGATACACATATATGTATGTAGAGAGAGAGAGAGAGAGAGAGAGAGTTTAAAATGGCTAGCCGACCAACCAGGTCCTGTAGGCTGCATGGTTTTCACATCCTTAAAGGTTTGTAAAGAAAAAAAAATGCAGCAGAGACCATATGGCCCACAAAGCCCAAAATATTTATTATCTGGCCTTGTACAGAAAATGTTTGCTGACTCCTGAACCACGTGGCAAGTACCAATAATGAAGCCCACTCGCTTTTTACTTTCATGAAGAAATACATTATCTTTTCTCCTTTGAAGTATCCACTTCCACCAGTAAAATCAGTTTTCATAGCTATTTTAAAAGGAGGCTGAGAAACCTTCTCTAGCTGGCTCTGTAACACAGGCTGTCCCAGCGAGCTCCTGGGTATAAGCAGCTCTTGAGCCAGAGCTGCTGTTTGAGGCTTGTTCGTGCTCTTGCTGTCACTCCCCAGATCTCTCTTAGTATCAGCACCGTCCACTAATTTGCTGCACACCTTCTTTGACTTTGGTTTTTTGGGCAAATGCTTATTCCATTCCAATTGCTCTTGTGAGTCTGCTTTGCTACCTTTGCCTGCTTTTTTACTTTTTTTTTTTTTTTTTTTTAACCTTCTGGACCTCTCTTCTGTCATCGCCTTCTACTTTCTCCCCCAGCATCTCAGCCCTCTTGAGGCCAATGCCTCCCACATCTAATATTTCTATTTCTGTCCTTTGCTTGCTCCCGTCCAGACCCAGTTTTCTCACTGGTTGCAAAGTGGGTCCAGTTCTACCACTGGAAACAGATTTTGGCAAATAGAGACCTTCTGATCTCCTCCCTCGCAAGACCAATGGACCATTTTTGTGGACAGTATGATGACCCTTCCTGGGTATTGCTCATATGCACCCTTCATGGTGCTTACCTAGTGTCCATATTGCCTGGCGTAATTTCCTTCCCATGGACCTTCTGGCCACCTGCCTTCACATATGACTGCAGCATTTCTCCATGTCTGCCACTTTGACTAGATCACTCCAATGGTCCTCTGATGGCCTTAGGATCCAACACACATTTGTAACCAGGGCCATAATAGCACTGAAGCTTCTGGTATATTTCTTTATTCTAGTCCAGCTTGCTGAATCCCTCCCTTTCCTACCTGTGAGTGCCTCTCTATGAATGCTGATTCGATTCCAGCTCTGGAGTCAGAGATGACCAAGATACAGCCTTGCTTTCGGTATTTTTTGATAGAAGAAAGATGTTATGCACATACATGAATACAGAGCAAATCAGTAGGTGGTAAGTGATTAAGCAAGTCACTAAATGTTATGAAAGCACAGAGTGGAATATTTAGAAGTAAACTCTATAACAATAAAAATTCTGAACTACCTAATTAGAATATTACTAACTCTATCAAGTTGACCAATTAAATTATTTAATCAGTTAATATCTGATTCTGTTTTTAACCTTCCCTTAAATATATGGCTTAAAGACTAAACTTCCAGTAAATTTTTTCTAAGTAATGTACTCTTTCTCCGACTCATTATTTCATTTACTGATACCTTATCTTGACTCTAGCAATGTCTGTAACCATTAAAGTTCTATAAATAAATGTAGTCTTTTGATTGTAGTACATAAAACAACATCCCTCTTTGTAAATACCCCAACCCCTTATTAGAAACTATATTGGGGCCAGGTGCGGTTGATCACGCCTGTAATCCCAGCGCTTTGGGAAGCTGAGGTGGGTGAATCATCTGAGGGCAGGAGTTTGAGTCCAGCCTGGCCAACACGGTGAAACCCCATCTCTACTAAAAATACAAAAATTGGCCAGGTGTGGTGGCACGTGCCTGTAATCCCAGCTAATCCCAGCTACTCGGGAGGCTGAGGCAGGAAAATTGCTTGAACTTGGGAAGCAGAGGTTGCACTGAGCTGAGATGGCACTACTGCATTCCAGCCTGGGTAACAGAGCAAGATACCATCTCAAAAAGAAAAAAAAAAGAAGAAGAAGAAGAAACTATATTGAATTCTCATTCCATACCCCAAGTGCATGAAATGATGTGTTGTAACTGGTGGGTGTGTTTGGTTAGTCCAGGCTGGCTGGTAGGTTTATTTATTGGAACAGACTTTAAGAGGTTGTCACTCAATTGCAAGAGATACCTTTCAAGTAACTTGCATCTGGGTGCTTTGCACCTTTCATTTCCCTCTCCCTTCTCATTGCTTGTGCATCTCCTTTCTGGCTTGCTTTCTGTCAGGCTCTTTTTCACAATGTATGTTGTGTCAAATATAAAATCGGAAAACCTAGCCAGAGCATGCTTGACTTGAGGGAGACACCCCTAAGAACTGACCTGTAGTGGGCACTCTAGGGGGGCTAGAGTGTTCACTAGCCTGTCCCAAGTGTGACTTCTGCTTGTATGTACTACCCATTTCTTTATTCATTTAGTATATATTTTCCAAGTGATTTCTCTGTGCCTCAGACACTGTGTGAGGTCCTAGGGACACCATGGTGTGCAGAAGGGAAAACTGTTTTTGCCTTCACATGGGGAAGGTAGCATCAATTACAAATTTACAGGAATAAATATGTGATAATAATATCCTAGCTCAACATAGAAAGGAAGTTATCTCAGTATTTACCTAACAGTTCTGTAATGTGTGTGTGTGCGTGCGTATATGACTTTCTTTTTTCTCTTTGTTAAGTGTGAGTGGAGAAGATGGCTAACACTGAGTTCTGTCATGGCCATGGCACTTTATACCCACATTCTTTCTTTTAATCATGGAATTCTCCACCCCAGCCCTCACCCCATGGATGTCGGAGTAAGACAACATTGTTATGACTCAGATTGTCATTGGGAGGGTGAATAAATGAATGCTTAAATTATGAGAATTTGGGGACAGAAATATGCCACAGACTCTTATTTGAAGCCATCAGATTTAGTGGCTGCAAACCCACCGAAGTTGGGGATTTACAGTTTTTACAGTAACGACAGAAAATTTCCCCTTTCCTCTGCAGCAGTCAGGACTGGATCTCAACAGAAATGTGTCCTACTAAATGCGTGCCCACCCCCTTGGTTGACAAACAACGGATTTCCCAAGATAGCTGCCACACACTCTGTTTCTAATCTCTGTATTGCTTCCCCGCCAGAATGTCTAAGTCCTTCCCGAATATGCCCAGTCATACTTTCTGAACTTTTGAGCAAACACCGTCAGGCTTCTTGTGCTTTCCTCAAAGACCCCAGGCATGGGCAGGGAGGACACAGGCCTGGGCGGAGCGCCCCTGCGCGGGGGATTCCTGCCACTCCGCGCCAGCCTGCGGTGCAAACGTGCTTCTCAGCCGCAGTCCCACCCGCTGCTGGCAATCTGAATGAGGAGCCGCGCTATTTTTACCTCCCCGGCTTCAATCCTTTATATTTACAAGCAGGAAGCAAATAAATAAGGGATTGAGAAGGGAATGCATGGCCTTAGTTTATCCAGATCAGGAAGGGGTTGGAATAGGAGGGAGTATGTGAAGTCTGGGGTGGTGGAAAAGGCATGTGGACTTCGGCTGGTTGTTTTCTCCCGATCATCCCTGTCTCTGGCCTGGAAGCCCCCGCACTCTCTTTCTGCCCCTCTGGCTCATCCGTGACTGCCAGCTCCCCCTCCACCGCCCCCATCTTTTGAGGTACCACCCGTCACCTCTGATGTTGCTTGGGCTGCTGCATCACTCTGCTGCTCTCCCCCCTTCCCCGCCCCCCAACAAAGCATGCGCAGTGCGTTCCAGGCCAGGCAACAACAGCAGCACAGCATCCAGCAGCAGCATCAGCACCCGAAGCCCCGCTCGGGCGCGCTCTCGGGGGACGGGGCGCACGCCCGCTCCGCGCGTCCCCGCGCCGCTCGCTCCCGCGCGCCGCCTCAGCATCCTCAGGCCCGGCGGCAGCCCCCGCAGTCGCTGAAGCGGCCGCGCCCGCCGGGGGAGGGAGTAGCCGCTGGGGAGGCTCCAAGTTGGCGGAGCGGCGAGGACCCCTGGACTCCTCTGCGTCCCGCCCCAGGAGTGGCTGCGAGGCTAGGCGAGCAGGGAAAGGGGGCGCCGCCCAGCCCTGAGCCCCGAGCCCCGAGCCCGGAGCCCCCTGCCCGCCGCGGCACCATGCGCGCCGAGCCGGCGTGACCGGCTCCGCCCGCAGCCGCCCCGCAGCTAGCCCGGCGCTCTCGCTGGCCACACGGAGCGGCGCCCGGGAGCTATGAGCCATGAAGCCGCCCGGCAGCAGCTCCCGGCGGCCGTCCCTGGCGGGCTGCAGCCTTGCCGGCGCTTCCTGCGGCCCCCAACGCGGCCCCGCCGGCTCGGTGCCTGCCTGCGCCCCGGCCCGCACGCCGCCCTGCCGCCTGCTCCTTGTCCTTCTCCTGCTGCCTCCGCTCGCCGCCTCGTACCGGCCCCGCGCCTGGGGGGCTGCTGCGCCCAGCGGTGGGTATGGCCCCGTGCCCTTTGCGTTGGCTTTCCCGCGGGGCCCTGCAGAGGAAAGCGAAGGGCGCGCGGGTCCGTGCGCTCCAGGCTTGTCTCCGGCTCGGCCTTTCCTTCCCTCCCTGCGTGTCTTTCCACCCTTGTCGTTCCCAAACCCCCATTCATCCCAATTCACTTTTAGAAGTCCGTTTCTGTTGCATTCGCTAAAAACCCATTCCAATTCTTGTTGGTTCCACTGGGAGGTGTTTAGTGGATCCTGGGTCCCTCAGCGATCTCTGTGCAACTTGCGGAGGGGAAAGCAGTGGATGGAAAATACAGCGAGGGAGCAAGTTGATACTTGCGTGGTGGAGCCTTAATGTGAATGCGGGGAGGATGTAGTGATAATAGTGGCTATGGGCTGTTTCCTCAAATTTCCTACCCGGCATATTCAGTGCGGTTGGAATTAAGGTGGGGGAGGCACACTTCAGGGACCAAAGAATTAAGGTGCTGAAGACATACTTCGTGCACGACCTTTGGTTCTGATTTCTCAAAGTGCTTGTCATTATAAGGAACAATTAATATAATACCATCTTCAATACATTGATGATTGGAAATCACTGAAAGCAGAAAGCTGGCTTTGGCAGGAAAATAAAAAGAAATTGGAAAGCTGCCAGCATCTGTATCCCTACATGGCAAAGTATGTTTGCTCATCTCAAAGTTAAAAGAGAAGGGAATTGCCCATTTTGTTAAAAGAGTCAATTAACATTCGGTATCCATGAATTCAGTACTCAAGTTATCTTAGCGTTCTTAGCTCTCGGATGGGATGCCACTAGGCAGAGTAGAGTTGTGCTTCTGTGGACTCAGAGAAGGGGTGGAGATCGGTGGCAGGACCCCTGAACATGTTCATTTAATGACTCTTCTTCCCTCAAGTTCATTCTACCCCCTCCCCCCCAACACTTAGAAGTATGGATCTGAGTCTGACTAGAAATGTATATATAAGACATAAAACAAATAGTGCACAGTTGTATAAACTTTGTTGGCTATTAACTTCTCCAGGCCATTTTATTGTTGAAATAACTTGCTTTACTGTAGCTCTACTTCTTAACTGCTTATAAATGAAAACTTCGTGTTTGCAGTTAAAGGAAAAATGCATTTTAGTGCTTATGTATTTATGGGGTAAATATATGTGTGTTTGTGTATGTTTGTGTTTCCTGCTCCCCCAACCCGCTACCTCCACCAGCTCCGCGTTGGAATGAAACTGCAGAAAAAAATTTGGGAGTCCTGGCAGAGGAAGACAATACATTGCAACAGAATAGCAGCAGTAATATCAGTTACAGCAATGCAATGCAGAAAGAAATCACACTGCCTTCAAGACTCATATATTACATCAACCAAGACTCGGAAAGCCCTTACCACGTTCTTGACACAAAGGCAAGACACCAGCAAAAACATAATAAGGTAGGCAGGAGGCTGGCTGTGCAAAAGTAACTATCATGAAGAGTTTTCCTTTGATTTGATTTGCTGCCAGAATCTGATTTCACAAATTTTACTGCAGCATTTTATTAAGAAAGCAATTAATATAGGGGAGAAACTGGAAGGAATTAACTTGGGATCTACTGGGATAGGACTGTTGTTTCTCTTTGACCAAATTGGGACTAGAATTTTCTGATACCTGAAATGATATCCATGTATCTTTCAGGTACATTGGGCACTGAACAGTGGTTAAGTGAATGTGTTTATGATTCTGACTTGTTTCTGTGAGGCTTTATGTAAGGGTGCAGTATTCTGCCTTGATATGAAACTGCCTCCCATGATATAAAAACTGCTTTCAATCTGCACATATAAGATTGCTTCAAGAAGCTATTTGGCTGCACTGTCTCCATCAGTTTTTCCACTTAGAAACTGAATGTTTAAACAGTCCGTTTCTTTAATTGATCAGTAGGAGGAAAAAAATTTTTTTCTGTTGTATTTTCAATAGGTAAACAATTTGACATTTAAAAAGATTACGGTGACTAGACACAAATATTTGCATAATATGAAGAACAATTTTGGTTGGCATAGTTCTTCAGTACCTAATTTGTATTGATTATGAGCGGTTGCTTTACTTTCAGGTTAGTTCAGAAAGTGGGACTCGTATTTACAAAGGTATCAGTAGAAGACAAGTATGTTTAATATCCAAAGAATTTAAGGGATCTTTTTCCCTGGTTACTATTCTTTACTTGAATTAATATTATTTTGAACCCCGAGCCGATTTACACAATGGATTATCGGTGCCTCTGTCGTGCATCCGGAGCAGAAAATAGAGTCCATATGTTAAATGTTTCCTTTTGACCTGTACTTGTTCAGGTGAGAACAACAGTTAACAGTTAACTGTCTAAACATCTAGAATTTAAGAAAGTATCTGCAGTTTACATCATTTTTTAATTAGTTTTCTAAAATATAGGTGAGTGGTAACAGTATTTATTCCCATTTTACAAATGGGGAGCTAGAAATTTAAGGCTTTTGGGTGATTTTCCTATGTTGTAAAGCAGCTAATATAAAATTCAGGTGACCTGAATGTTTAATGTTTACTATTTTTTACAAGTTAGGTCTCTAAGAAAGTGCTTCCTTCACCTTGAATATTACTGGAGAGGTGAACTTTCTTTCACATTCTTTTGAAGTGGCTGCTACCCACCATGAGATAAATGTGTCTCTGATCTCAGCCAGCCCTTTTCTCCATAAGCTCCTATATAACTTAATGGGCTGACTAATAGGTCATGTCTAACTCATTTGCAATTAAAGGAAAAATGCATTTTAGAGCATATGTTTTTATGGGGTAAATACATTTTATTGATAGGAGAAATACATTATGGGGTAAATACGTTTATTGATAGGAGAAATGGGTGTTGTCTTTAAAGAAGAGAAATCCAGGGCCCTTTTGATAAAATGCATTGAGGCTTTTATAGCTTTCCTTATAAATGGGACCTTTTAGAGTTGAGTGGTTAGTTCTCAAACTCCAGCACCTTTGCTTAGGGTGCTGGCGGAAGGAAAAACAGCTGCCTCGAGGCCTGTTTCAAAGAATGCTCAAGCCCTCCTCAGCAGAGACTTGAAATTTCAATGGAACTTTTTAATAATTCAGATGTTTGAGGCTATGACTAATGCTTGCCTTATAGTTTAACCTTATGTGGCTGCTTTCTTTGGTGGGACGTGGTTTGACTGTAATACACCTGACTTCCCATGATAATAAGGTTTGTTAAACCTGTACCCACCACTTGCCTAGAGGAATAGACTTCTCACTGTGGATCACCTGCTTGACCTTGGAATGATTCTATGTCTCATCCTCCCCCCTACCCTCAATTGTAGTTGGGTTTCTTTTATACTGTACTTTGAAAAGAATGTTTCTACAGAAATCATATTTGAAAGCATTTTTCTTATTAGTTTAACTCTATAAACATTTGTTGCACCTTTGTCATGTGCAAAGCAGTATGCTAAGTATTCAAAGATAAGAGATAAAGGTTAAAAGGATGAAAAGACATGATCTATCCTCCAGGAGACAGGAAAATGAGATAAGCAAGATTCTAAAAGTGCTCCCGTACAGGTATAGACAGTGTTGTTTGGTGGGTGCCCTGAAATTACCCTTTGTGTTCTGTGCTCTCCCTTTTACTTCTGTTAAGCATCTCTTGAAGTAGTTGATAAAAAGTGTTCCATCTGCTTTCTGCTGTATCTTGGGATGACTTGCTTAATAACAGTGATGAGAGACACTTGCCAGTTCTGCTGCTTTAGAAATGTTTCAGTAAGAAAGTATAGAATTTCATTTCTGCTTTCATGTAAAGAAGTTTTTATTTTAATATCTGTGTTATGTACCTTTTTTTCCCTCCCCTGATTTCATTGCACTGAAGCACATTTTAATGAAAGCCTTAGAAATGCTGAATCACTGTGCCTTTCTCATGGATCCCTAGACTGGGGGTAGAGGTGGAAATGGAAATTCCCAAATATGGGTTGCAAGGCCAAGCTCCACATTTATGTCTGAAGAAATTTCATAAATGTTCAGCGTTGATCAATCTTTATTACTTTATAGCTGTGAAACTTAACATGTTTATTAACTCTTCCAGAATTGGTGAGTGTAAAAGCAGATTGTGCAAACCACCTCTTTGCATGCTAATGTTTCTGAATGCCTTCATGTTTCTTTGTCAAAGAATGTTGAAAAATCTTTTTTTATCTCCATAGAGTGATGTATTGCCAGTTGTCCAAACTGTGCCATTTTTTAAAGTAGAAGTGGGCACTCCTAATAATTATGCCAGGATAGTAGGCATAAACCAAGGTAGTCCAGAGCAGGCAGGGAGTTTTGACACCTTGGATCTAAATGCTATATTCCTTGATTTTTGGTGCTTACCCCAATTCAAGATTCTTTAAAGATAGTTTTATTTGCTGATGATTTATTATAAATTCTTTCTTACTAGCTAGGAAGTCAGATTCCTGCCATGTAGCAGTATTAGGGTCTGAAATGGAAAAACTTAATTTTGCTTTGTGTGATATTGTGAAATGTATTTGGTAATTATCCTGTTTCCTGGTACACAGCTTCGAAGACCCTTGGAATCTCCAGAGTGATGAGTGTCTTTCATATGCCAATGAGATGATGGGTGGCTGCGTGTCTCTAGATAGCTTCAGGATGGGAGCTGGTCACCAGAAAGACCAGCACATTATTAGAGGTTTAGGATTTGCGCCCCACAACCCCAAAGAGAGAGGTGGAAGGGTGAGTTGATCACCAGTAGCCAGTGATTTAATCAGTCATACCTATGTAAGGAAGCATCCATAAACACGCAAAAGACTGGGTTCCGGAAACTTTCGGATAGCTGAACATGTGAAACTTCCTAGAGGGTGGAGTTCCTGGGGACGGCATTGAAGATCCTTGCCCTATGTGTCTCTTCCATCTGGCTGTTCATCTGTATTCTTTGTAATATCTGTTATGTAAATGGTAAGTGTAAGTAAAGTATTTCCTGAGTTCTGTGAACTGCTCTAGCAAATTAATTTAAAGGGATTCTGACTACCCCAATTTATAGCTGATCTTTCAGGAGCACAGGCCTCCATATGGGGCTTGAGATTGGCATCTGAAGTGGGCATCTGTAGGCTTGTGGGACTAGGCCTTCAACCAGTGGATCTGACGCTATCTCCAGGCTAAGTGTCAGAATTGAATTGGAGGACACCGAGGTGGTATGTGATGGAGAATCTGCAGAATTACTTGGTGTGTGGGGAAAACCCTCCCATACATCAGACGTCAGAAGTGTTGGGTTGAGTGTTGTGTGAGACTAGAGAAGGAAAAAACATTACTTTTTCTTATATCTCTTATTTTGTTATCAGGATCGATCTTTTTCACTTGTAGAGACTTTTATGGACATAAATGGAATTGTATGATTACTAAATGTAAGCATTTTATTAACCATTAATGTAACATATTAATAAAATGGACTATACATTTTAAAAGCGGGAGGAACACTTTGGATTCATTCATTCATTCTGAGATAATCGTATGTGGTCTGTTCCTAGGAAAGTTAAGGAAGCGTTTCCTGAAACTTTAGTCAGAAACTACTCGTCCTGCTGGGCGTGGTGGCTTGCGCCTGTAATCCCAGCACTCTGGGAGGCCAAGACAGATGGATCACCTGAGGTCAGGAGTTTGAGACCAGCCTGATCAATATGGTGAAACCCCATCTCTACTAAAAATACCAAAATTAGCTGGGCGCAGTGGTGCACACCTGTAATCCCAGCTACTCGGGAGGCTGAGGCACGAGAATCTCTTAATACTGGAGACGGAGGTTGTGGTGAGCACCACTGCACTCCACCCTGGGTGACAGAATGAGACTCTGTCTCAAAAAACAAACAAACAAACCACCCCCCTACAAAAAAAAAAAAAAAAAAAAAAAAAAACAAGAAAAACAACAAAAAAACCCTACTTGTCCTGTATCATGTTCCCTTAGGATTCTCTTCTCTTCTGGTTGGGAAGGGATTGTAGAGATGCACGATGCATAGCACTGGGCCTTGGGGAAAGCTGACTTTAGTTGACGTGTGTGGCTCAGTCTTTTGTTGCTTTCTCTATTACCTACCACCCCAGGTTGAAGAGAGAATAGAGAGAAGTTTAAATGAATTTAGATCTCGGTGATCATTTTTATTTCCTTCTCTATTTTAGAACAGGACTGGTTCCACATTTCTTGACTTTCCAGAAACCAGTTGTCCCATTGTTGTTGGTATGGGACAACAGAAAGAGAAACATGGGATGAAGAGTCCCACCTGTCTTTGCCATGAGATGTTGGCACACTTTTTTACAAATCTGGAACCTATATTTTTATGACCTTTATTATAAGGAATTAATTTAAAAAATCAATAGAAAGTTTTGTACTGTGGAACATGGGGAAAAGATTTCCCTTCTGGAAGTTTCTTTAACAAGTCCAGACTTTATCTAAAGAGCTGCCTTTAAACAGCCTTCCCAAGTTTTCCAGGTCTTCCTTAAGCAGTCGTTAAAAATTGTAATATATAGAATTCAGGCTTGTAATGATTTTACTTGTAATGCTTGGCATGTAGTAGGCCTTCTGTTGAATTAATTGATGATTGAACACTCATATGTTAGAGTATAGTGGTTCCCATGGAATTCATGTTATAATCAAACTGAAATTCAAAAGGACCCTCAAAATACTCTTCAGTATTTTTGGCACTGTGCCAGATCAGTAGGAGAGAGAATTTTGGTCTTGAGTTTTTAGCACTGCATAAGTCACACTAACTATATGCTTACACTACCTAAAGTAGCAAAAAATACCTATATCAACAATTCTTAAATAATGTCTGTCACTGCTCCTCATCATCAATGTGATAATCAAGAGCTGACTATCTGGTAGTTATTGTTATGGTAGAGCAAGATGTATCTTTCTACTCAAATAGTTTCCAATAAATCAGATTTACACATGGTAGGTGTTCAGTTTTGTTTGATTCAGCAAACATTTATTGAGTACTTCTTTTGAATCAGGCGCTGTGCTAGACTCTGGGGAAAATGAAGAAGACTAACACTTTGTCCCTACCTTTGCTCACTGGTAGAGTGTCAGAATCAAGGTGGCCGCTGATGTGTGGTTTATGTTAGTGCAGTTACTAGTGGAAGGAACAGAAGGCTGTAGGCATCCAAAGGAGAGAATAACCTTTGCCTAGGGAAGTCAAAGAAAACCTCATAGGGGAGGAAACAATTGAGCTGGCCCTAAAGAGCAATTAGGAGTTAAGTGAAGAGGGTGGAGAAAGGTGGAGAAAGGAAGGTGCAGAAGGTGGAGAAGGTGGAGAAAGGAAGAGCCACAGACAGAGGAGAGGCTCCAGGTGCAAAGGCCTGACTTGCTTGGGTAGTAGCAGGTTATTTGGGTGGTGAGTGCAAGAAGGGGAAACTCAAGTATAGGAAACTTCAAAGACAGGGTCTTGCTCTGTCACCCAGGCTGTAGTGCAATGGCACGACCTTGGCTCACTGCAATCTCTGCCTCTCAGGTTCAAGCAATTCTCCCACTTCAGCCTCCCTGACTAATTTTTGTGTTTCAAGTAGAGATGGGGTTTCACCATGTTGGCTAGGTTGGTCTTGAACTCCTGACCTCAAGTGATCCGCCCACTTTGGCCTCCCAAAGTTCTGGGATTACAGGCGTAAGCCACTGTGCCTGGCCTAGTGTAACATTTGTAATCAATTTTTAAATATCCTACTTAGTTCCTCTAGGAACCCAGTGACATAGGCATTTATAGATGTAGCAGTTGAGATTTATAGTTAGTATCTTCAGTAAGGACAAATAGCTGGTAAGTGGCAGAGAGAGTCAGGATTTGAACCCAGGTCTTCCCTTTGCAGAGCTCATGCTGGAGAAAGGTAGGGTGTTTTGGGAGTGGCAGAAAGTGAAGGTGGAAGATTGTGAAGACTGTGAAGATATGAGGGCTCTGGATTTATTCCGTACCAAATTGTAAGTCCTGGGAAGTCAAGAGGTGAGCGCCTATTGATTGAGCATAGATGAATGCCCGTTACGTGACGCCCCAGTGAGCTTTACTTCTAGTAGGAAGAGACAGACCATAAACATGCCCAGAGCAGCAATGACAACCACACGAAGATTTTAGGTATTGACAAGTGCTTGCAGAAGATAAAAAGGCATAATATGGTAGAGAGTGATGGGTGTGATGGTTTCTCCTGAAGAATCAGAAGGTTGGGCTTATGGCCCTGGGTGGGAGTAATTCACCTAGGGAGTAACCCACCTACAGGTAAGACGTGGCTCCTCTTCAGACAGAATGACGCATGCTATTTACTGCAGTGCCCTCATTCTTTGTTGCTAACACTAACCCTTCTGCATTTCTGGCCCCTGTGGGCATTTGAGTTTGGACCCTTGTCCTTGATTCTTCTCTTCCATAAAGTCTAGACCATTTTTGGACATTTCATTCTGATTTGGTCTAACTGCGACTGTGCTTTCCAGCAGCCTACAGCTGAGCTGTGCTGTTGAAAGTCTTGCTTTAGTGTGTGTCCCTAAATAATGCTTTCTGCTCACAGGTTGACTCATTCCTGCTAACTATGTAACTACTAGTGTCATTCTGTCTTCACTTATTCTCAGGCTTTGTTAACAGGGTGGATCACTGTCCTTCTCTTTACAGTTGGTCAAAAAATAACCCAGGAGGCCAGGTGCAGTGGCTCACACCTGTCATCCAAGCATTTTGGGAGGCTGAGGTGGGAGGGTCACTTCAGGCTAGGAGTTTGAGAGCAACTCAGGCAACATAGCCAGACCCCGTGTCTACAGTAAGTAATGGTGATCTCCAGGGTTGGTGGCATCACCCAGTGTGAAGGTAGATCATGCAGGAAGAGAGCTCTCCTTCTGCCTCCCTCATCTTTCTCAGCCATACCCCTCTGTTTTCCCAGCCATCTAAGAGTGAACCTTGGGAGTCATCTTTGACTCCTCTCTCTCCTGCCTATAAATAGTTGCCGATTAAGTCTTGACGTGTCTCCCATGACTCCATCCCTCCCCCCTTCTCTGTGTTGTGTTCTTGTCATCGCCTCTGGTCTCTCTCTGTCAATCCATCAGCCCCACTGCTGACAGATTCATCTTCATGGAACACTTACTTCATCATGTGACTCCCTTTATCCACATTCAACAAGCATAATTTCAGCTACATGAATTTTCCTTGTGGAGCAAGGGAGAGGATGTAAAATTCTCTTGAGAAGAACGGCTGCTTTCCTTCTTACACTACACATTTGCTGTTGCCTTCTCCTTTCAGCATTTTTCCAGGCCTGTTTACCCAAAGGTCAGTCCATAGCAGGAGATAATTTTAGATGATTCTATTCATTTTTGTCCAAACCCTGAGGCTAGTTATGAAAAACCCCTGTGACCAGTGGCAAGAACCGAATCTATCAGGAATGTATTCTTAGGCTTTCAAGTCCAAATTCTGTTAAATTCCTGCTTCAGAACATCATGTCATCTCCATTTCTAAGATCTGAGTAATTAATTGCTTCTACAGTATGAGTTTTCTAAATGAAAATATTTTATTCCCATCAAGAATGTATACAATTATAAGGCTTTATTCATACCAAGTATTCAGTTCACAGTTGATATGGCGCCCTTTAACCTTATGAAAGACTCTTTCATTCGTATAATTCATTCATTCAGAATCTACTGAGTGAATTTTCAGTTTTACAAGGGAGTCTTTGTATTTAGAATTTGTATAAATTCAGTATGATTTTAATTAAATTTAATGGTAGAAATGCTATTATAAAAAGGCTAGATCCAGTATGTTTTACTCAGAATAATGAGAAATTAAAAACAATCATATTAATTCGTGGCCAATTTGAATAAAACTTTTGCTTTCTATAAAGTGACATGAGAGATTCATTCTCCATCACAGGGCACCCCAGCCGGGGACAGATGTGAACCTGTGAATTAGCACAATGTTTCAAATAAAGTTTTGTTATATGGGCGTCCTCTCTGGCTAAACAATAGAGAGAGGCTAATTTCCTCATCTGGAACATTACACTTTGATAAATTCAAGCCCTGTGTATTGTGAAAGATGTTTGTTACCAAGTTTCTACCTTAAGATCTAAGTGTTCTCTAAGCCTTTTATTTAGAAATGTAAAGGATGGAAATTCAAACAAGTCTCCTCTGCTGATAGACACTAATTACAGAGTAGTTAAGTTCAAACAAACCAACAAACTGAAGTGTAAATAGAACTTTTGTATGAGTCCGTTCTCACACTGCTCTAAAGAACTACCGGAGACTGGGCAATTTATGAGGAAAAGAGATTTAATGAACACATAGTTCCACAGGTCATACTGGAAACATGGCTAGGAGGCCTCAGGAAACTTACAGTTCTGGTGGAAGGGGAAGAGGGAGCAAGCAAGTCTTACCATGGCATAGCGGGGGAGAGAGAGAGAGAGAGATTAAGAGAGAGAGAGGAGTGCCATCAGCCCTTGTGAGAACTCACTCACTATAATGAGAACAGCATGGGGGAAATCCATCCCCATGATCCAGTCATCTCCTACCTGGTCCCTCCCCCAACACTAAGGATTACAATTCAACATGAGATTTGGGTGGGGACACAGAACCAAACCATAACATTCCACCCCAGCCCCTCCCAAATCTCGTGTTCTTCTCACATTTCAAAACCAATCATACCTTCCAACATTTCCCCTGAAGTCTTAACTCATTCCAGTGTTAAAAGTTCAAGTTGAGAGTCTCATCTGAGACAAGGCAAGTCCCTTCTATGTATGGGTCCGTAAAATAAAAAACAAGTTAGTTACTTCCAAGATACAGTGGGGGTACAGGCAGTGGGTAAATCCTCCCATTCCAAAAGGGATACATTGGCCAAAATAAAGGGGCCACAGGCTCTATGCAAGTTTGAAACCTAGCAGGACAGTCACTAAATCTTAAAGCTCTGAAATAATTGCCTTTCTCACATCACGTAAATGTCTCACATCCAGGGCACACTGATGCAGGGGGTGGGCTCCCATAGCCTTGGGCACCTCTGCCTTTATAGCTCTGCAAGGTACAGCATCTGTGGCTGCTTTCATGGGCTGACATTGAGCGCCTGTGGCTTTTCTGGGTGCACAGTGCAAGCTGTCAATGGATCTACCATTCCGAGGTCTAGAGGACGGTGACCCTCTTCTCACAGCTCCAGTAGGCAGTGCCCCAGTGGGGACTATGTATGGAAGCTCCAATCCAAAATTTCCCCTCTGCACTGCCCTCATAGAGGTTCTCCATGAGGGCTCTGCCCCTGCAGCAGATTTCTGCCTGGATATCCAGGTGTTTCGTACATCCTCTGAAATCTAGGCAGAAGTTCCCAAGCCTCTACTTTTACCTTCTGCATACATGTGGGCCCAATACCACATGGAAGCCACCAAGGGTTGGAGCTTGGACTGTCTGAAATAAGAGCTTGAGCTGTATCTTGGCTCTTTTTAGCCATGGCTGGAGCTGGAGTAGATGGGACACAGGGCACCATGTCCTGAGGCTGCACAGAGCAGTGGGGCCCAGGCCTGGCCCAATAAACCATTTTTCCCTTCTAGGCCTCTGGACCTATGGTGGAGGGGCTGCCACGAAGTTCTCTGAAATGCCTTGGAGGCATTTCCATTCACCTCCTCTTAGGCAAGCTTCTGCAGCAGGCTTGAATTTCTCCCCAGAAAATGGGTTTTTGTTTTCCACCACAGGGTCAGGCTGCAAATTTTCCAAACGTGTACACTGTGCTTCTCTTTTAAATATAAGTTCCAGTTTCAGACCATCTCTTCATTCATGCACATGAGCACATACTTTTAGAAGCAGCCAGGCTACATCTTGAATGCTTTGCTGCTTTGAAATTTCTTCCACCGGATACCCTAAATCATCTCTAAAGTTCAGTGTTCCACAGATCTCTGGAGCAGGGCACTATGCCTCCAGACTCTTTGCTAAAGCATAGCAAGAGTGATCTTTACTCCAGTTCCCAGTAAGTTCCTCATTTCCATTTCAGATCACCTCAGCCTGGACTTCACTGTCCATATCACTATCAGCATTTTGGTTAAAATCATTCGACAGGTCTGTATGAAGTTCCAGACTCTCCCACATTTTCCTGTGTTCTTCTGAGCCCTCCAAACTGTTCCAACTTCTGCCTGTTACCCAGTTCCAAAGGTGCTTCCACGTTTTCAGGTATCTTTATAACAGTGCTCCACTCCTGGTACCAATTTTCTGTATTAGTTTGTTCTCACATTGCTATAAAGAACTACCTGAGACTAGGTAATTTATGAAGAAAAGAGGTTTAATTGACTCACAGTTCCATAGGCTATACAGGAAGCATGACTGGGAGGTCTTAGGAAACGTATCATGGCAGAAGGCAAAGGGGAAGCACGCACTCCTTACCATGGTGGGGCAGGAGAGAGAGAGCAAGCAAGGAGGGAAATGCCACATACTTAAACCATCGGCTCTCATGAGAACTCACTCACTATCGTGAGAACAGCATGGGGGAAATCCGCCCCTATGATCCAGTCACCTCCCACCAGGACCCTCCTCTAAAACTGGGGATTACAATTCTACATGAGATTTGCATAGGGACACAGAGCCAAATCATATCAACCCTCAACTGGTGACTATGAGAGTAGCCTGGGGGAAAACCACCCCCAAGATCCAGTTACTTCCCACCAGGACCCTCCCTCAACACTGGAGATTACAATTCAATGTGATATTTGCATGCAGGCACAGAGCCAACCATGTAAACCTTGGACCAGTGATTATATTGTTCTTGAGCTCTGATCTGTAATTATATAGCTGGGCACACTCACTTTTGCTTATCTGCATGGCAGTGATAATCCTGCCACATTAAAAAAAAAAATCTTAGATGGTAGTGAGAACAAGGTAGTCACATACTCCTGGACCACCTCTTTTTGCCCTCAGTGGGGCTGAAGATTAAATTTAGATGCAGTTAAATCCAGTCACAGCTAGAGACATCGTAAAGAACATTCCAGAGCCATGGAGATAGAGGTTTTTGAGTATCTGTTGAATTCCAGCGCCTGTTTTAGAACCTTCTTTCCCTTAGTGTGGTTATTTAAGAATTTACTGCATCAAGTTGTAGTCTGGATTGCTTTATCGGGTGCTTTGTGCTGTCTTTTAATTGTAAGCAGGCCTGCTAATACCATATACTATAATAGCTGTATTGCAGATGGGCTCCATTAACAATGTGAATCAATCAGTGCTTAGGAGAGTCCTCTCTCCCCATGGTTATCCTCGCTTTTTATGTTTTCAGATAAGTAGAATGCATGAAATCAGCTTCAGCTCAACTCTCCAATGCATTGGTAATCAATATAATACATAACCTTCCTATGGAACCTTATTGAGGCACTTTCATATCTATAATCTCACATGGTCCTCGCAGCATAACTGCCAAGATGGTTATTATTTCTGTGTTCTGAATGAGGAAATGCAACCAGAGAGTGAGTCAAAAGCTCAAACAAGTCAGGTCAGTTTGCTGTAGGTCTTAAGAATTATTAGCGTGACCAAAATGACCAGGACTGTGGTTTGTAGACTTCCGATCTCTGGTTCTTTTTTCACATGTCTGTGGGTTGAATGGGGAAGTTTCTGTCCTTTGTAGGCACCTTTCTTCTTGATGATAAAGACCTGTGAACTAACTGCAGCTGGACTATATGCATGTGTACACACCTCCCTTGGCCTTCCTCTGTGACCAGCTGGTTGTCTCATCTTTTTTTCTTCCCTAAATGAGTACTCCAGATAAATAACCTTGTTGAAACTACTAGCATTTGTAGAATATTTTGCTTATCTGCTTACCTTTCCTTCTTTAATTTTCATTTTCTACTAGCAGTTTTTCCTTCTTTCTTGTATCCTGAACAAAGTGGTCATGTTTGGTGTTTCCAAATAATATGTCAGACATTTGAACCATTCTAGAAGTAGATTTTCTTTTTTTTTTTTGAAAAATATTCTAATATAGAAGTATGCTGCTTGAAGAAGTAGGTCTTCAAAATAAACTGAATTTAATTAGAACTGGTTAATATAGCCTTTATTTTTTACTAATTAAAGAAATGATATACACTCAATTTAAACTTTTTGTCAGCATGTGAAATGCAGTATAGCCAGTGTTTCTACACTGACATCGTATTTTGGTGCAAAGCAAGGAAACTGGCATTTTAATGATCCAGTGTAGCCATTTATTTGTGGGATAAATATGATTGTGCTGCTAGGCTCTATAGAATGTCAGAAATCCCTTTGACTTCTCTCTTCTGGATGAAGAATGGTTGGAGGTCAAGTTTCTGGAGGTCTGACAGATCGGCTGTTGCCAACTATCTGGAACTGGACAAGTTACTTCGCCCCTCTAAACCCCAGCTTCCTTGTCAATCACATGGACATAATTATAGTGCCCATCCTAGAGACTGTGGCTGGCCTACATGGCATCCCCCATGTAAAGTGGTTTCCACAGTGCCTGGCATACAGGAGATACACAGGAAATGTTACCGATGAATGACTGAGCAGAGGCTTAGGGAATACAAGTTGTGAACTGCTCTTTCATGAATAAAGTATTTCTTTTATTAAAAAAGAAAGGAGATTTAAGGGTAATTGTGAGATAGTCGTGGAGAGGGGTGATTTTCAGGGTCTTCCTGGTTGTGTGGCTGCAGATGAGCTTGATTGGTCTACCTCAGACACAAGTGAACACCTAAGTAGGAGAGACTACATCAGGATGCACGTGAAGTCTCAGAGACTGCAAGCCCTGGACCACATTGAGGCAGTTGTACCATAGGAGTGTAAAGAAGTTTTCCGTAAACCTTTGCCTATAATCAGGGCACTCTAGGTCAGGCTTGGGTATTAGGCATTTTAGTGGTTTGTCAAGGTGAACCGTTTGCTTCTTGGAGCTAATTGCCAAGATGGGTATGGTATGGCCCCAAATACTTATACTATAAATAGCACATGTTCAGATGATAATTTCCCCAGAAATATTCCAATTAGACATCCACCCACCTCTCCTCCCTTTCCCCCAACTCCCCAAACGAAACCAAACCTAATAAATACTTTCATCTGCCTTTGGTAGTTTTCTGGCTTTGGAATGAAATGGAACAATCATAAAACCATGACAAATAGTATAGGACATAGACCTCCCAACCCAGAAGAAATTTAATAGCGTAGAAATATCAGACATAAATTCTGTTTTTATTTGGACACTAGGATAATTGAATATGTTATGACAAGGAGATAAGATTTTGGTCTTCGCATCTTACCAGTCTTAACCAAGAAGAGTTAGTACACTGATTCCCCTCTTCTTATAAATTACGGCTAAAATTATGAGAGTTAGTAAATTTGGTAATTACTATAGATAGCCTTGTGTAATGTAATGGACTTTCATCTCTGCAGAACGTTTAGACTGTAGTTAGAAGCATTTATCACTGTTGGGCTGCATAAGTACTGTCACTTGTTCCCTTTAGAACCAGTGTGATACTGAGATGATGCCGTCTTATTATTTTTGGCTTTGCAGTGGTTTGTTAAACAGTTTTTGGAAATGGTTAATTATTATTCTTTACCCTTCTAATTAACTATAACTATATCCTTATTTATGCTTTTATTTGGGACGTTAATACTTTTAAGACCTACTAATGCATTTTAGGATTATTACCCAAATAGAATATTTATGAATTATCTTGTCTGCCGTCAGATCTTAAATTTGTTTTTCCATATAGTTTTTCAGAGTTCTTGGACTTCTATATTTTCACACCATAATGTGTTAAACATTATTAACTTATTTGTATGAAGCACTTGTTTGTGATGTAATCATTTGAGACTCTTTATTCTTTCACAGGAAGCATAATCTCTTCCTTGATACACAGACCTATATATCCAACTATTTAACCTGTATCTCCACTTGGATGTCTTATAGGCAACTCAAGCTCAACATACCCAAAATGGAACTCTTGATTGTACTGTCTGCTACCCTAGCCCGTCCCTCCCAGATTCTTCCCATCTGGTTAAATGGAACATCACCTTCCAGTTGCTTAGGCCAAAAACCTTTTCCCTTCTCTTCCTTGCAAGCATCATGCCAAGCCATCAAGTCTTGTGTTCCCTTAAAAAACTATCCGGAGATCCAACCACTTCTTCTTTGCTGCCAACCTGTTCTAACCCACTATCTCTCACATGCACCATTAGAGTGTCTTCTTCTCTTCTCCCTAATTTTGTCCCTCTCCTATCACTTTGGTTCTCCTCTGTTTCACACGTATCAGGCAGAGTGATCCTTTTAAATTCTGATTGGATCATTTTACTCTTGGCTTAACCTCCAGGGATTTCCCATTAACTCAGAATGACTGTTTTTTTCCCACCTCCAATCATAATATGGTCACTGAAGAAAATTAGGCTACTGTTAGTTGTTATAGTTGGTTGACAGGAAGTGCTCTTTATGTTTGTGTATTTAAACACATGGCCTAGAAAGACTAATGAGATATAAAAAGCTAGGCACTTATAATTCTATTTTTAGTTTTTGGAGGAACCTCTGTAGCATTTTCCATGGTGGTTACACTGTTTTATAATCTCCCCGATGGTGCACAAGGGTTCCAATTCTCCACATCCTTACCAGCACTGGTTATTTTCTGTTACTTATTTTTTAAAAAATATTAGCCACTCTAAGGAGTATGGAGTGGTATCTTTGTGGTTTGGTTTGCGTTTCCCTAATGATTAGTGATGTTGAGCATCTTTTCATGTGTTTATTGGCCATTTTTACATTTTATTTGGAGAAGTGTCTATTTAATTCTTTGCTCATTTTCTAATCCAGCTGTTTGGGTTTTTTTTTTTTTGGTTGTTGCTGTTGAGTTCTAGGAGTTCTTTATATACTCTGGATGTCAATCCCTTACCAGAGATATGATTTACAAATATTTTCTCCCATTCTATGGGTTGGCTTTTCATTCTGTGGATAGTGTCCTTTCACCATGTTGGTCAGGCTGGTCTTGAACTCCTGACCTCAAGTGATACACCCGCCTTGGCCTCCAAAAGTGCATGATTACAGGCGTGAGCCACCGCATCTGGCCTGAGGTAGTTTCCTTCTATCTGCTTTTGCTATTTTATCTCACAACTTTCTTTAAAGGGGAGACCAGACTATGAGTAGAATAATTGACTGGCTGTGCATTAGAAAGCCAATTTTGGGTGAGACACTTATATCTGTAGATTTAAATTTCCTAATTTTAAAAATAAGGAGGTTGAATTAGATTTGGGAATCTCAAACTTTAGTGTGAGTTGGAACCACTTGAGGAAGTTGTTGAAAAGATTTTGAGTTTGTAGGTCTGTACGGGGTCTAGTGGTTTGCATTTTTATAAGTCTCAGGTGATTTTGATAGGGATGTATTTGTTCTCTAGAACCCCGTATGGCTCTAAAATTCTGTGAAATATCGTCCAATAAAAGGCATTTGGGTATTTATTAGAGGACACGAAATGAGGGTATGGGCCATTGAATTAGGGATTATTCGTTTTTCCAAGCCATGGTTGCATTTGTGGACAAGCTGCCTCCTGAGATTTGGGCATGTTGGATGGAGAGTAGAATTATGAAGTGAGGCATTTATTGCTTGAAAATGAAAAGAGTAGCTGGCTTCAGGAGTGGCTGATGTGAGATGATTCAGGGACAAAAGAGCTTTTGCAAAATAGAAGCAGAGGAGAGGGGCTAAGGAACAGTGGTCAGCAGAGAGACTGCTGGGGGGATCACACTGCCTCCTTGATTTATCACTAGGAAGTCCATAGAGTCATGTTTTACCACCAGGAAGTCCAGAAACAAAGACAGTCTCTGGTCTGGGAATTCCAAACAGGAGTGCTGGGAGCCTAGAGCAAAGGAATGTTACTGGAGGTGAAAAACTGATGACCAATTTGCATACACATGCATACTTACACCTGTAAAATTAGTGTAAATATGTTGTATGAAATTAGTGGTTACTCTGATATATTTACTTACATGGTCTAAGAATTCAGAGTTCATAAAAATATAATATGAAAAGTGAAAATTTCTCTTCCAGCACGCCCCAAAGGCTGTTACTTTTCTGTTTTTAGTTCTCACAACGTTAAATAATTTATCTCCACCCTATTTTTAGATCCTTCAACCTAAGTACTATCTTTCGTCTGCCTGCTTTGAAAGGCAAAGCCTGTATCACACTGTGGTGTTCTTCCCCTTTGCGCCCTACCACTTTGATTTTTATTCTTTACTTATTTTGAATTTGCTGTGGTTTTAGCAGTCATTTTACATTTGAAAAGGACTTGGAACAGCGGGACTTAGGGTTAGAATTCTGTGTTCAGTTGTCTTCGGCCTCTGGGGAGAAAAGTAAACTTGGAGACTCAGCAAGAACAGTTGGAACCCAAGTACCCCCATTTGAGGATTTGCCGGGAGCTCCTGCTTGGCATACAAAGCCTCAGAAAGTTGATGGTGAGGGATGAAGAGACATTTTGTGGAGGAAAAATTGCGTATTTCCTGCTCTGTTATTTTTTTTTTAAAGTTAAGAAGGGGCCAGAGGGTGAAGAGTCTATACAGATTTTGTTGTGGTTTGATCAGGAAGCCACTGATGGGTTTTAAACAAGGAAATAACATTACCTGATTTATATTTTACTAAGATCATTATGGCAGCTCTCTGGAAGATGAACAGAACTGGGCAAGAGTGGCTCAGGGAGACCAGTTGGGAGGGGCTTGCATTTGTCCAGGCAGTGATGGTGTGGACTGCACTGGGTGATAAGCAGAGGAATTGCAGGGATGCAAGTAGATTTGGGATATATTTTGGATTATTGTAGGCTAGAAAAGGAGAGGAATTATAGTAGATTCCCCTAAAGATGTCCACATCCTAATCTCCAACACCTATGAATATGTTCTCTTACATGGCAGAAGACGCTTTGTAGATATGACTAAATTGAGGCTGTTGAGATGGGAGCATATCCTGGATTATTTGTGTGGGCCCAGTGTAATCACAAGGGCCCTGATACACTCAGAGAGAAGGAGATATAATGTTGGAAACAGAGGTTTGAGTGATGTGAGGAGGGGCCCACGAGCCAAGGGATACAGACAGCCTTTAGAAGGTGGAAAAGATTAGGAAACAGGCTCTTCCCTAGAACCTCCAGATGGAGCCAGCCCTGCCAACACCTTAACTTTAAACTCTAGACTTTGATTTTGGACTTTTGTCCTCCAGAAGTGTAAGATAATAATTTGTGTTGTTGTAAGCCCTGACATCCAGGGAAATTTGTTAGGATAGCAGCAGGAAATAATGCAGAAGTCAAAAATGACTACTATGCTTTATCCTGGGGAATAGTGCTACTGTGTCCCAATGTGGGGCCGAAAAGGAAGATTTAGGAGGCTGACAGGAAACTGAGCCTGTTCAGCTCAGGAGGACTGTTGGTCATCTCTGTGCATGTGTTAATAACCTCGTTGTCCCTGGGCTCAGGGATAAGTCAGGATGAGATGGAAATGTGGGAGCCTTCACCAGGCAAATGGTATGTAGAGACCTGGGGGTTTCACCCGTGGAGAGACTGTATTACGTGAATTGTGGAAAAACAGCTTAGTAATTTCCGTCAGAGGCCACATAGAGACCTATTCCCTCTCCTTACTTGCTGTCTAAATTATAGTTGTTTTCTTTTGAGTCATCAAATGACATTTCAAAAGATAATATGAAGCTGCCACTTTGGGAGAAAGAAAGCAATATTAAGCAGCTTTTTCAAAGATCAAATTTTTGGACTCTGTAGATAGTTGCAGTATTTCTTCCGTTATTATTTTTTGAAGGATACATATGAGCTCATTTGACAGATTTAAACCTGTAGTTTAATTTGGAGGGAAGGCTTCTATGGCTATATGTTTTTAAAAATCTAGTTCTTTTCAGTTGGAGTATATTTAACTGTTGAAAGAACGAAACTTCCCATTTTTGTTTGCATCAGTTACTTCTTGCTGTTTTGTTTCAAGGGCCTTGGTGACAGCTGAAAATAAGCTTTGAAAATAAAGTTGAATTTTGACCGGGCACGTTAGCTCACGCCTGTAATCCCAGCACTTCGGGAGGGCAACGCGGGTGGATCACCTGAGGTCAGGAGTTTGAGACCAGCCTGGCCAACATGGCAAAACCCCATCTCTACTAAAAATACAAAAGTTAGCTGGGCATGCCTATAGTCCCAGCTACTCGGAGGCTGAGACGGGATAATCGCTTGAACCCAGGAGGCAGACATTGCAGTGAGCCAAGATCGCACAACTGCACTCCAGCCTGAGTGACAGAGCGAGACTGTCTCAAGTAAATAAATAAATAAGAAAAGAAAGTTGAATTTTGTGTTGAGGCAACACATCTAGAGGAAGCTATACATACATCTTCTGTACATAGAGAGCAGCGGTTCTCAACCATTTTGCTCCCTGCTGCCAACGCTTCCCCATAGGACATTTGGCAGTGTCTGGAAATATTTTTGGTTGTCAGAACTGAGTGGGGGAGGCTACTGGAATCTAGTGGGTAGAGGCTAGTAATGCTGCCAAATGTACCACAGGGCACAGGGCAGTCCCCTAAAATCAAAGAAGTATTTAGCCTAACATGTCAGTAGTGCTAAGGTAGAGAAACCCTGCAATAGAACTTATAAACTGATAAGTTTTGTTTCTTTCTGTTCTCTTTCTGTCACTCAGCATGGTTTCCTACATTGCATCTAGTTGCTTGGTGAGCCAACGAGGTTAGCTTTTTTCTGCCCTAAGTACTACAACATTTTCTTTCTTTGTTTTTCTTTGAGATGGGTTTTTGCTCTTTTACCCAGGCTGGAGTGCAGTGGTGTGATCATTGCTCGCTGTAGCCTTGAACTTGTGGGCTTAAGCAATCCTCACACCTCGGCCTCCTGTGTAGCTAGTACTATAGGCTCGCAGCACCATGCCTGGCTATTTTTTCTACTTTTTGTAGAGACACAGTCTTACGGTGTTGCCCAGGCTGGCCTCAAACTCCTTGCCTTAATTCATCCTCTGGCCTCAACCTCCCAAAGTATTGAGATTACAGGTGTGAGCCACTTCTGGCCTACATTCTTGCAGATTCTATACTTTTTATTTTGTGGGAAATTGGCTAATTTAGTATTCACTGGAATAGGAAGCAGAAAGAAAAGAGTTTGCTTGAAGTCTTCATTTAAATGGATTTAAAATTTTTCTTTTTGCCAAGATAAAAGTGTTAAATGTATTATAGTCGTCTACTTTTGGAAAAAATTAATGTACTATAAGTAGCTTTTATTTTGAGCTCTTAATCAAGTATTAATAACATTATTTTTTCTCTAATTATGACTAACTGAATATTGCCAAGATATAGTTATTTGCTTATTTCAGGTAATTAAAAACATCATCTGAAATAACTGTAATTGAAAGAATATAAAATTGTAAAAATTGCTGTTTGTTTTTTATTCTTTGGCACTATTACAGTATTTTGAAGCATTGTGAATTTTTTAAAAATTCAAGAAAAGTCTCCTTGCTGTCATTTGATGACTTAAGTAGCAGCCCAGAGAACAGATGTAGGAATGAAGTGATTTATACAATGCTTCAGAATCTTTTTGTTCCTGAATTTCACAATATAAACTTCATGAAATTGGTAAGAGATTTTGAGAAACCCTACATTATTTAGTAGGATGTGGGATATACTTTTATTTCTGTGACTTAAAATGAGGCCTCTAAGATGGGAAATATAGCTAGTAAATAAAAATAATTAAGTTTATGCCTCTAAAAATTCCTAAAATGAGATACTGTATATGACAATGTATATGATGATGTATGCCTGAAAGTAGTGACATGTTTGAAATATTAGAAGCAGTAGAGATATTATGACTTCCAGAATATGGAAATGGACTTTTAGAAAATCAAAGATAAACATTATGTTGTTTCTTAGGAATGTTTAATATATATACATTCATGCATGTGATCCATGTGGTTTGTTAGGGAGCTGCGTCTTCATTTGCTGATCATTCTTTTGAAACTTTAACATGTATGTATAAGACATGAAAGTGACGCTCTTGAACTTGAATTCTTTTTGGGAAGCCTATAGTGCATAGTATCTCTTGGTTTTCAAAGTGACACTGTTCTAATTGAAAATGTTGATTTTAAAACCCAATGAGTATGTTGCTTTACAATTGACTTCTGTAATTTTTTTCTCTGTTATCTTAGGTTTCATATTTAAACTCTAGCTCTATCAGATAGTAAGTTATCCATGGAATTATATACCCTCCTTTGTTCATTTACTAGAATTTTTTTGTCCCCAATATGACCTCATTTATTGACTCATTCATATGCCTACTCATTTACTTACTTGTCCATTACTTCGAAATTTAATCACTCAGTAAACATTAAAGGATATATCTTTAATTAATGTATTAGTCTGTTCTCAAATTTCTATAAAGAAATACCTGACACTGGGTAATGTGTAAGGAAAACAGGTTTAATTGGCTCATGGCTCTCCACACTTTTCAACAACTAAGTCTCATGACAACTCACTACCGCAATGACAGCTTCAAGGCGGATGGCTGTGCAGGCTGTACAGAAGGCATGGCAGCATCTGCTTCTGGGGAGGCCTCAGGAAACATTTACTCATGGCAGAAGGCAAAGCGGAAGCAGGTGTCTTACATGGCAGGAGTAGGACCAAGAGAGGGGGGAAATGCGACACACTCTTAAACAGCCAGCTGTCATGAGAACTCGCTATTGTAACAACAACTCCAAGGGATTCGAGTGTTAAACCATGGGAAACAACTTGCATGATCAAATCACCTCCCACCAGTCCCCACCTCCGACCCTGGGGATTATAAATAAACATGACATTTGGGTGGGGACACAGATCCAAATCATAAAATTCCACCCTGGCTCCTCCCAAATCTCGTGTCCTTTTCACATTGCAAAATCCAATCGTGCCTTCTCAACAGTCCCCCAGAGTCTTAACTCATTCCAGCATTAACTCAAAAGTCCAAAGTCCAAAGTCTTTTCTGAGATAAGGCTAGTCCCTTCTGCCTATGCACCTATAAAGTCAAAATCAAGTTAGTTACTCCCAAATTACAATAGAGGTACAGGCATTTGGTAAATACTCCCATTCCAAAAGGGAGAAATCAACCCAAAGAAAAGGGCTTATAGGCCCCATGCAAGTCTGAAACCCACCTAAGCAGTCATTAAACCTTAAAGTTCTAAAATAATCTTTTTTGACTCCATGTCTCACATGCAGGGCACACTGTTGTGAGGTGTGGCTACCAAGGCCTTGGCAGCCCTGCCTCTGTGGCTTTGCAGGGTTCAGCCCCCAAGGCTGCTCTTAAGGGCTGGCACTGAGTGCCTGTGGCTTTGCAGGCACAGGGTGTGAGCTGCTGGTGGATGTACGATTTTGACGTCTTCAGGATGGTGAAGGTGTCCTGCTCACAGCTCAACTAGGCAGTACCCCAGTGGGGACTCCACCCCACATTTCCCCTCTGTGCTGCCCTATTAGAGGTTCTCCATGAGGGCTCCGCCCCTGAAGCAGGCTTCTGCCTGCACATCCACGCTTTTCTGTATATCCCCTTGAAATCTAGGCAGAGGTTCCCAAGCCTCAACTCTTGTACTCTGTGCACCTGCAGGCTTAATGCCACATGGAAACTGCCAAGGTTCATGGCTTGCACCCTCTGAAGCAGTGGCCTGACCTGTACCTGGGCCTCTTTTAACCATGACTGGCCAGAGCTAGAGTGCCTGGGAAGCAGGGAGCAGTGTCCTGAGGCAGACAGCAGGGCACTGGGCTTGGCCAGTGAAACAATTCTTCCCTCCTAGGCCTCTGGGCCTGTGATGGGCTGCTGTGAGAGTCTCTAAAATGCCTTGAAGGCTTTTTTTCCCCATTGTCTTGGCTATCAGCCCTTGACTCCTTTTTACTTATGCAAATTTATGCAGTCTGCTTGAATTCTTCTCCTGAAAATGGGCTTTTCTTTTTTCACCACATGGGCAGGCTGCAAATTTTCCAAACCTTTATGTTCTGCCTCCCTTTTAAACCTAAGTTCTAGTTTCAGTTCATTTCTTGACTTATGCGTATGAGCATAGATTGTTTGAAGCAGCCACATCTTGAACACCGCTGCTTAAAAATTTCTTCTACTAGATATCCTAAATCATCTCTCTCATTTCAAACTTCCATTTATCCCTGGGGCAGGGGCATAGTCCAGCCAAGCTCTTTGCCAAGGTGTAACAAAAGTGACCTTTTCTCTAGTTCCCAATAAGTTCCTCTTCTCCATCTGAGTCCTCATCAGCCTGGCCATCTTTGTTCATGTCACTATGAGCGCTTTGGTCATAATCGTTCAACTAGTCTCTAGGAAGTTCCAAATGTTCCTCCATCTTCCTGTCTTCTTCTGAGCCCTCCAAACTTTTCCAGCCTCTGCCTGTTACCCAGTTCCATGGCTGCTTCCACATTTTCAAATATCTTTATAGCAATACTTCACTCTTGGTACCAATTTTCTGTATTAGTCCATTCTCACATTGCAATAAAAAAATACCTGAGACTGGTTGCCTCATGGTTCTGTAGGCTGTACAGGAACCATGACAGCATCTGCTTCTGGAGAGGCCTCAGGGAGCTTTTACCCATGGTGGAAGGCAATGTGGGAGCAGGCATTCACATGGCCAGAACAGGAGGAAGAGAGAGGGGAGGGGGTGCCACATACTTTTAAACAACCAAATCTCATGACAGCTCACTACCATGATGACAGCTCCAAGAGGGATGGTGTTAAACCATGAGAAACCATCCTCCTGATCAAAATCCTCATGATCACCTCCTACTAGACCCCACCTCCAACATTGGGGATTACAATTGAACATGAGATTTGGGTGGGGACACAGGTCCAAACCATATCAATTAGCTTAAAGGATTTATTCTTTATATTTAACTGCCTATTCCACAACTCCACTTGGGCGTGTAATGTGCATATCAAGCTTAGATTCAGAGTCCTGAATTCCTACCACCACCTTCTTCCCCTGCAATCTTCCCCATCTTAATAAATTGCTTGCTCCTTCTGGTTACTCAGGCCAGACATTTTAGAGTTTTCTTGTCACCTCTATTTCATTTATAATCCACGTCTAATCTGTAAGTGAGTCCTACTGACTTTGCCTTCACTATCTTCCCAGAATCTGACCAAGTCTCATCAACTCCACTGTTATTCCCCAAGTCAAACCCCTATCACCTCCTACCTGGATTATTATTGCAACAGCCTCTTAAGCCACTCTGCTTCTCCCTTGCCCCCTGACCACTTTAGTGCATTGTCCACACAGTAGCTTCTGGTGAACTTTAAAAAATGGAAACCTGATCATATAATTCCTCACTCAGAATTCTCAGCACATTACTATTTCATTCAGAATAAAAGGCGAAGTTCTTACAGTGGCCCACAAGGTGCTACACAACTGACCCCTCACTGGTTCTGTGACTCTTACCTACACAACTCCTCTAGTCTCCCTCCACTTAACCCACACTGGCCTTTTTATTGTTATTCTTTGAATAGACCAAGTGTGTCTCTGCCTCAGGGCTTTTACAACTAGCTGTTCCCTCTGCCTGGGATTCTCTTTCCTTAGGTATTTCCGTGACTTGTACCTTCACCTAGTCTTTGCTCAGATATCACCTCTTCAAAGACTCCTTCTTTGACCATCCTATTTAAAACTGTCACCTCTTTGTTCTGCAAACTCCCTAACTTATTTTGACTCTTATCTACTTTAATCTTTTTACCTATATCACTCATCATTATCTAACTTACTTTATATTTAGTTGTTGGTCGTATTAGCCATCCCCTGCAAAACACATACCCTAAAATGTAAACCCTGAAAGGCCAGGGCTTCTGCTTGAAATGTGGTAGACACACATGATTATTTGCTTAATGAGTAAATGATTTCATGTATGATGTAGAAGCCAACAAGGGAATATATAATCTGAGGAAATAGACATATTCCTCAGATACATAATAGATATATTCTATTTTTATTTTGTATGTCTTCAAGGCTCCATGCAATTTCTAGGTTCACATTTAGAAACAAAAATGGAGTTTTAATAGGCCTAAAACATTACATGGACATGGTGAGACCTATCATTTGTGTACGAAAATAGGAGATTCTGCATAGTGGTCAGTATTCTAAATGTTAGTTTTAAGAATTGTGCAAATACAGGTTGAGTGGTTGATATTTTCCAGAGCTCTGTGGAAGTTCAATATTAGAGAACATGGGTCGCCTATGAATATTAGCTTTTCTACATCTAGCTTTGGGTAAAGTATGTGTACTACAAATACTTGTTTTGAGTAAAATTGTGAAACAGGACAATTGTGGGCCTCTATGTCAAGGAACAGGCCTTAATCATGTTACTTAGGAAGTCTACTGGCGCCTGCATTTTTGTAAAATGGAGAAATCCATTTTTGGCATGACTCCCAATTTGAAAGTTACTCTTTTCATCCAAAGGGGTAGAATGCAGCCCATCCATAGTCATAGATAAGGTCAGAATTCAGTGCAAAGGACAGAGCCAGACATGGCTGAGGACTGGAGAACACTGAACTTTTCCTAATCTGTAGATGTAGTTCTCTGTAGATAAAAGAGATCTCTGCCCCAGTAATATGCAACTTGCCGAGGGTTGTCAAGGAAAGCAAAGACCACTTAGGAATATCATTGTCAAACAGCTGTATATTTAACATGAACTTTGAGCAATCTCAGAAGCAGAGCCTGAAAAATTCTACAGATGGAAATATCATCTCTGGTATAGAGATCCCAACACAAATCACTGGGTAGAAACAGTATGAAACCTACCAGCAAGGATCAGAGAATCGAGGTACGTCAAGAGAAGAGAGCTCTGGCCTGGACAGATCTGCTCAGCCTTCTTTGATTACACGTTTTCAGTAATTTATTGATGAGGGAGAATTGGAGGTTAATATTTGAATCTACTCTATATCGTTTATGGTTTGCTAGATACAACAATGCTCAAATGAACTGTATAATTACTATACCATAATTTTCATTTTGTATTTCAGAATTACTCATTCTTAACTAATCCTTATGTAGTCATCATAAAGACCCAAGTTAAAGAATCTTCTGTTGCCTTAGATTGATATTTGCATTGACATGAGTCCACTGGGCTGTTCCAGTCAAAATTTCAAGGACCAGAGTAGGCAGTCCAGGGAAGTAGGACTCTTTAGGAGGGTTGCCTCACATGAGGCTTTTTTTTTTCTTTTAGAATAGTATTCACATTATGTAAGCAAATTAAAAAAAAAAAAACTGCCATGTAATGAGTCACAGACACTAAGCATGGTGCTTGGTATCTTGCTTTCCAGAATCTATATTTTATTTCCATTCTTTTATTTAAATTATTTAGTGGGTGTTCAATAATTCTGGCTAGAAAGACAAAGTATGTTCTTGCTTTATGACACAAGCATTAGCAGAGAGAGAAGTGTTCCTTGGAGTTCTGCAGTTTGGTGATGTAGGAATTGACGAGGAAAAAGAACAAAGGTGAATCACACCTCAGCTACTAGATTAATGCACCACATTAAATGTTACTATTCAGGAAGGCAGCCGAAAGAAACCGCTTCCATGGTAACTGTTGTCATAGTTGTATTTTTACTCATCTCTCAAAAAATATATGAAAGCGAAATAATACTGCTGTAGTGATACTTGTGCTGCTTTACCCATTTTAAATAGCAAGTGCTCCAAAGGCTTGTAATTCAGTCTTTCTCCTTAGTTGGCATTGCCAGTTAATATCCAGCAAACATTAATCACTAACGGTAAATGTATAGAAGACATTTCATATACCTGTCCAAGGATGCTTTGTCAGTGAAAGTGTGTTGTTACAAAGTCCTCCAGGATTGCTAAATAATCACTAGGGAAAATCTTAGTTTGACCTTCCCCACACCCACCATAAGATTAAATGTACCTTCTCTTCTTTGGCTGGCCATGAAGATTTTAAAAAGAAATATTTAGTGTGGCTAATGTGATTCACTGGAATACGTATTTAGATTACCAGTGCCTACTTCCTCTTTCTCTTCAGCATCCATCTTTTGTATATTTAAGAGTACCTTGGCCGGGCGCAGTGGCTCACACCTGTAATCCCAGTACTTTGGGAGGCCGAGGCAGGTGGATCACTTGAGGTCAGGAGTTCAAGACTAGCCTGGCCAATATGGGGAAACCCTGTCTTTACTAGAAAAAAAAAAATAACAAAAATTAGCTGGGTGTATTGGCACACACCTGTAGTCCCAGCTACTTGGGAGGCTGAGGCATGAGAATCGCTTGAACCCGGGAGGTGGAGGTTGCAGTGCTGAGATCATGTCACTGCACTCCAGCCTGGATGACAAAGAGAGACTCCATCTCAGGAAAAAAAAAAAAAAAAAAAAGGAGTACCTCAAACTGAGGTACATAAGAAAAGAGAGGAAGATGAATTTGGAATCTCTTTAAGACTGATTTATTTAGAAAAGAGCTCTTGTATAAGATTTGGTCAGAAGTTAAAATTCACAAATCCATAAATCCAAGCTTTCCTTTTTTCTGTCTCATCAGATTGCATAATCGAATATTGGCTAGGTTTCTTTTACGGTAGACGTTCCATCTTTTTCGGCTAGGTTGGCACAGAGAACAAAGATAAACAGTGATCTGCTTCCGTTAGTGGGAGATGTTCACCGTGGGTTGTGAGAAGAGTGTATTTTGTTGATGCTTTGGTCTTGTTTCTGTAATAGCCTTCAAAGGGTATGACTTAAGCTTCCTAATTTAGGACCAAAAGATAGATTGATTAACAAAATACATTAGCATTTTTGGGCATGTATGTCCTCCCCCTACTTGTCATTCTTGTGAAATTCTTTATTTTATGATAAACTGTCATGTTTAACTCACACCACAATCCACATTGCAGTATAACAGCCCAGAATGGAAGGCATCCTGTGTTTTACTTTAAAAGCATGTTTCTTAAGCATTTATTTGTTACCAAATACTTATTAACACTTTATAATTTCGTTCTATTAAATAAATCCTGGAAGAGCTGTCTGAATTCTATATTTAAATGAGGAGAAAGTCTTCCTCATAAGCCATTCTCAGCTCTCCCCAGCCCTCAGCAGACTCACTCCACAAATTCAAATACACTTGTTACCCTTACTCCAAATTTAGTAATTAATCATGCTTATATTGTATGTGGTATCTTTACAAATAATATTTATGCCAGGTGTGGTGGCTCACACCTGTAATCCCAGCATTTTGGGAGACTAAGATGGGAGGATTGCTTGAGGCCAGGAGTTCAAGACCAGCTGGGGCAACACAGTGAGACCCATCTCTAAAATAATAATAACAATAACGATTCTTATTATTTAATTGACATATTTTTCACTCTTTGCAGTTACTCATTTTATTTCCTTAACCATATTATAATCTTTTCGATTTAAGTGTTAATTCTCGGCCAGGCACGGTAGCTCACACCTGGAATCCCAGCACTTTTTGGGAGATCAAGGGGGGTGAATTATTGAGCCTACGAATTTGTGACAGCCTGGACAACATGGTGAGACCCCATCTCTATAAAAAATAAATAAAAATATTAGCTGGGAATAGTGGCACATGCCTGTGGTCCCATCTATTTGGGAGGCTGAGGTGGGAGGATTGCTTCAGCTAGGAGGTCAAGGCTGCAGTGAGTTGCGATTGCACCACTGCACGCCAGCTTGGGCAACAGAGCGAGACCCTGTCTCAAAAAAAAAACAAAAACAAACAAAAAAACAAACAAAAACAAAACTAACTCTCCTATACATCTGCTCTAGTATCTTACATAAGTTCGGTATTTAATACAGATTGTTGATGGTAAGCCCATAATACTATCAATTGGAACATGGTAGAAGAAAACATGATAATATTTTTTTCCTTCGAAGTACCTATTTAAATGTATCGTGGCAAGAATGTTCAGCAAATTACCCTAATTTGCAGTACTGTCTTCATGTAACATTTGCAGCTGTTTCACTTCTCAGGAAAATGATTCATATTATTTTGAAGACATGACAACTTGAACAAGGTCAAAGCATAATACATAATGATAATTAGCATAAAAGTATAAAGTTTGCAAATTTTGCTGAGTATAAATGCACATTGGAATTTGCTAGATGGTGGCTAACTATCCTGGGAGGGAACTTTAGGGTGGAGTTGATTGATACTCTTCCAAAATGTTACTATATTCTTTTTTCTCTTTTTCCTACTTTACTGTCTCCTTCCTAAATGATTGAGCTCTTTCAATGTGGCTGAGCTACATTGGCCACATTATTATTACTGCTGTTTTCTTTGAGACTGAGTCTCGTTCTGTCACCCAGACTGAAGTGCAGTGGCATGATCTTGGCTCACTGCAGCCTCAAACACCTGGGCTCAGGTGATTCTCCTGCCCCAGCCTCCTGAGTAGCTGGGACTAGAGGCATGAACCACCATGCCTGGCTAATTTTTGTATTTTTTTGTAGAGACAGGGTTTCACCATGTTGCCTAACCTGGTCTCAAACTCCTGGTTTCAAGCGATCCTCCTGCCTTGGCCTCCCAAAGTGTTGAGATTATGGTGTGAGCCACTGAGCCCAGCCGTCAGTTGCATTATTGTATTATTTAATCCTCGTAAATATCATGTCGTTAAGCTGCTATTATTTGTATTTTAATGACCAGAAAACATTGAGGCTTGCAGATGTAAGGACTTCTGGCATAAATATGGCACTTTTTTGTCATTTATCTAAAACTGACACCTCATATTTCTTCCTTTGATGTGTGACTTTGGACAATAACATTACTTAATCTATCTGTGCCCTTTAAAAATGCTTCTCTTCTATAAAAGGGTAATACAAATGTCTGCTCTACCAACTGCATGGGGTGCTGTGTTCTAGATAGACATGACAGTACTTTGAGATGATTAAAATGTAAGAAATATGAGGCATTATTATTTTTATCATAACACAAACCTGTGCAATCATCAATGTATCAATTTAGAATGAGGGATTAGAACCAAATTATAATTAAACATGGTCTGTTGATATTTTCTTTTGGACTTCAAAACTTTTAAGATATATTTAGATATTTGGATTTTTGCATTATACAGAAAAAAAGATCCACTAGCTGGACTTTTATGTTTCTCCAGCTACAGTATAGGTCCAAACTAGTCCTCTTTAGAAGAACCTCTGTGATTAAAAAAAAGTGACTTCTTTTCCTCAAACTTATTTCAATTTAAAGTTGACATTTTCTTCTCATTGATATTTAATTATCTGGGGTGCTGGATTCTGTGCCTACTGTTTTCATATAAAAAGAAAACATACCAAACAGCCATGCTGATGAAAGTCTTCCTGGTGAAGTGGACTCTTGTCCTCAGCAGCTCAACCCATGATGACAAAGGCGGGGTCCCTCTAGCATCAGATTAGTGGGTTTTCCTCCTCCCATCTTGTTAGTTGGTGAATTTTCAAATCTGCCTTCTCCGAAACATTATAAAATGTCCTGAATTTCAAAAAAAGGTGATTTTTATATTCTCTGACCTTTCTCCACCATATTTCTAGATAATGGAGTAGAAACTCTTGAAGGGTCTATTGAAAAACTGTAAAGGTAAGGGAAAGAACCATATGCAACAAGATAAAGAAAATAAAACACTTCCTGAAAAGGTTGTGATTACACACACACACACACACCTGCCACACATATACAATGTAGAAGCTATATTCAGTGTTTTAACAGACATAGAATAAACGTCGTTTTTTCTATGTTAGAATAAACAGAAGACAGGCATCTGCTTACTGCCTTTTGCTCTCTCTAATGCCCTGTTTCCTGAAGCCCAGACCTGTAGCCCTCTTCTTTACGAACTCGAGTGTCAGTCATTCCATTGGTGTTTGCTCAGGCCTGCTTGATACCCTAAAGGGCTTCTTACCTCTGTTTGTAAAACATTTTCTTGTCTATTGATATTCCTCTTTTGGCCATGTTTCCTTCATTACTTAAATGAATATCTCCCTAAATAAACTTAGTATATCTTAAGATCAGGAAACCACTTCGAAATGCTGTTATGTTTTCCACACCACCTATAGTTTAGAGCAGGGGTCCCCACCTTCCAGGTCACAGAGTGATATCAGTCTGTGGCTAGTTTGGAACCGGGCCACACAGCAGGAGGTGAGTGGTGGGTGAGTGAGCATTACTGCCTGAGCTCTACCTCCTGTCAGATCAGCAGTGGCATTAGATTCTCATAGGAGCACAATCCCTATTGTGAACTGCGTGTGCGATGGATCTAGGTTGCATACTCCTTATGAGAATCTAATGCCTGATGATCTAAGGTGGAACCGTTTCATCCTGAAACCATCCCCCACTCCACCCCATCCATGGAAAAATTATCTTCCATGAAACTGGACCCTGGTGTCAAAAAGGTTGGGGACCACTGGTTTAGAGCATACTAAGGTAAAATATATGTCTCAGAAGATGTGATCATCCATAGCATAGACACCCAGTTACCCAAGCTGCTCATTTTCTACTAAATTTTATAGTTTAGTAGAAATTCAGCCTTATAATATTTTTTGAGTTCTGGGAAAGTGTTATTTCCCATTTTCAGTTCCAGTTATGGGTATGCTCTACAGAACTCACAAATTCTTGCCAAATAGTGAAGAACACTGTTTGAACACCTATTATGTGTGAAACATAGTTGCATGAAAACATGTATATCCTGCACATGGCTGCTTTTTATTTTTATGATTAGATATAGAGTTATTTTTCTTCTTGTTTTTATGTCTATATTAGCTACTCTAGAATATAAGTCCCAAGAAAACATAGCCTATTTAATGCACCCTACACAGAGCTGGGCATGGATGATTGCTTAATGTCATAACATCGCTTGATGATAAGGCGCAAAACAAGTCTTAGCTGAAGAACCCAAGAGCCTTCTTGAAGTCATTTAGTATTATACCATTAGATGCCATCTACTAGAAAGAAAAAATACAAACAAAAGCACATTGCAAAGACGTGTAAATTGTTCTCCAGTGAAGGAGGTTTGTGTATGTAATTGAGTTTAATTGTTTTTGTTTTTAGAGCTCCTGTAATTTCCCTGTGCCAGATTCTGAGTTAAAAGAAAAATACTAAAGTGGTTAGGCAACAGCTGTTCTCAGTCCTTCAGGGTGGTAATTCTGAGCCCAGGGACGTGCTCATTCTTGTTGTGAAATGATGTTCTTTGTCTATAAAACCCTGCATTCTTCCACAGTGCTATTATAGTGAATGTCCTTATAAAAGCAAGGCTGTTTAACAGATATCCTGAAAGAGAAAATAACTGATTTTGACCTAATATGTGGTTCATGAATTCTTCTCTGAAGCATTCCTAGGATCTGATTTTGTATTACTGAACACATTTCTAAACCTCACTGCATAGTTCCTTTGTAAAAGAAGAACAATACTGTAGGTAGTATTTGTATTTTTAGTAGATTTCAGTGAAGCTGGTCAGTTAATTAACTCTAAAATCTGTTAAATCAACCAAAAATGATATGACTGTGTATTATAAGACTTTGTACTCATCCCAGCCATTCTTCTAACTTTTCTACCATTTGGAAGAAGCAAGCCAATATTCTGTAAAAATAAATAAATAAATAAATAAATATATATATATAAAACAACAATGTGGTTTATAAAATAATGATGAGAACTCACTTTACATGGTTTGAAAACATATTTTAAATGGGCATATATAAAAACTGTATAATATTTTGTTAAAGAAAAAGTGACAAATGGAAATGGAATACATAGCATCCAGAAGTTAAACACTATTTTAATTGTGCCTAAGACAATTAAATAAAATGATAGGGAAAAGTAGCACTTGTCAGGTATTTATTTTGGTATAGAGAAGAATCTGTACTGTATAGACACTTGTAGAATGTATAGCAATGGAAAGAGAAACAGAATGTAAGAAAACTAACATACATCAGTATATCTAAATAACTTAAAATGGATATAAATATATTAGATGAAACTAATTCCATTTGATACATTCACAAAGAAGATGAATATGGTGAGGAAATCTTAAATCATTTTATAGAAAATGTGCTTCCTCTTAGAATTAAAATATTAAAACATTCTTACAGATAAAGGTAATAAAATCAAATTCTTTTTTTTTCCAGTGGATAAACAGATATTTTGTTGCTGGCATAATAAATTGCTTCAGTTCTGGAGAGTAATCTGTTAAGATGTTTAAATCATGATGATGATGATGATAATGATAATGATGATGGCATGTGCCAGAAATGGTGCTGAGTGAGCTTGAGGGAATGGTCATTTAGGGGAAGGCTCATTGTCTTGGCCACATGTTCTTGTTTGTGATCATAAATGTCACTGATCATGTCACGTGAAGCTTGCCAGTCTCCATCCCACCTTTTCAGATTCATTGTTTGACATTTCATCTGAAAACCATTTTCCTACAGGCCATATTCATTTAAAAAAAATTTAAAAAGCCTATTTTTCTCACATTCATTTTGACTCGATTTTTGTAAATGTTTTCCTCCCTGCCCTGAGTGTCTTTGCTTTCCCTGACACATGGATTCTTATTCATCTTTTGAGTTTTTGTTCAAATAGCACCTTGTCAGTGGATCCTTTCTGTACCCCTCTGTGCCTGCGTGGGGTTCAGCTGTGGTGCCTGTCCTGTGGCCCATTAGGCAAGCTGAGGCTGACAGTTCTACCTGCCCCTCTGGAGACCATCACTTCTTTGAGGGCAGAAGCTGTGTCCCAGCTATCTTTATATGCAAAGCAGGACTTAATATGTTTGTGTGGAATGATTGAATGCAAAAGCAAAGGAAAACCCAGTATGATTGACTAGCTCTTTGATTAAATTCTATTAAACTGAAGCTAGTCACATTGACTTGGTATAAACCTATTTTAGCATTTGTCAAATTGTATAACTCCTACAGTTCTATAAAATGAAGGTACTACATTTACCACCAGATTACCTTATTTTGCAACAGAGTGTTGTCAGTGTTTGTACTTGTCGTATCACCTGTTTGCTATGAAAGAAGCTTTTTACTGGGTCACTGTCAAGTTCTTCTTAGTATTTATAAAGATGTTCAAGGAGGTATATTTAATGAACTCATCTCTACTATATAATATTCTTAAGAGAAACTATACTAAGGATTTATCTTATTCTTAGGAATTAAATTTTACATACTTAAAGCTTTTTGGATCCAGAGCTGAAAAATCTCTCCTTGTACAAATTATTCATCAATATAAATATCTTTATGCAAAAATTAATGCTTCAAGGTACAGAATGAATTTAAAGACAGTGGATATTTGTATTGAATAGAGGTTCTGTTGTGGATAACAGAGACCACACTTGACAGAAGTTTCTTTCTTTCTCTCTCTCTCTCTCATAGTTGTATGGATACAGGAAGCCCACAAGTATGGTGACCCTGTTCTAGAAGGTTGTTTGGAATTCGACTTGGCGTTCTATGGCATTAAGGATTTAGGAGCCTTCTTTCTCATTGTTTTGTTAAAATTTAATATTTATTAGTTTCCTTTTTGCATTGTATGGATTATTATTGAGTGACTATCTGATTTGGCAATGTGCTTGACTGAAAGTATAAGTCATGGTTTATTTATAGTGTTTTATGGGTTTGGTATGACAAAAAGGTCTTGACAATGAATATTTGGTGAATTACTTGGAAGGTCAGATATGCTAGGGAAGAGTCATTAACCTAGACCTGTTTGCAAGACCCTTGTGATATGTGTTGTGGGGCTCACCACCTAGGGGAAGGATGGGAAAGGGAGAGACAGGGAGGAACAAATAAAGTGCTTCCAAAGCCCTGAGCGTGAAGACTGTGTGAAGGAAGACTTCCTGGAAAGCACTGCAGGTGGGACGCCTTTGAAGGATTGGGAGAGTTTCAGTCATCAAAAATACAGGGGAAGGCAAAGAGGAGCATGGGGTAGCACTGGGGGAAAGGTGGGAATAGAAAGTACTGGGAGGGGGATGCTTGGTATGTCCATGCATGGAGCATTTCACAGATGATTTGTAGCACCCACTGTGCCTTAGGAATGCAATTCGGGAGGAAGGACGTTTGTGAGTTAAAGGAAGTATGGTATAGGTGTTTCATTTAGCCTTGTTCTGATAGTGTGATAAAGGAGAGGTTTATGTTAGCTAATACTTTGACAAAACTTCATTGATTTGTTAATTTGCAATATTCAAGATGCTTCTGTGAGCTGTAATAATCTTTAACACCTAGTAAATAGGATTCATGTTTAGATGGAATTATCTTTGTATTTTGAATTAAGACAAAATAATGACAATATTTGTAAACATTTGACTCTTAAAGGGAGACATAAGCTCTCAGTATTCACAAAAGGCCAGGTTCTAAGTGCTTTCTGAAGTTAGAAGGTTGTACTCTCCTATTTTACTGTCATATTCTGCTGATGCATTGTTTAGAGAAAGTTCCAGAGAAAGTTCTAATTCCTGCTGAAGAGCAGAGCACTGACATGATTTTTCACTTAGGTGTGCAGAAAGAATTGGTTAGCTTTATGCACAAAACAGGCTGAAATCAAGCTTTAATTAGTCAGACTTTTGCAAAATTCATCACGGTCACTTTGGAAGTCCAGCAGAATATGCTGTTGGTTTTTATCTTAGTGGTTTCATTTTCAAGGATGGGTTGTCTTATTAGCTCTTTGCTACACAAATATTTAGATTTTCCTAGCAAAACCATGATATTGTACCTAGTCTCCTAAAGAAATGAATTGCTGTATAAAGATACATAAGGAAATGAACTGATACATAAAAGTTATTCCTCTTAAATATCATTCTTGATAATAATCTGTCTTAAAGACAGGAAAGTAAGTTAAGATTCTTCTGTCTTTTTGAATCCATAGGCTGTCCATCTGGCCCAGGCAAGCTTCCAGATTGAAGCCTTCGGCTCCAAATTCATTCTTGACCTCATACTGAACAAGTGAGTATTTAGACATAATCCTCTTAAGTAGCAGGTGCAATAAAGCTTTGTTTTTATAATATTGGTTTAGTCAAAATAATGTCTGTTGTTTAACAACTATTTTCTAGCAGATTATGTATTTTAGACATGTAAAGTATAAAATTCTGAACGGTGAATTATGGTTTTTTTCCTGAAATAAAAGACATTTAACATGTTAAGCATCTCAAACAGCACTTACATATTACAATTGTAAATGGAATAAATATTTGAAGTAATACCAGTTAATTAAATGTTAACTATAATCATCACTATATATAAGAAGCAATAATAAATGTATGATTCAAGTATAATTTGACTACAGTCTAGAAATTTCTTCCATTTACTCTTTATAATACAATTCACATGACTTCTGTGGGAAGAACAGAGTAAGTGATGACTTGCAAATACCTATTTTGAGAAGATTCTTTGCTTTAGAATTTGCTCTAATATGGTTTCTTAGAAATTTTGGTCCTGATGAAAATTTACCCGATTGTCTCTGAGCATGTGTTTGTTGATATTTAAATGCTGTTTCCTAAGTTGGAATCAGTTGTACAGATGTCTTTGTACAAAGTGTGAACAAGAGCTGTTGACTTAACTAAGGCTCTTCAGCCTCAAATAGATCTAGCACTGAGCCTTTCTTTGGTGAAAGAGATTTTCTATATGGTTTTCTTGAGTTACAGAAATTATAGTCAGTATTTTAAGCTTTTGTCAGTATTTTGATCAGGACTGCATCTTTGCAAGAAAAATACCTGTTAATGCTATCAAACACTATAATGTAAGTGACCACAACTAATATTTAAGAAATTGCAAAGGATCAAAAAGAACAACTATTAAATTTCTCGTATGCCAAATTCTGTGAGCTCTGCAGAAAAAAATGCAAAGTCAGCTTGGGTGTTACTTACTCAAGTGTTATTGCAGCTTTAAGTCAGAATGAATCAGCATAACTCAGAATTGCCTGTGAAAAGGTATTGCAGGTTTTCCTCTTTGGTTGAGTTCCGTTTTACCATGCTGTGTCAGCGGTTTGCCTGCCTAAGAGACTTGTCTTGCCAAATCTTACACTATGTTGAGTGGCAAGATAGAGCTAATTTTAGTGTAAGTCCTCAATTCCTTTAACTCTTACTGCGGTGGAGACCATCATTTCAAACTGTAGCAAGAGGATCACAACCAACACTGTTGTGTGTTTTGAGCAATAAAATATCTCAGCCATAGCAGAGCCTCCTAGTCAATTAGCACATGGCAGAGAAAGGGTCATATGGGATGGCCAGGGTACTTAGAGGTCTGGAAATGTGCCAGAAGTTATCAGTAACACTTAGGATGCAAAGGAATCAAGTTGAGCACCTATTATGAATTGTCTCTGACTTGAGGAATTTAGAGTCTACTTGGGTTGACTCTAAAGGTTGATAGACAAATACGTAATTTTAGAAGAGTATGAAATATGCTGGAGGTTAAAATGGAATGTTATGGTAGCACCAAGGAGAGGCAGCTCTCAGGCTGGAGGAGTGTGAAAAGGCGTCTTGGGAAAGGTGATGCTTGAGCTAAATCTTGAAATGTGTTCTAGGCAGGCATGTGAGATAGTATGTCCGAAGAGGCAAGGCCACGTTGCACTATGGCATGTTAGGGGAGCATGAGCCTTTTGTTGAGCTTCCTCATAAATGACAAGGTTGAGACGAGGGAGATGAGTTGGGAGAGGTAAGCCTAGGGACAGCTCAGCTCATGGAAGTTGTGGTATTTCACATGTAAGTGCTGGGCCATTATCCCCTAGACTGAAAAATCAAGTCAGGGGAATAAACAGAGGTCCTGTTCCCAGGAAGTGCTAAGAGGCATGGAGAGGGAATACTTTCAATAAATCTGCAGTTGATAAAAATTATTAGGATTGCTCCATATGGATAACAAGAGGATAGTTAAAGCTAACAGAGGTACCTCGATTGGTTGGTTGGGTGGAGGGTGATGTCTAGCTAAAATGGGCAGTACCAGGGAACAAACAGGTTGAATGGTGAAGGGAAGAGAATGTGGCATCAGAAGAGACATGATTGATTTGAGGGGCTTTGGGACATACATGAGGCCATGTCTAGGAGGTAGCTGGATATAACCTCAGGGGAGAGATGAGAGCTAGAGATTGTAGACTTGGGAGGTGTTTTTATATAAATGTTAATGACCAACATGGCTGTGAATGAGGTTACCCAGGGAGGGTGGGTAGAGCAGGAGAGAGAAGCTGAGAAGACAGGTAAGAGGAGGGGAGAAAGCTGAGAAGACAGATAAGAGGAGGGGAGAAGATGAAGAACCCATGAAGGAGATTGAGAAGGAGTGATTGGAGAAATAGGACAATCAGGAGAATGATTAAACAGAGTTTCAAAATGGGAAGGTATGATTTACAGTGTCATCTGCAGTAGAGTGATCTACTGGCACATGCTGTAGAATAATCTAATGAGGTAAGAGGCAAAATTTGCTCTTTGGATTTGCCATTTGAGCAGTCACCGGTGGTCAAAAAGCAGCAGTTTCAGTGAAGCTCTGAGGTAGGGGGAATGAGAGGGGACAGAAACCAGGTTACAGTAGGCTGGGAGTTAATGAGAGGAGACGATGTGGAGGCAGCAAATATCCATTGAGGAGGTTTGGATGAGAAGAAAAGAGAGCAGAAGACACTGGGGTCAAAGCAGGGCTTTTTAGTGATGACAGAGCAAGTTAACAGAGCAAGTTGGTAGACTGAGAGATGGAACTGATAAGAGTGGGAGGTTGAAGATGCAGAAAGGAGAGAGGAGATAATCTATAGGGCAACAGCTGGTTAGAGACTGAAGGGAATTAGATCAAAGCACAAGGGCAGAACTTAGTTTTGAACCAGGAAAGACAGGTTGTCCTGCACTGGTGTGAAGCTGTAGGGTGTGTGCAGGTGGAGACTGACTTGCAGGTGAAGGGATGGAGTTGAAGAAACACATTTCTGAAGTTATTTACTGTAGGGATTGGGATGGAGAGGGAGGTTGGGTTGGGCCTTGAGGAAAATGATGAAATTGTTGGGACGAATGAGCGATGAAGCCCATCAAGGTCAAATTCAAGAATGTTTGAGCAACCTTCATTAGAAATCATGTGCTGTGTGTTAGTCTTTGTGTATTTCTTTCTAGTGGTGTTTTTTACATTTTATTTTTATTATTTTTAAAAATCGGAGTGGTTTTTCACTGTGGAGTGTGAATGAAGGAGGCAGACTGTAGTGTGGACCCAGGGCTCAGTCTCTGTGGTAGCAGAGAAGAACAACAGGGGAGGCAAAGCTCTTTGAATACTCATGAATAACTTGGGTAGTTAAGTATCAGGATCCAGTCTAGGTTAGAAGGGAGATGAGGTCAAGAGGAGGCTATGAACTGGGGACAGATGGAGGTCTCTGAAGGGAAAACTAGCTGCAGTGAGAGAGAGACCGTGAGAGCTGCACTTGTGTGCTGTATGGTTTGGCTGTGTCCCTACCCAAATCTTATTTTAAACTGTAACTTTCATGATCCCCATGTGTCATGGGAGGGTCCCGGTGGGAGGTAACTGAATCATGGGGGCAGGTTTTTCCCCTGCTGTTCTTGTGATAGTGAATAAAGTCTCACAAGATCTGATGGTTTTATAAAGGGCAGTTACCCTGCACATGCTCTCTTGCCTGCCGCCATGTAAGACATGACTTTGCTCCTCCTTCACCTTCCACCATAATTGTTAGGCATCCCCATCCATGTGGAACTATGAATCCATTAAAGCTTTTTTTCTTTATAAATTACCTAGTCTCAGGTATGTCTTTATGAAAGGCATGAGAATGGACTAATGTAATACATCCCTCATGCTGTCCTGAGCTTTCTGAGTGCAACCTGAGTGTGCAAGGCTGACATGATGAACTGGAGATGAGGGAACTGTATTAGCACATGAGATGCATTGCTGTGGGTGGGCTCTAGTTTAGATGACTTCTGTCTAGGATTAACCAAAAAGTCTGATATGTATTAGAATAAAGGCAGAGAGTCAAGAGAATGTTTAAGTCTGTAATAGAGGACCCAAAAGCGCTTCTGAGGAAAGAGGGACCTCATTTTCACTATAGGATGATCATTGCTATATTACAGGCAAAGGTGTTAAGTTATCAGAGGAGGGAAAGGTGTCTGGTAAGTATGTGGGCTCAGGGTGTGGAGGTGTGAGCACATAAAGGTGTTACCATAAGTTAATCCAGGTGGTGACCATAGAATCTGCAGGGTTAGTGACCTCACGAGGCCCAGAAGCTCAGCTTGTGAGGACTAACCTGACAGGAGTTCCTGACAGGAGAGCCTGGTTTGCATCTGGCTTGCAGAGGCATCTCATGGCAGTGCTGTGTTTTATTTTTGTTTTTGTTTTTGTTTTTTTTGAGACAGAGTCTGGCTCTGTCGCCCAGGCTGGAGTGCAGTGGTGCGATCTCGGCTCACTGCAAGCTCCGCCTCCTGGGTTCATGCCATTCTCCTGCCTCAGCCTCCTGAGCAGCTGGGTCTACAGGCGCCTGCCACCACGCCTGGCTAGTTTTTTGTATTTTTAGTAGAGACAGGGTTTTACCGTGTTAGCCAGGATGGTCTCGATCTCCTGACCTCATGATCCACCTGCCTTGGCCTCCCAGAGTGCTGGGATAGCAGGTGTGAGCCACCGCACCTGGCCCCAGTGCTGTGTGTTTTATTCATTTGTTCAGCAAATGTTGAGTGAGCATCTGCTATGTGCCTCTGGCTATTGTAGGTGCTGATATTGCTGAGAATAAGATAGACAAGACTTGTGCCTTCCCTTTTAGAACTTCATTCCAGAGGAGGAGGCAGACAGTGGACCACCACATAAAGACATATGGGATGGAGAGGGACTGAAGGTGTGGTGTCCAGCATGATTTAGATGGTCAGAAGAAGCAAGAAGGCCTGTCTGAGGAGGGAACCTGAGCTGAGCCCTGGTTGTCAAAGAGGAGCCACCACACGTTGCTGGAAGGCTGAGGGTTCTGCACAGCTGGGACAGCAAGACAGCCAGAGCTGAGGAAGATGTGTGATGTTCAAGAAGGGCAGAGGACATTATGACCAGAGTGCAGTGCAGGGCAGGGGATACTGGGATAACGAGGAGACGAGATCAGAGAGGAAGCAGCTCTGCAGCCAAGCGATGAAGGACTGTGGTCCATGGTGAGGAGTGTGGGTGAGAAGCCATTGGATGGCAGTAAGCGTGGAAGAGACATGGTCAGATTTCTATTTTATTTAGCCCCAGAGGTCCTAGTTACGGCCTTAGAGGTCCTTTAATTACACTCCTCTCAGAGTGCTCCTCTTTAAAATTTTTGTTTAGTGTTTCCTCTAAAACAGCTGTTATTCCAAGTTACAGAAGGTTTTGAAAAGATCACTAGGGTAATGTTCTTGTCTTTCCTTTTTTTTTATGTCAAACAAGCATTTTAGGTATTTTTAATTTTGATTTTTACTATCCACTTTATTGAGGTATGATTGATACTAGATCAACAATTCTTGATCCTGGGAAATCTCAGAAGGTCTGAGGATTGATTGTCTCTTCTCTGTGTGTGATTAGAATTATGCCAAAGCCTATATTACCCATATATTTGCTGGTGTTTTCAGCAAATGTTTACTAAGAATAACCGTGATCAGAGCGACATAATGGTTGAAAGCATGGGTAACACTTTGATCTTGGGCAAGCTTCTTAACTTCTTCCTTTTCTTCATTTTTCCTCTTCCACCTATTCCTCCTCTTCTTCCTCTTCCTCCTCTTCCTCCTCCTTCTCTTCCTCCTCTTCCTCTTTTTCCTCCTCCCCCTCCTCTTCTACCACCTCCACCATGACCACCACCACCTATCACAAAACTCATATTTCTAAAGTTTACCGGTCAGTGTTTTAAAATTGTATTCACAAAGTTTTGCAGTTATCACCACAAACTAATTCTAGACCATTTTCATCACCCCCAAGAAACCCTGTACCCATTAGCAGCCACTCCCCATTCCGTTCTCCCTTAAGCTCCTGGTGACCACTAACCTACATTCTGTCTCCATGCATTCGCCTATTCTGGACGTTTCATACAATGTGTACCCTTTTGTGACTGGCCTCTTTTACTTAGCATAATGTTTCGAGGTTCATCCATGTTGTAGTTGAGTAATATACCATCGTATGGATATATTCTAAGCTTCTTAAGCTTTAGTTTCCTTCTGAAGCTGTAGGTTTTTGCAAGGATTAGATGAGATAACATGTGGTGCTTACACATGTTCGTTAACAAGGAATTTTATTACCTCAGTGAGGCAGTCACTGCGCTGAGATGTTGGGGGATTCTGCATTGAGGAGAAGAGTCATTGATCTCATGGAGCTTATGATCTGGTGAGAGCAGCTCAGGTCGTAAGAAATGCTGCTCGTCTTCCCTTTGGCTTCAGTCAGTCTTTTTCTGACTTTAGTAAGTGAGAAGGGAGGGGTGCACTATGTAATCTTTCTCTCTTCAAAGTGGGCTGAAGAAAAAAAAAGGAGACAATTTGGCAGGCCCTGGGTTGATATGTGCTCGAGGTAGTGGGCACTGGGGATTCAGATAACATATACTTCCGTTGAGTTGAAAGCGTGCTTGCGAGACACTTGGTACTTGTCCAGTTTTCCCAGAGCTGCTCACCAGACATCCATTAAAGAACGTGATGTGACTTGCAGGCTGTTGCATATATGTGGATATTTATGTTTCCAGGCCATCTGACTGGTCTGAGGTGAACACCCAGGCCCTCAGCATGCTGTCCTGTTTATTGTGCAGTGAAATCCCTGTGCTTCTTTTGGCCCCTGCCCAATACAGAGAGGAAAGAATTATTAGGATGTATCAAAGGTAATGCCTTCTTGGTTAAAAAGGCAGCATTATGTTCCTTCTTAATAGAACAGTACTCCAGCGAGAGAGTGTGGGGATGTGACACGTCTTTGTACGTTCATCTTGAATGATGCCCAGGGAGAACTCTGGGTGAAATCGATGTAAGACATCCACATTGGGTGACTGACTCCCAAAACTGAGGAGTAGACCCAAAACTTGGAGAGTAAGGTAGTTTTGAATTTAGGAAAAAAATCTTTGTTCTGATTTTCTGGGAATCAGAGGTGTTTGATTTAAGATGAATATCTAGAAAATGCTAATTTAAAGAAATACATGCATGCAGTAATTTGCTTGTTAAAAGCAGTTCACGCTGCGCTTTGGAAAGAAGCAGACAGCCACACTGATGTAGTTTCAGTTAGCTTAAATACAGAACCCAACCTTCTTGCTGACTGGCATGGTTAATTCATTCATTCAGTCAACAAACATTTATTGAGCTTCTCATTTGCGTAAGACACTGTGCTGAGCAACACAGGGGAATTCAGAGCCGTGTAAAAGAATTTCTCCTCTTCAAGAGCCTGTGGTAGAGAAATGAGATTACAGTGTGTACGAATAGTGTTAACACATGATAGGAAGTGACTTGAGAGACTTGGTGATGAGGGAAGGCTTTCTGGGGAAGGTGGGATTACTTGGGAGTCCTACAGGATGCTGCCTTGGTTTTGGGTCCCCTGGTAGCAGACCCTGAGGCAAGGAGGAGGGAGCTAGGAAAGGGTGAGTTCTCAAGCTGTTTACTCCTCTGGGCATCTGGGATTCTCACTGAGAGCTCTGGGAGTCTGTGGGCTCATGCCAGCCTAGAGGCAGGAAGCTGGAGTTTTGTCCACCAACTGTCAGGCTGTTCTGAGGTCTGTTTCTCGGGGCAGTAACTGTTTACGACCTCCTCCTGGGTAGAATACAAAGCCTTCCAGTCCAGGGTCTCAGGCACTTCCAGTCAGCTGCCTTCAGTGTGTGGGAGTGAATGCCAAGGGCATAGTGGCAGGGCCCAGCGGAGCCCACAGCAGGTGCTTTAGACTTTGAAAGGTGTGGGAGGGAGAAAGATGCAGGCTCCACAGGAAGTGGCAGGCAGAGGTGTGGGAGCCCAAAAGCACCAAACTCCTGGTGTGAGTCAGGACTGGTGAGGCCCCCTTTCTTAAAGAACTTGAATTACCAAGCTGGGAACAAAAGGCAAACTGCCTGTTGGGAGTCCCTGGATCCTAAGGGAGATGTTTGGCTAAATGTTTTTTTTCAGCTCTGCGGATTTGGAGATTGAACTTAAATATGGTTGTAAGAAGGAACATATGGAGAAGAAACAGGCCTCCTGCCTCATTTTTCTCTTGTGGTCGAGTGAGACCAGGACAGGAGTCAGGAGCTGTGGCTGGGGACAGCTTGAGGCAGCTTGACCCATACCAGCCTGAGCTGTGGTGTCGCTGTCTTACGTCTTGGTTTCTGAGTTTTCGTGACTCCTGAATCCAGATTGGCAGGCCCTGTGTGTCACTGCTGGCCTTTTTCTCTCTGACTAGCAGCCCATCGTGCTCACTGCTGACATTTCTCTTACACATCTGAGAGAGGGAATCAGGGAAGGCACCGGCCCTAGGAATTTGGAGTCAAGACTTCCAATCTCAGCTCTGCTGCAGAGAGCTGGTCACAAACTCTGGGCCTTAATCCGAAGGAATTAGGGGAGATGATGTGAACATTGCTTTCCGTTTCAGGAGTCTCGGGGTTTTGATGATGTTAACTCGAAGGTTAAATGCTTTACTTCCCAGTTTCAAGAGATCTGCCGAAGGAAGGCTTTCCATTATGGTGATAGACACTGTGCCAAGATCTTTACCTGTAGTCTCCTATTTAAGTTCCTTTGATAACCCTGCAAGGAAGATGTGATTATCCCCATTTTACTGCTGAGTAACATGCGGCCTGGTGAGATTCAGTCACATGCAGGCACTCCAGCATGGGCTGCCTGCTTGGAGTCTCCTTCACCATGGCTGCTATGGTCACAGTACTGGACTACCAATTTGCAAGTGAGCTGAACCTAATTCTAATGATTGCATATCTGTTCACATTAAGTGAGAAAAAGAGTGGAACTATTTTGGTCAATTTGTAACCATATAAGGAAAACACAGAAGGTCCCACATAGGATTGAAAATAATGCTGTTTGTTGAGTAGAACCATCTGTTATGCTCTGAATTGTGTGTCTCCCCCTCCCCATTCATACGTTGAAGTTCTAACCCCTAGTACCTAAGAATGTAACTGTATTTGGAATAAAGTCTTTAAAAAGATAATTAAGTTAAAATGAAATCTTTTGGGTGGTCCTTAATTGAATATGACTATTGTCATGAAAAGAGAAAGTTTGGAAACAGACACTAGTGTGTTGGAGGAAAAACCATGTGAAGACACAGTGAGATGGACGGCGGCTGTCTGCAAGCCAAGGAGGGAGCCCTGAGAATGAAACCAGCCCTGCTGACACCTTGATCTTGGACTTCCAGCCTTCTGAACTGTGAGGAAATACATTTCTGTTGGTTAAGCTACCAGTCTGTGGTACTTTGTGGCATCCTCAGCAAACTAATACACCATCTTAATTTACTTATTGCTTACGTATTGTAGTGAGACATTCAGTATTAAGTGCTGCTTGTTAATGGGTAAAACTGTCCCTTATACTATGATTTTCAAGTGCTGTTTTGAGAGATTGTGGTTTCTTTTGCATTTAGGTACTTTAGGAAGATTGGAACTGTTTTGGTAGTTTTGAAAAAGTATGTGATGATAAAGAATCTTAAGAGACAGGGATTCCCAGAGTTGCTGTAAATATTGATTGCCACTGTGCTGTGTGCAATATGATGTAGTTGAATATTGCATTTTATATGTCCTAGAGGCCTGATAGTATTCTAAGCTTTCTAGCACTGGTAGGAATGAGTTGCTATGGATTTTTCTCTCCTGAAGCCATCCTTTCCTGTCTAGTTCTAAACATTTTAATTCTAGAGTGTCAGGTAACTCTTTTTGTTGCCATATTTTCTCCGATCAGGGTGATCAGATGTTTCTGGTCTGAGTCAGCCTGTATTGAATGCCGTGGGTATTATTTGCTTTTGATGACTCATCTTTATGCTGGTAGATCAGGTCCTGAAAATCTTGAAAACATATAAAATAAAAGAAATATCGTCTAAATTTTAGTAGATTCTGGTTCTATTTATTTGGGGTGTCTATGCAACCTACTTTCAAAATGGTTTGAGAATGACTTGCACAATTAGACATAGTAACAAGATTATTAAAAATACAATCACAACCAAACCATTGATACTTATATACTGATTCTTGATTTTCATAGATGAACAAAATCTAGCATAACTCTTGGGTGGTGAAATTCAATGGATGTTTGCCCTCTGCCTGCCCCTACCCCTGCTTGCCTATTGACAATAATCATTGTGAGTGACTGGGACCCAGGGAAATTAAGCACCAGGCTAGAGAAATGAGGAGGGCCACAGGAACCAGGTTTAGATTTTCTAGGTTCTGGGAGATGAGGAAACTGGGATTGTCCAGAAAAGAGGACCCTGTGGCTACAGTCTTTAGCAGGAGAATAAAAAGTATGGCAACTAAGAATTTCTGGCAAAATCAAAAGAATTTAATTGTTGATGGGATCATATTACACTGTTTATCTTATCTAGGATATAAAAGACACCTCTAGTGAGTCAGGACACTATTTCTTGACTGGTGGATAAAAGGAGACCCTTTGTGGGTATCCACCCCAATGCAGAATGTGGGCAAATAAAACCTGAACTTGACTCATTTTTCAAGCACTTCTTGGACTTTCGAAGACAAAGACAAATAATGTATAAAAATTCCAGCAGAAGTTAATTGTGACAAAAAATTGAAAAGCACAGATAATTAGATGTGACCAAGCATCTGAGATAAGTTTATTACAGTAGTTACTGAATTTAGATCTTACTTTTCTGGCAGTTATGTGAGAAAGATAAGATAGTGGGTTGTGTAATTTTCATTATCTGATACAAGAATTTTATCTGTCTGAGATATGTGTCCTTGTCAAAGGGGAATTTATCCCTAATGCCTGAAGTAGTAGGACATTCAGTAGAATAATGGTTAATGTGTGCAACTATGGTTTTGCAAATGACTAGAAGTGTTTCTTAAATGAATTTCTCATATTGACTCTCTGTATTAGCCAAGTGCATGAAGTTCTTTCTAACCTCTGAGTTGATTGATAGATTTCCATTGACAGAAGCCGTTGATGAATGATTCCAAGCACTTTTATTTCAAAAATGTTTGAGTGCCTGCTAAGTGCCAGGCACTGTCAAAGTTAGCCTAGAAAAGTCCTTCCCTCATGAAGCTTATAGAACGGAGGAGGAAAGACAAATCTGTAGGCATTTAATGATAATCTGAGAAGTACTGTGATGGGGAAAATACAGGATGTTTTTATCCCACATAGGAGGGGTACCTAACCCAGATTAGAGGTGGCAATGGATAGCGAGCTAAACGTTTATGGAGCTAAATGTCTAAACTCAGGTCTAAAGTATGGTTAAGAGGTAGTCAGAAAAGGTTTGAAGGGAAAGAGAGTGTGGAGGCCTGAAGGTAAGCAAGAAACTTGGGACATGAAGTGAGAGAAAATGGAGACTTTGAGAAGTGAACAGAACCACACAGCTAGTAAGTAAGAGAGCCAAGATCAGACCTAGGAATGCCCATTGTCAAAACCTTGGAAAGTCGATACATTATCTAATTCATTTGTGCTGCTATAACAAAATGCCATGGACTGGACAATATATAAACAATAGAAATTTACTTCTGATGGTTCTGGAGGCTGGGAAATCCAAGACCAAGGCTTGATATCTGGTGAGGGATCTCTGCTTGCAAGATTGTGCCTTGTTGCTGTGTCCTCACATGGCAGAAGAGCCATATGGAAGGGCCAGGCAATTCTCCAAAGGCTTTTTTGTAAGGGCATTAATCTCATTGATGATCTGATTAATCTCATTAATCTCATTGATAATGGCAGAGCCCTCATGGCCTGATCACCCTGCAAAGACCCCACCTCTTCATAGGTGGGGTTTTAAGTTTCCACATGAATTTTGGAGAGACCTATACATTCAAACCATAGCAGACATTTTTCAGTGATAAAGAAATCTGACTGAAAATGTGTTTGAAAAGCTCTACAAAGGTAAACCTTAGAGAAATAAAAAACTTTATATCATTTTTGTCTTAACCTTGCTTTATTTTGAATACTACTACATATTGTATTTTAATATTAAATATTTTGAATACTATTTAATATTATTAAATATTAAATATTTTGAATACTACTAAATACAAAATAAAGTACAAAATACTACTTTATTTCGAATTCATTGCCTAAATCCAGCCCCAAACAATAACTCATTAAATTTTCCTCTTGATTCTCTATAGATTTATATAAAGTAAGGGCTTGACATCACATGAAATGGCTCGTTAAGATTCTTGATCATCTGTTGCCAATGAGAATTGTGTTATTTTAGAACCATTTTTTGGATGATTCATATACTAGAATCTCATCATCTAGAGTCATTTCTCCTAATCTTTTAAAATTAATTGTAAATTAGAATCCCCAAATAAGAATTCTGACTATGGTTTATTATGGGCTGTTTGTAAAAGTACTCTCTTTAACATGTTCATTCTAATTCTTCGTCCTTGATGATATCCATGAGCCTTAATATAATATTTAGGTTGTGTTTAAAAACAAAATAATCTATAATGGCTTTTTATTTATTTATTTATTTTTTTGAGACGGAGTTTCACTCTTGTCACCCAGGCTGGAGTGCAATGGCGTGATCTCGGCTCACTGCAACCTCCACCTCCCAGGTTCAAGCAATTCTCTGGCCTCAGCCTCCCAGGTAGCTGGGATTACAGGCACCTACCACCATGCCCAGCTAACTTTTGTATTTTTAGTAGAGATAGGGTTTTGCCATGTTGGCCAGGCTGTTCTTGAACTCCTGACCTCAGGTGATCCACCTGCCTCGGCCTCCCAAGTGCTGGGATTACAGGTGTGAGCCACCATGCCGAGCCTTTATTGGCTTTTTAAATGAAGCAATTTCTACAAAAAGTTTCAAGTCCTTTAATATAATTACAAATATATATGTCCATTTTACAGGAATATCTTTCAAATAAGAAGGTGGAAATCTCTAACACATTGTAAAGTGCACATTTCATTTCTTCTTCCTTTATTTTTTGCCCAAGTGAGTTCACACATCCAATAAATCAGACTAAACTACGTATGACCAGAAGGCTCTCACAGCATAAGAATAGACTATATCTCTTATAAATCCCTAGGATTTCTTGTTTTTCTTAAATGTCCCCCTCTCAACTTTATTGAGGTATAATGGACAAATAAAAATTATGCATATTTAAGGTATACAAGGTGATGTTTTAATTTTTGTATACATTGTGAAATGATCACCACACTCAAGCTAATTAACATATCCATCACCTCATGTAGCTATCTTTTTTCTCTTTTTGTGCTGAGAATATGTAAGATCTCCCTTTGCAAATTTCAGTTATACAATACAGTGTAATTAATTATAGTCACCATACTGTATACTACATCCCCAGAACTTACTCATCCTGCATAATGGAAACTGAAACCCTTTGACCAACCAAGAAATTCTTAGAAACGTACTAGTGTCTGAGGCTCTTCCTTATTAGTGTTCTTATTTATTCATTAAGGACTGAGCTAATACTTGACCCTAAGAAAATGTTTGCTCTTTAGAGCTGTTCAGTGGTAAAGGGTTTCTTTATATGATTGCTAGCATTTGCCCTCCCTGCACACTGTGCTAGCTCATAGGAAAAAAGAATAAGATGCAGTTCGTTTAAGGAGCCCATCATTTAGGGTGGGATCAGGGAAAACTACACAGAGGAGGAGATGGTTGAGCTATTTTGAAGGATGAGTAATTTGAGAGTGAGTAGTTCAGTACTTTTGGGTGTGATGAAGGACAATAACATTTTGAGCATCCATTTATTTTAGCTGGCCCTTCAATGGTTGATATCGAATGTTTACTGGATAAATAGAAGTGATGGATTGTTGATACAACTTAGCTATTTTACATCTTTTTTTCTCACTAATATCTCAACCTGACACAGCTTTAACAGCCAGAAGTTTTGTAAGTTGCAAAAATGAATACTACTGATATTTTAGCTGAGGTTAAAAATGTACATGTGATCTTACTCCTTTGAGAGGTTTAGTTAATTCTGTTGCTGTGAAATCACTAATGTTCTCATGTCTGAATGTAAACATCTAGTGACAACAGTGCTTTTAGAAGTAAATAATATGTCTATCTTCATGCAGCTTTGAATTCCTGGGTTCTTTGTATGTGTTTGATTCAGTGAACTATGAAAAAATGAGCAAACTGCAAGACACCGTGAGGTATTTTCCATAAAAGCAGTTTGAGACAAGGTTTCCAGGTTGGTGGATTAAAGGAATCAAACTGTTCCTGCACCCAGCACTATGAACAACACCTGTACTAAATTTTTCTTGTTTTGAGTTTATCTCTTCTCAAGATAATGCGGTTTGGAAGTGTTTTTATATTATTAAAATATTGCATGACTTGTTTGAAAATTTATTTTTGCTGGTTATTTTTTATGCAGAAAATTCTTTCTTCTTATAAGGCCCAGAATATATCAGTGTATATCAGACACTAATATCAGTGTAGAAGATCTCGTACTCGTTGTTGCATCAGATCTGTTGTCATGTAGCCACACCATATAGGAAGCAAAAGAAAACCAGTGTTTTTGTCTCTTTCTTTGAAGGCAACTTCCTGGTAAGTAATGATTTAATTGTATGACTCTCAAAATACAAAAATAACACAGTTCCTTAGATGTTACTCCACATGTGTGTAGCATAGGCATTTCAGGTAGTTAGCCATGATAATGGATATTACATTCATGACAAATGGATGCTCAAAAGTAACTTTTAGGAGGGAAACAAAACCTTGTATATTAGTAAGATTTATCTCTATCTCAGCGGTGAATGATACAGGGTCTGTAATCAAAATGTTTTCATTAGTATAATTTGACTACTAGCTCTATAAGTAATATCTTTCACAGAGTAGCATGGATGCCCATTTCCTCTCCTTTGTGCACAATCCTGGGGATTAGTCTTGCTCTTCCTCTGACCTTGGCATCAAGGGACCTCCAGGAACCTGAGAGTGTGTGTCTTTGAGCTGTATCTACTGCCATCTGCTCCCACCTGTGCAAGGGATCCCTGGTTAGCTGGGAGATACTTTCCTGCCAGCATTTTTATCCACTGTTGATGAATCACCCTCTCATCTGCCACTTTTGGTAGGGCTTTGAGTGTCACAACCTCATGCTTTTAATTATTTATTTTTTTAGTAGAAGATATGGTTTTCTTACTGTTGAAGAAAGCATAGTTCAACCTCTTTTTTGAAGGTTGGGTTTCAGTGTTTTTCTATGTTTAAAGTCAAAATATTAAAGAAGGCTAAGGGGTGAGCTACTCACTTTTTTTTTTTTTTTTTTTTTTTTGGCTTGGTTAAGTGTGTAATGGTTGAATTGAGGGATTTATACAGGCTACTGAATTGAAAAGAGCTTTGATTGTGACACCTCAGTGAAAACGATTACATGTATATTTGTGTATTTGTTTTCTGTTTCCAAGAACAACTTGTAGCTTTTTTAAAAATGAGCTTCCTTTTTATCATCACCTGTTGGAGTTAGATAAATCTTTAAACATCCTGCAATATAACTCCCTAGGTGATTTTCGAATCTCTTCTTATCCCCGTTGAGAGCTCTTCTGGTGTATTCCTGAACACTTCTAGCCTCAGGTAGCTGACTCTTAAACTATGCCGACTGCTATCAAGTACTTTTTTTCCTGTCATTCTGTAATGTTTTATCCCCTGGTTTCAGTTTTTGCGCTTAAAAGCAACTCACTCATGGAGACTGAGCATTAGGCTACTTCATTCAGTTATCAGCACCTCCTGGAAATTGGTTCCTGACACTGCTGTTGTCCCAAAGATAACAGCCAAAGTTCTGTTCATATGTGTTTACCTAGAATACAAAATAAGAATACAGATCATTTTCCAAGAAAAGAGTGGAAAGTTATAAAAAGAACTTTTCTAAGGCATGAAAAATACTATATTTTAAGCACATAAGAAGCTATTTATAGTTTCTTCCTGCCAGTGTCCAGTACTATTAAACAGTAGGAGATTATAGTCTGTAAAAGGATACTTTGAGTCTATAAGAACTTTCTGCAAGGTGATAGCAATCTCAGGTTTAATTCTGCCAGATTTTTGCTGTCTCAATATGTTTTACAAATTAATTGAAGTTAATATTGTCTATTAAGAGAGAAGTTAATACCTACCCATTATTAAATATAAAACCAATGTGTTAAATATAATTTAGTTTTATTTCTAAAATTTCATTGAAATATAATAAAATATTTTAGCATTCTGGTTAGAATTGAAATGCAGCAACACAAATATGTTTTTAGTATCTTCTTTACAGAAAAGATTAGGTTATTGTAAAAATCAAATTTGATGCCAAAAATTAATTTGTATCTGATTGCATTGGGAAGAATAATGTCAAAAATGCACTAACTTCCTTTGCCTTGATTTGGGGAATGATGGTGGTGTATAAAAAATGATATAGAAACCATCAGTATGCAATACCACAATTTTGTGATTATTATTATTTCTTGTTATTCTTAACACATCTGTCATCCAAATCGAATTGAAAACTCTTTTTACATGCACACAGCAGGCACTTGTGTGTAAGGGCATGCTGTTTAAACTGGCTCTTTGGCCATAGTCTTTGTTCAAAACAGGTTACTTTTTGATAATTTTACCTAAACACACTTTATAATAACTGTAGTTATTTTCTCCTGTGTTACCTGTGAGCCAGCAGAAACTTTTCTTCTGTGTTTATGGATTTAAAAGAGTTTTTTGTTTGTTTTTTGTTTTGTGATTATGACAGGCAGCTTATTGCCTCTTTCATATGTAATACAAATGTTGGCCAAAAATTTGTATTTTTCCATCGACTTTGAAGAACTGTAGAAAAGAAGTCAAACAAGTGTAAATCGTATGTTTTGGTGATTCTAAGTGATACTCTTTGGGTTTCCAATGAACTTCAGGTACAGAGGGCTATTGTTAATTGTCTTTCTCATTTATGCCATGTTATATCATTGATCTGAGCAAAGCCCCAATATTGTTTAATGTTTTCATTATCTTTATCTATCTCCAGTCCCCATCTTATTTTTCCTGCCCATATCCTAATGAGGCAACCAACCTGATGTGTTTTACATGATCTTTTTATTATATGTGTTCTTAAAAATTATAGTTTGTGGACATGTAATTTTATTGAATAAAAATAGTGTTATGCTATATATCTCTACTCAATACAATGTTTAAAGGTCTGTGTGTAAACCTGTGTATATTTTTATATCTAACTGTGGTAGAGTACCCTATATTATGTCTCTAACTGCTTCATCCCCCGGGGGAGATGTGTAGATTTCCCGTGGCTCTTCACAACCACAAGCCCTATTGTAATGTATATGTATAAATCAGGATGGATAGAGCCTTTTTATACATATATATACACACTGGCTGTATAGGCCAATGGGCTCTATCCATCCTGATTTATACATGTACATTATAATAAGTTTTGTGGTTGTGTTGCTGGTTTCTTGGGCCAGCGTATACTTAATTTGATGAAGTACTTCAGTGTCGTCCTCTAGAAGAGCTGCACTGATCTCCTCTTGAGCAAAGCATGATGTTCACTAGAATGTTCAAATTTCATATTTGCTTTTGGGATGAACTAAATGACTTTTTTTTTTCCCCTAGGCATAGTTGCTCTCTGTATGTTGGAAAGCTAATTGCTTATTTTTACTGATTAATGATTTCACAAATGTAAGATTAAACCTTACTAAGTGAAGCAGCATCTCCTTTAGTATAAATTAGTTCCTTTGGGACTGCATTAATTTGGTCGGGCCACTGTGATCCTTAGGGGAATGGAGTTTTGCTCTTCTCCAGCACTGTGTTGTCCAGTGTTGTCATGGTGGTAATTTGAAAAGTTAGCATAATTAAAAAGGAAGAGCATATTTACAGGATTAGATCCATATTTATTTAAAGCTAAGTGTCATACCATGTACCAAAAGAGACCTTGGAACATGTGGAATAAGAGTACAGGTTTGAATGGATGATTTCTTATAGTGGACAAGAAGGTACTTGTCTGAAAGTTAAAGGAGAGGAGAAATGAAGTGAGAAAAGGGAGGGAAAAAGAAATACTTTGACTGTCAGCTCCTAAAAGTGGGCCTGACACAAGGTAGAGGGTCAGTCAATGTTTGTATAATGAGTGAATTAATAGTGTGGTATGGTAGATGTTTCAGATTTATAGCTAAATATTTTGACTTACGTTTTGATTCCGCCACCAGGGGGAAATCGTGAGACCACTCTGAGCCTCAGTTTATGAAAATGTAAACTGAGATTGATGGAAAGGCTAAATGAGGTGCAGTATGTGAAGGGACTGGCATGTGTAATAGGCATTTAACGGGTGTTTCATTCCTTCGGCAAAGTATACTTTCTATTACATGACCAGTAATAATCAGTTTCTTCTGCAGATATTCTGTCATAAGTCACTTCTAGTTTTGGCCTTTTTGATGGCTGCTGTAAGGATTTATGAACAGTCTGTTATTTCCTATTTTGCTATTCATAGAAGCATTTAATTGAAAATATAGTAAGGTTTTACTTAAAGGCCACTCAGAGTTATCATGGCTTCACTAACACAGTTGTCTATGCTGCAACTGTGTAAATTTTGACCTAATTTTTTCCCCATCACCTAAAACCTATAAAAGACTATTTTGAAAGGTCTTATATTGTAAAGCCTCATTTATACAGGCTTCTGGGAATGGATTTTTACACATTAAGTGGGTTTTCCAGGTAACTCGAATTTATTCCTTGATGTAACTTTTCTATATCCTTGGTATATCTTTGATATATTCCTTGATATATTCATGATCTATTTCTTGATATAACTTTATATAACTTTGATATATCTTTAATATAACTTTTAAAAAAGGTACCATTTAAAAATCCTCTATAATATGTTAAAATACATTTTTTCTTGGATAGAATATATTAGATGTAATTTTACTTTTTTAATATGCAAAATTATTGTTTTGCCTGTTTAATCAGCAATATGATAGACTTTGTGACTGTTTTCTTGTTGTATAGGTTATCATCTTTTCCCCGAGTGAACCTGTTGTATCAGCCCAGCTCTTAACTAATTTGTTCCTTTTTAATGTGTTAGAGCCAGAATAAGAAATAACCAAAATTGGTAGCATTTTATGTAAGTCATGGGTTAGTAACCTTGAATAAAGACTTGAGGTCTTCTCTGGCCAAGTGTAAGAGATACCCTGCCTTGAAAATAGTGCCTTTGAAGACTCAACTTTGTATCCTAGATGCTGGCCATGTTCCAGGTGCTTAAGAGTATCATGAATCTGAAATCTGGAAAACAAAGGGCTTTATTTCACTTTTTAGCAAAATAACTTTAGAAATGTAGCTATTAATTTGATACCTACTTTGTAGAGTTACAGAGTTTGTACCAAATTCCACCATCTACAGATGAAGACCCAGAAATTTAGTAGTGGACTCTTTTGTCCAGAGTCCCCTTGGGATATGTTGAACCCTAGAACCCAGGACTCTGGACTTTCAGCCCATAGCTCTTGTCATTCTCCTTTACTAATAGGGACAATATTGCCTGTAGGGCTCTTATGTGTGTAAGCTATAGACTATGTGTGTGGAATTATTAAATGTACCCTCTGTACCTAAATATTTCAGAATATTTAAATAGTAAAGATTAAGTAGAAAGAAGAATAAGTATGTCAAAACGTTAATGAAGATTCTGGGACTGAGAATATGTTTTGAGGTCTTCAATACCAAATTTGATTGCTATAAGACTTCCTCTCCTGACTTTGGTAAGAGCCAAGTGACTTACAGGGGAAGAAGGGATATCAAACCTGCTAGCTATAGAATTTGCCAGGAGGTATGTATTTGCAAACTAAAGCTTCTAAAATGGTAGTTTAGATTTGGTTTTTACCTCCAGAATTATCAGCAAAAGGATAAAAATTTTAGCTCAAAGTTAACAGGGCCTAGAATCCAGGCAAAATAACACTAATAATCAACTTAATCACTAATAATCTACACATTTCCAGTGTGTGTTGTAGTATCCAAAGTGCCTTATATGAACTAACTCATTTAGTTCTCACAGCAACAGGGGAGATAGTTACTATTTGTATTAGTCTGTTCTAACATGACTATGAAGAAATTCCTGGAACTGAGTAAGGGTTTATGGAAAAAAGAGGTTTAACTGGCTCTTGGTTCTGCAGCCTCTACAGGAAGCATGGCTGGGGAGGCCTCAGGAAACTTACAGTCATAGCGAAAGGTGAGGGGAAGCAGGCACGTCTTACATGACCAGAGTAGGAGGAAGAGAGAGAAGGGGGACGTGCCACACACTTTTATACAACCAGATCTTGTGATAACTCACTGTCATGAAAACAGCACTAAAGGGTAAATCCTCCCCCATGATCCAGTCACTCTCCACCAGGCCCCACCTTCAACATTGGGAATTACATGAGATTTGGGCAGAAACACAGACTGAAACCATATTACTGTTATTATCCCTGTTTGCAGATGATAAAACTGAGACATGGAAGAGTTAGATCCATGGAGGAGTTAGATCTTGAATGTTAAGTTTGCACATCTTGTCGATTTGATCTGCATTCTGGCTCTGGATCTCCACTTACTCTCCAAAGAGGCACCTCCATCTAGCTGCAAGTGCAAAGGATATCCACATTTTCACTGGGCTTTCTCCTCTTCTTTTAGAGAGAGAGAGAGTAGGATTTTTGTGGGTGACACATATTTACATTAGTTCTTGGAAAGGTCCAGCCTTTTTTAGTTGTGTGTTGACTCTTTATAGAATGGATCATCACATTAAGAAGGGTTAGATTTAAAGTCTCGAGTTCTCAGACAAGACAAAATAATTTATTTCCTGTTAAATTAACATATGCCTCATAGAGGCTACCAGGTTTCATGAAATTTCTTACCAAGATTCTGGACAAGCCTTTTGTTTTTTCCTCACCACGACGATTTCTGCAAACAAAAGGTGGTCTTTTTCTACATGATTATTCTTTGTCATATTTAAGCAACTTCTGCAGAGGAAAAGGCTTATGGGTGGGGATTCATTACCATGTGCTGACCCTGGACCCTGTAGGATGGTGGGAAAATAAAGTGGAAGCAAAGCAGAATAGGGATGCAAAAAATAGTAACTTCAGCTGAAAAGTGAAATGTAGTGGGCTAAGCCTTTGCTCTCAAGGTTCACCAAGTGGCTAATGTTTTGCTAGGTAAAGGAAAACTTCAGTTTAGGAATTTTTCTCTAGGCCTTCTCCACCTACTCACACTACAGGCTGTCATGGACCTTAACATTCCTAGATTCCCACTCTTTGGCTTTTATTCTTTCAAGCATTTCGTCAATTATAGCTTGAAATCTATATTTGCATATCAAGGTAAACAGAGTACCTTCATTTGGATTTTATCTTCTAGATTGCAGATCTAGTTTGTTTATTTTTATGGGTGTTTGCTCTTTGAAGGATAAAGCCTGTAATGCTTTATCATCATTTGGATTTTTTTCTTAACTTCTCTGCTGTTAACAAAACAGTCTAATCCTTTAAGCAGGTGTGTAGTCATGTCCCTTAGTTTGGTCTAAGTAAAATGAGAAAAATCTTGTTTTCCAATCAATTATACTTGCATTTTGACATGAAACAGCAGGCATTTGTCAAAATTAATTGTTAGGTAAGCCTAGAAGTATAAGTGAAAAAAGACTGGGATGGCTGAAATCATTTTTAAAAATGGAAAAAGGTGCTCAGAGGATCTGAAAAACGTTATGGGATTGGATTGTACCTTACCTTGCAATAAAAGGAGATTCACATCTATTTTAAGGACTCTCACTTTTCAGCATTCACATAGTGAGATATAAATGCAGGGCTATTTTTTTTAACTATAAGAAAGTATATTTAAAATTTGACCATTGAGAAAACCATGATATCCCATATGACAAGTTGCAGTCAGACGCTTGCATGGTAGGTGATATGATTTGGATCTGTGGCCCCACCAAATGTCATGTCGAATTGTAATCCCCAGTGTTGGAGGTGGGGCCTGGTGGGAGGTGATTGGAGCAGGGGGGCAGACTTCTCATGCATGGTTTAACACTGTATCCCCCTGGGTACTGTCCTCACAATAGTGAGTGAGTTCTAATGAAATCTGGTTGTTTATAAGTGTGTAACACTGCCCCCCTTGCTTTCTCTTCCTCCTGCTTTGGCCATGTGAAATGCCAGCTCCCCGCTTCACCTTCCACTGTGATTGTAGGTTTTCTGAGGCCTTCCCAGAAGCTGAGCAGATGCCACCATGCTTCCTGTATAGCCTGCAGAACGGTGAACCAATTAAACCACTTTTCTTTATAAATTACCCAGGCTCAGGTATTTCTTTATAGCAATGCGAGAAAGCACTAATACAGTAGGATTTATTGTATGGCTTTTTCCCAGGTGCTTCATCAAAAAATATACTTTTCTTAATGAGATTTTGTCTGAATGTCCACTGTTGTGTGTTTTTAAGCCATAGTCTAATGCTTTTGTTTGGTCTCACTGATACAAAAATGCAAACTTGCCTTTTAAGTTTATAGGTGTCTTTAGGCTTTTCAGGAGTCTTTTATTTCCTGATAGACTTTATTTTAGCCCCTAAATTTGTAGGCTGGTATTCGATAGTGATTGTAGAGCACAGATCTGCAGATCAATGGTTCCATGCAGCCTGCTTGGGCTTCCCTCATTTCTAGGACTATCTTCCAGTGGAGGTAAGGGTACAATGAAATGAAGAAGAGATAAATAGTTTTTCTCCTTTCTAAATAAATTGCCTAGTTCACTTTATATCACTTTACTGACAGGTCTTAGAAAAGGCTAGGCCAGGCACAGTGGCTCACACGTGTAATCCCAGCACTATGGGAGGCCGAGGTGGGCAGATCACCTGAGGTCAGTAATTCGAGACCAGCCTGGCCAACATGGGGAAACTCCGTCTCTACTAAAAATACAAAAATTAGCCGGGCGTGGTGGTTCATGCCTGTAGTAGCAGGTACTCAGGAGGCTGAGGCAGGAGAATTGCTTGAACTCGGGAAGCAGAGGCTGCGGCGGTGAGCCAAGATCATGCCACTGCACTCCAGCCTGGGTGACAGACTGAGACTCTGTCTCCAAAAAAAAAAAAAAAAAAAAAAAGGAGTGGGGGGGAGAAAAAGAAAAAAGAAAAGGAAGGGGCTCAGTAAAGCCCCCCTGCTTTTCAAATATCACCTAATTAAGCTAAACATAGCATGCATTGAGTACCTACTAAGTTCCAGGTGCTGAAATAGGCATTTTGTATTTGAGTAGTAAAGACCTTGTCTTATTTCTGAGACGTCATCAACAACATAAGACTTGTAACAAAAGCATCTTGGATAATTTTCTCAATTTTTCTCTCTGAGATCACTGGCAAAATTTAGTCCAAAACCAAGGATTCATTAAAATGGCAGCTTGTCATGATGAAGCAATGAATATCCCAAGTTACTTGTTCATCCTCAATAGTGATCTGTTGTCACCAAACCATCATATAAAAAGAAGATAGCAATAGATGTTTATATTCGTTTCTTTTTCATTGTCAGAAGTCTTTATACTTTTGAGACATACAAGAATAGTTGTTAAATCAAAAGCAATTTTTTTTGTAAAGAGATAATGTTTTTGGAAAAGTGACACTGCTCATTATAAATGTCAAGTCAATACAAAAAGAATACAAAGAAAAAGTGAAAAACAGATTCGTTTTCAGAAGTAACCATTATTAATATTGTTAAACCTAATTCAGAGAACTCTGTATGTATACTGATAGAAGGCTTGATAGTTTACACATATGAGATTATTCTATAATGATATTTTAAATATAAATGATTAAATTTAACAAAATTTGAATACAATATTAAGTTTATTTTTCAGGGGGAGATTATTTGTATTTTCTTTTTTCTTTTTTTTTTTTTGGAGATGGAGTCTTGCTCTGTCACCCAGGCTGGAGTGCAGTGGCTTGATCTTGGCTCACTGCAACCTCCGCGTCCTGAGTTCTAGCGATTCTCCTGCCTTAGCCTCTCGAGTAGCTGTGACTATAGGCATACGCCACCATGCCCAGCTAATTTTTGTATTTTTAGTAGCAATGGGGTTTCACAATGTTGGTCAGGCTTGTCTGGAACTCCTGACCTCAGGTGATCCGCCAGCCTCGGTGTCCCAAAGTGCTGGGATTACAGGTGCCACCGTGCCCAGCCTGTATTTTCTTTACCTCTGTATTTTTGACATTGTAATGAACTTGTGTTATTTTCATAGTTAAAATTATATAATAAAAAATAAACTAATAAGTTTTATATAATAAAGACAAGTATGAGTAGTGGCTATGTGACACATGAGTGATTCCTTCTCTCCTCCTGAGCCTGTGGCTTTAACATTACCTAATAGTTGTGGGAGTCTTTCCTTTGGATCCCAGACTTGACCTCAGAATCTTTATCAACATAGTTTTGTAGATAGTCAGAGCCAATTGACTGCAGTTAGTCTTGAGTTGAGATTCATTTCCTAGACTTGTTCTCTTTAGTTCCTTCCTAGTTTTTGCTTTCTAAGTATGCGTCATAGTTATGAAGTGCATATACTGTGCATGAAGTCACATTAAGAGGAATTACACATGGGGGAACTTATGGTCTGTGATTCTAATTATGAGCACCTTCTTTTGGGGCTTAATAAATATTAAATTTAAAAGAAATACAAGTGAAATGAAAGGAATTGGTGAAGATCAGATGAATACTGTATTTCTTCATAACAAAAGATATTACTTGCTAAAAAAATCCTACTAAAGTTATGAAGAACTTTGGAGTCATTTAAAAAGAAATGCCTAAGATTGTATGTTTAAGAAGAGAAGAAATTTATATACTAAGACTTCTTTCACTTTTCTTCATTCTTACCTGTTATAATATTCTTTTTACATTGCCAAGAGTTATTAAATTTGCATTTTGTTTAGTAACCACAATAAATATCAATTCTTTACTTAAAATAACTGGGCCCATCATGGGTCTTTTTAGCATGGTTTCTCCATACTTCCTGGATTATGTGTGTTTTGCTTGACTGGAATTAATTAAAAAGCAGATTGTCTAAGAAAGACTTTTGAGTGTTGTATTTCATGAGTTATTCAACAGTTGGAAAATGTTTGAAGAATAACTTGGCTGGACATGAAATTTTGAATCATACTTTCCCTGGGACTTATAGAAATGGCTCCACTGAAGCTGGAGATTTACTCAGGGGGTGTGAGGCCACCTAGCTTTTCCTTTTAGAGAGCTTGCTTTTTCAGCCTTAGATGGTCATATGATTTTTCTTTATCAGTAACTTCCAGGTGTACTAACACTGTTTGTGTTCATTGTTTTACCAATTTTTCCAGGAACGTGGTCTGTTTTTTTGAGCTGCAAATTTAAGTCTTTCTGTGATTTTAGGAAAGTTCTGTTCTGTTCTGTTCTATTTTTACCTATTTTTTCTCTTCCATGTGTTTTATTTAGGAGTACCAACAAGGTGTATCTTTTATCTTTTTTTGTCTGTCATCTGTATACCATTTTATCATTGATTCTTGACTGTATTTTCATTGTTTTTCCTTTTTCTAATTTGGTTTGCACCCTTGTACTATTTATTTTTTATTTCATTTTTTTCTCTTCTGAGCTTTGCCAGCTGCTTTTTCATGTTCTTTTATGATGTCTTTTTGAACTCCTTTTACAAAAGAGGTTCTTTGTATAATTTCTTTGAGATCAGAGTACTTAAACATTTCATCTGTTTTCTTATGATGCATATCCTTCATCTCCCCTGCGCTTTGCTACTTTCCTTCTTTCTTTTCTTCCCGGTTATCTGTATTATATTCTTTCTCATTATGATTCCTCCATGCATGGGGACAGCTATTTGCTGAAGCAGAATGTGGGGAGGAAAGCCAGTGGGGACAGGGAGGGAAGAGCGAGCCAGGGTTCCACAACTTGTTTGGAGTTTGTTGTTTTGATCACTCTTCACCAGTCTGTTGTTCTCTGCCTTGGAGGGGTGCATCCCTCCCTAGGGGCATGATCAGGTCAGTGGAGCTCTTAGCAGAACCTCCTTGGAGCTCTGTGTGGCAGGCAGGCTTTTGAACTTTCACATTTCTTCACTTCACCTATGGGAGGTCCTCTGACCTGTTGAAATTCTGGGGATGCATGTGTTGGCTTAGACTTCTCAATATTTAGCTTTGCAGTTTTTAGCAGCTTGAAATTGGAGTCATTTCTTTCTATAGGGAATGCGTAGTAGTTTTTTCTTCTTCTTTTTTGTTCCTTTGTTGCTATTTATGAGGAACTTATCTGTGCACGGAATCCAAATAAGGAAAAATTAATGATAGTCTAAGACAGAAAATGAGAGGGAAGGAAACATTTTCATTCGGTGGAAGTATTTTGACTGTTACATATTTCTGTTAGGTATGTTACAGTGTCAGTGGCCTTGGATGACAAGGTAACAGTGAGGTTCTGTTAGCTAGGAACATTCACTGAGTTATTCAGCACTACGTGGAGATGACTGGGATTTGGAATATTTAGAAGCTAGTGTCAATGACACATATAGTGAAATGTAGGTAACTATAGGAAATGGTGTAATGCTTAGAATTCACATAAAAGAGATAAAAGAACTGATATCCATATGCTTATTTAATGAGATTATGGGTTTAAAAATTAGAATTATTTTCAATTTTCTGAACAAGCTCCTTAATATCCTCTTAAAGGATGAACAAATTTAAATTCTTCTCCAGTTAAGAATTGTAAGAATGATCATGCATGAGGCACAGAAAAAAGGAAAAAAGCCTCATTATGCTATTCACTCATCATTTCTGACTTTGAATTGCAGTTTAGTGTGGATATTTAAATTGTTAGCTATTTCAGAAATGTCCTCTGGTTTTAGATACTATAGCCAGCTGAAAAGGCTACTGAGTGCCGTTACATGGCCTCAAGATTTAAAAACTTTTGTGTCAGAATGGAGCAATTTATAATACTGATCTGACCTTCTGAGCATGCATGTGAAGACATTCCTAGAATAACCCTTTTCAGAATTATTAGATGTTCTAAATAGTCTAACACTGTAATGTATTGTCTTTGATGGAAAAATAGAAACTCTGAAAAAGACTTTATGTTTTTGAGCAAAAAGCATCTGGAAGTGCCTTGAACTATATAACATGAGTGCACAGACATACCTAGTTTTATATTCTTCCCTTAATTGTGCTTAGCAGATATTGTACTCCTAACAAGTTGAAGGTTTTTGGGAATCGTGTATTGAGCAAGTCTATTGGCACAATTTTTCCAACAGCGCATGCTCACTTCACTGTCTCTGTGTCGTATTTTAGTAATTCTCACGGCATTTCAGACTTTTTCATTATTATTTAAATTATGATGATCTGTGATCAGTGATGTTTGATGTTACTATTATAGTTGTTTTGGGGGTGCCACAGACTGTACCCGTAGAATCCAGTGAACTTTATGGATAAATGTGTATGTCCTGGCTTCTCCACCGACTGACCATTCCCCTTCTCTCTCCCCCTCTGGCCTCCCTATTCCATGAAACACAACAATTTTGAAATTAGGTCAGTTAACAACCTTATACTGGCCTCTAAGTGTTTAAGTGAAAGGAAGAGTCACATGTCTCTCACTGGCCGGGCGCGGTGGCTCAAGCCTGTAATCCCAGCACTTTGGGAGGCCAAGACGGGCGGATCACGAGGTCAGGAGATAGAGACCATCCTGGCTAACACGGTGAAACCCCGTCTCTACTAAAACATACAAAAAACTAGGGCGAGGTGGTGGGCACCTGTAGTCCCAGCTACGTGGGAGGCTGAGGCAGGAGAATGGCGTGAACCTGGGAGGCGGAGCTTGCAGTGAGCTGAGATCCGGCCACTGCACTCTAGCCTGGGTGACAAAGTGAGACTCCGTCTCAAAAAAAAAAAAACCAAAAAAACTAGGAATTATTAAGCATAGTTTCAAGGCATATTGAAAGCTGAGACAGGCTGAAACCGAGGCCTCTTGAGCCAGTTAGCCAAGTTGTGAATGCAAAGGAAAAGTTTCTGAAGGAAATTAAATGTGCTATTCCAGTGAACACAGGAGTGATAAGAAAGTGAAACAGCCTTGTTGCTGATATGGAGAAAGTTTTAATGTTCCGGATAGAAGATCAAACCAGCCAAAACATTCCGTTAAGTGAAAGCCAAATCCAAAGCATAACTCTTCTCAATTTTATGAAGACAGAGAGATGAAAAAGCTGCTGAAGAAAAGTTTGAAGCTAGCAGAATTTGGTTCATGAGATTTAACGAAAGAAGCTGTTTCCATAACATAGAAGTGCAAGGTAAAGCAGCAGGTGCTGATGTAGAAGCTGCAGCGAGTTCTCCAGAACATCTAGCTAAGATAATTAATAAAAGTGGCTACACTAAACAACAGATTTTCAATGTAGATGAAACAGCCTTCCTATTGGAAGAAGACTCCATCTACGACTTTCATAACTAGAGAGGAGAAGTCAAAACCTGGCTTCGAAGCTGCAAGGAACAGGCTGACTCTTGTTTGGTGATAATGCAGCCTGTGACTTTAGGTAAGCCAGTGCTCATTTAGCATTCTGAAAATCCTAGAGCCCTTAAGAATTATGCGAAATCTATTCTGCCTGTGCCCCATAAATGGAACAACAAAGCCTGGGCACCGGCACATCTGTTTACAAGATGGTTTACTGAATATTTTAAACGCACTTTTGAGACCTATGGCATAGGACAAAAAAAGATTCGTTTTTAAAATATTACTGCTCATTGACAATGCACCTGGCCACCCAAGAGTGCTGATGGAGATGTACGAGATTAGTGTGTTTCTATGCCTGATAACACAACATCCATTCTGAAGCCCATGAATCAAGGAGTAATTTCAACTTTCAAGTCTTATTATTTCAGAAATACATTTTGTATTACATTTTGTAAGGTGATAGTTGCCATAGATCGTGATTACTGTAATGGGTCTGGGCAAAGTAAATAGAAAAACTTCTGGAAAGGATTCACCATTCTGGATTCCATTAAGAACATTCCTAATTAATGGAAGGAGGTGGAAATATAAACATTTACAGGAGTTTGGAATAAGTTGATTTCAACCCTCATGGATGACTTTGAGGGATTCAAGAGTTCAGTGGAGGAAGTCACTGCAGATGTGGTAGAAATAGTAAGAGAGGTAGAATTAGAAGTGGAGCCTGCAGATGTGACTGAACTGCTGCAATCTCATGATAAGACTTGAATGGATGAAGAGTTAAGTAGTCTCATCCGATGGAATCTGCTGCTGGTGAAGTTGCTGTGAACATTGTTGAAACGACAGCAAAGGATTTAGAATATTACATAAACTTGGTTGGGCAGAGTTTGAGAAGATTAACTTCAATTTTGAAAGAAGTTCTACTGTGGGTAAAATGATGTCACACAGCATCACATGCTACAGAGAAATCTTTCATGAAGGGTCAATCAGTGAGACAAACTGCATTATTGTCTTATTTCAATAAATTGGCACAACCACTCTAGCCTTCAGCAACCACTGATCACTCAGTTCAGCAGCCATCAACATCAAGACCCTCCACCAGCAAAAAGATTACTACTTGCTGAAGGCTCAGGTGATTGTTAGCTTTTCTTAGCAATAAAGTGTTTTTGGATATAATGTTATTACATGCATAATAGACTACACTATAGTGTAAACCTACCTCTTATGTACACTGGGAAACCAAAAAATTGTGTAACTTGCTTTATTGCGATCCTTGCTTTCTCACGGTAGTCTTCAACAGATCCTGCAGTATCCTCAAGGTATACCTGTATCTCAGTATAGTCGGGATCATAAGCCTTGCTTTTCTTTAGATTCACTGTTGGTGTTATCATCCATGAATTTCACCTTTCTGTGTACAGACATCTCTTAATACAGTAGGAGAATATGGGAGTCAGAAAAGGAAGACATTTATTGTCATTATGAACTCAGAAATATGTTTTCTAGTGATCATCAAAACAACTGAGATTGATATTATCCAGCCACGGCAGTTCTGATGATTGAAAACAAGGTCTGTTTTTTAAAAATCAAATACAAGTTTGCAGATTCTTCCAGAGAAGGGCACAGGATAATTTCCCTTGCCATTTTATTTTGAAACCAGCTTTGTTATGGTTGCATGCTCCATGAGATTTGCTCCGTATTGTGCCACACACAGTCTTTGCTCCTCTGTGTCCTTCCATAGAGAAAAACAGTGTGGGGAAGGATTTTGTTTGTCTCACACTTTAATCTTCTGCTCCTGCAGCTCTCTGGTCTGAGAGTTCACTATTTTGGTAATAAAGTCAGATACAGTTCAAATCCTGTCTGGTCTATTATTTCATGACCTTTTTGAACTTTTCCATACTTTGGCATCCTCCAAGAACTTCTTTTTCCTTTCTAAGTTTTACTCTTTTAATAGAAATGGACTCCTACATGAACACTGGAGTCTAAAAGTGGCCTAATAGGCTTGCTATTTTTAGAGAAGGAGAAAGTTGCCTTTTGTTCTCTCTGTGCTTTTCACCTCCCACATGTTCTTTAGAGTTTTTTTTTCCCATTCTGGTCTTAGTAGTGACAGCTTTCTAATTCCAGAGGCTCTTTCCTGGGTCTGTTTCTGGCTCAATTTGTCTCATACTCAATATTTTTAATGTTAGAATTGGACTGGGATCTTCTGTTTCTATTATCTGTAAATATTTTAGGTTTCTTTTCCTCTAATTTATGAAAATTATGAAATGTACACATAAAGGAGTGGAAAATAAATTCACCCAGTTTAAAGAAGCGCAGTAAAATGGGTATTCTTATATACCTACCATCTAGGTTGAGAAATAGAACATTGCTTGTGTCTCAGAAGCTCTCTGTGTTCCTCTCAGTCATGTCCCCCACCCCCACTCCTACCCAAGGTAACCTCTCATCCTGAAGCTTACATGGAAGATTTGGGCATTTTTATTAAAAAAAAAAAAAGAAAAGAAAAGAAAAGAAAAAGCCAAGTAGTGTTAAAAAAATAGTAGCAATAGAATTTTCAGGAAAAAAATCAAGATAATGTAGATGCATTTTTTTCCTAACATTTCACAAAAGAATAATTTGTTTAGGATTGAGGAGAGAATTAATGCTTGTCTTAGTGTGCTCAGGCTGCTATAGCAAAATTTCATCAACTGGGAAGCTTAAACAACATTTATTTCTCACAGTTTTGGAGGCTAGGAAGTCTAAGATCAAGGCACCTCGATAATTAGTTGCTGGCAAAGACCCTCTTCCTGACTTATAGACAAGCCACCTTCTTGCTGTGTCTTCATATGGTAGAGAGAGAGAGGGAGAGACAAAGTTCTTTGGTCTCTTCTTAAAAAAGAGTACTAATTTCATCACGGGACTTCACCCCTTTGCCTTCATCTAAACCTAATTACCTCCCAAAAGCCCCATCTCCTAGTACCATCACATGGGGGTTAGGGCCTCAATATATTAATTTTGGGAGGGCACAGACATTCACTCTTGAAGGATTTCAGCTATTCATGCTGTGTCACTGAAATTAAAACTAGTGTAAAAAGTTCACATACATATAATGCAAATATTCAGTGAGCTGGCACCCAGCCCACCCTTGTTTGATAAGGAATAATTGGAAATTTTCTATTTTGGCCTAGCAGTTTGAGGGCAGACAACTTCTTCTGACCTCATTTCCTCCTGATCTTTGTGGACATATACCAGCAGCATTTCCTTGTCTTACTATTTGTTATAACTTGCTAAAATAAAAAAATCACACACACACACACACAACACATACACCTAAACACACGTATGCACTTTCTTTGTAAAGCTCTGTTTGAAATAATACTAAAGATGACTGTTCCTGAAGTAATCTTGCAATCATGTCTGCTCACATCCTTTGTTCTTCTTTCAGCCACACATTCCCAGTCTTCATGGGCTGACTGCCTGGGATTGACTTTCGCCTTCACGGATACTTATCTACAAAAGATAAGAGACAGAAAGTAGCCTGAGTCTCAGTTTTCTTGCTGCTACTGCTGTGTGCTATCTCAGACCCCTCATTGCTTACCTGGGGGTTGAGCCCTGCCTCTATTTGTTATCAATCTAATCTGTAGAAAGAGTGCCTCTAGGACCCTCAGGTTCCTGTGGATTCCTGTCTTGAGTATGATGTGCCATCTTGTTTTTTTCTGAGCTTCTTGACGTGTTGACTCTTCATCAAGAAACATTAGAATGCCTACTCTGTCTAGGCAGCTATACCAAGAACTGTGGATGCAATGTGGTGCCTGTCCTTTTTATGGGATGGTTATTTTGAAGAGTCTTGTTTGCTTATCTAGTGTCCACAGACTGGTATGATCTCTAGCCTTTATAGGCATTTCTCTTGACCCAGAATTTTGACTCTACTAGACCACAAGCTTCTGGGTTTTTCCTGGAGTGGCCACTTCATTTTTTTACCCCTGTCATGAGTTACCAATCTTGGTGTGGCTTTCCTGGATGTGAATCAGTTCATTTAGAACTTTTCTCCTATCTTCTGTAGTCCTAACCATTCTGGTTCCTGGAACTGATACTGATAGTAAATTCGCCATAATGGATGACATACAGTTAATGCTAGCATTTCTACCAGGGTTCTAAAAATGTCTGGTTTTAAGATTAAATTAGAAATAGTCCCTCTGAAAGACCTAAATAGAATAGTTTCTCTCTTTTTCTGTGTCAGTCTCTTTGGGATTTGGCTGCTTCTGGAATCTTATAAAGGTTTTGCTTTTGATCCAAACACTGCAAGGCACTTTGTGAATGTGAGTAAGATAGGCTACATGGACTGAAAATTTAAGACCATTTAATGAAAGTTGTCTGGCTGTAGGAAAAATGCTCATTTTTATAAACTGTCTTAAAGCCTTGATTTATAGATCTGTTGTTCTGCATTTTTCTACTACCACTGATTTGATTTTATTACTGGTACATTATATTTTAATTAGGATAGAAGGAATATATGTGCTTATAATTATTTAAAATGATTTCAAGACATATTTAGAGAATCTAGTGCAAATGGTTAACAGTTAAAAGATAAAAATTCAGTTTTAGTGTTGTGCAAAATGTCTAGACTCTATAATTAGCCTGGAGTAGATTAAATTATACACCTCTAATCACTATTTTATACATGTCTTTCAGAGTGACATCAGTTGTCATCAAATTTGCTTATTATAAGATTTTGCTGGATGAGTACTTATATTTTCAGTATATTTGTTTTTTAGTGTCTTTATGATTAAAAACATGTTAGCATGACTCTTAAGTTTTTTAAAATTTGTTTTAGTTACAGTTAAGTGATGGTTTTGTAATGTGTTGTCTGATTTTGAAAAGACCACTTAAATAGGTTGGTGTTAATGCAAATGAGGCTTTAGCAGATCTTGATCATTAGCTCTCAGATTAATTTCTATGTAAAGGAATTTTGTTATCAATCTAATCTGTAGAAAGAGTGTGTCACTTTACATCTTGGTAATTGAGGTACAGTCTTTTAGTTGAGGTACATAGAAATACATAGAATTAGAAGAAAAATTCAGCAGCTCCTTACAGCATATAGGCAATATGAATGGAACTGTTCTTTCAGCACCTTCTGAAAGAGATGGGCCTGAAGTCATCCCAGTATGCAATAGCTGATTATTTGACAAAGCATGTATCAAATTGATGAAATTATCAAATAGATGTGTGTGTTAATAGTCCTCAACTTCCAGTTTATCATAGGTGTATAATTACGGTAGGAGATGATGACAGTCATACTCATATTCACTCTTTTAGACTTAGAAGTTTCCTTAGAGACCCTGTAATTCAACATTCTTGGTTTTTGTAAGGGAGAAGACTAGTCTTACAATGTTAGTTACTTCTCTGAGACCTCAGAGATGGTCAGCTCCTGGGTGCCTGTTTAGTGCAGGCATTCCCCTGTGACTGGGGATATGACAGTGAGCACAGTGAAAAAGGGCCGGTTAGCACTCTCATAAACCACACTGAATCTGAAAGTCCACACTAGCTGAAAGAATTCTCCTTTCCAAAGAAGTTACAAATGACTGGTAGTTTTTCCAATAAATTCTGTGATTTTCAGAGGTATCTTAGCTTGTTATTATTTTTAAATGGTACATAATTCAGAAGAATGAAAATTCTGTTAGCGAAATTAGTTGTACTTTAGGTAAATCATGACTTTTTTTAAACATTGGAAGTCCCAATGAATAATTTTTGTGATGCCATGAAATGTGCTCAGAAGGTGGGCTTATTTGAAGGTCCTTTTTCTAAATGGCAATTTTAAAAAATAGGTGCCATTTTGTATGATAATCGTCTTGTACCCACATGAAGAAAGCATTAAAAATTCTCTGTTCTCTTCCTCTTCTTGCTAGGTTATGTTCTTATCTACCATAATGGTTTGAGATTACTGTAGAAGCATGTTTCTAATTGCTTCATTGTGACAATTACTTAAGCATATCTACTATTTAAGAAGAACCAGCCTGATAAGGTGGCTCATGCTTCTAATACCAGCACTTTGGGAAGCCAAGGAGAGAAGATTACTTGAGCCTAGGAGTTGGAGACCAGCCTGGGGAGGATAGTGAGACTCCATCTCTACAAAAAAATAAAAAAGATGAGCCACACATGGTGGCATATGCCCTTGGTCCCCAGCTACTCGGGAGGCCATGGTGGGAGAATTGCTTGAACCTGGGAGGTTGAGGCTGCTGTGAGTCATGCTATTTCCACTGCCTTCTAGCCTGGGTAACAGAGCAAGAGCCTGTCTCAAAAAATAAAAAATAAAAAGGACCAAGATTATCATCTCTAAACATTCCTGTGTTATATGTATGAAGGTTACCATGATTGCACAGAATATTGTTTTCTGTATAGTACAGAGAAATCAAGGGTGACAACTTCAGATGCCTTTTACTTTACAGGGCTGTGCAGACGTGCCCTTGGTCTGTCTCTTGGGGATTTGCTCTACAGAGGCCCCCTGTCTCAGGTCAGCCAGTAGGTATGTTCCAGGCTCAGGTTTTGGTGAAGCAGGAGAAATCGAGTTGGGCTTCTAGGTAGGACAAAAAGAGAGAAGGAGAGCACACAAAAGACAATAGTAGTTGTTCTACAAAAATCTTACTCTTCATTTATTAAAGCAGTGTAAAATTGCAAAGTACACATTAGCATTTACATAATAAATTTTAGGACAAACATATAATTTACAGTGAAATAATTTAAAGAAATGGCAACATTTAGGTAAAAACCTTTATCTTTGTTACTCATTGCTTTAATTTTCATATTTTTGTTTTTTTCTCTCACTCAATCTCTTTGGCCGTTAATTGAATGAGTGGAGGACAGTTAAAGCCACATGTTTTCATATGCGGAGAGGCTGCTCCTTAATGTCTTTGCTGGTTTCTTGCCGTTCTCTCCTGCTGCTAACATTAATTACTTTGCTGATGGCCCTAATTGACCCAGTAAAAGAATCTTATCTGTGTTCAGCCTTTCCCAGGCCCTGAAGTCTTTCCAGCTTCTGCTTGCTTTCAGTCTTTATAAATAGCCTTTCAAGTTCTGAGTTCTGGTCCTAGAGTTCCCTTTCCTTTGAAAGTCCTAGGCCGGGCCTGGTGGCTCACGCCTGTAATCCCAGCGCTTTGGGAGGCCGAGGCGGGTGGATCACGAGGTCAGGAGGTGGAGACCATCCTGGTTAACACCGTCTCTACTAAAAATACAAAAAATTAGCCGGGCGCGGTGGCGGGCGCCTGTAGTCCCAGCTACTCCGGAGGCTGAGGCAGGAGAATGGCGTGAACTCGGGAGGCGGAGCTTGCAGTGAGCCGAGGTCGCGCCACCGCACTCCAGCCTGGAGGACAGAGCGAGACTCCGTGTCAACCTGGGGGACAGAGCGAGACTCTGTCTCAAAAAAAAAAAAAAAAAAAAAAAAAAAAAGACAAGAAAGTCCTACCCCTTGCTTAAGGCTGTGGATCACTGTTTTTAAACCCACCTTTTCAATACTGTTGCCCCATATCACTGATGCCCCAGCTCAACTGGACTTTTAGCTCTTCCCTGAATATGCCTCTTTGCCTTTTCCTGTTTTCAAGGATTTGTACACAGTGGCACCTGTCTATAGGATCTTCTCTTTCCTGCCAATATTTCCCTGTCCAAATTGTATCATAGAGACTGCCTAAGCCCTGCTTCTTCACTAAAGGGTTCCCTGATCATATTAATTGAAATTAATTTCCTCCTTGAGGGCTGCTTGATGCTTTGTTTGTTATTTATGGTCGTAGGCTAAATGCTGCCTTGGCGTATTTTAGCAATGAGATTATAATCACCTTGAGGGTGAGAGGGATTTTGTTTCTCTTTTTGTCCTCATCTACTCCCACCAGCGGATGTTCAGTGAACATCCGTCTCATTGAGTTTAGGGGATGTAGGGAAAGCCTGGCCAGCTGCTGCTCCCTGCACGGTAGGTGGTGGTATTGTGAATGTCTGTGGTTCCTGGCATTTCCTGGACCCGAAATTAATCCTTAATTAAATAATTCCTTTATTAAAGGAGCTATGTTGCTTTTCCCTTAAAAATGTAGCTTGTATTATGGTTTCTTCTTAAAATGGCAGTATACATTCATTGTAAAAATTTTAGGTACTACAGTTAAGCAAAAGAAAGAAAATAAAAACTATTGAAAGTTCTGCAGGAAACAGTAGCCCAGTGCTATATTTGGTATACACCTTTTCAGACATTTTTCTGTATGTGAATGTGTACATATAAACATACTCCTAAAAAGTTGCCAAGCATAGTATCCTTTTACTTTTCTTCTCATTGAATGATGTTGTGAACATCTTTCAAAGTGTCTGTGAAAGCACTAGAACGCTGCTGTCACCTACATCATGCATGTTATTGTTTTTGTCTAGCCATTTCCTCAGGAAACCCTTATGAGTGGAACTTGTGGAATAAAGGGTGAACATGCTTTCAGGGCTTTTGATACCTATTGCCAAATTGCCCTCTGCTTGCCAGTTTTCCTACATCCTTGCCAGCAGTGGCTACTGTCATTCATTTTTTTTTTCTAAAGTGATAGGGGAAAATGATCTCTTTCATGATTTTAATTTACAGGTATTTTATTGCTAGTGCAGCTGTAGGTTGGTATGTGATTGATCACCATGAATATTTCTTTTCTTTTTTTCACGAGTTACATGTTGTATACATATTTCTTCATGTTTATTTAAATCCAAGATTAATAGGTTATATATGTATGTAAATATGTATGTATATTCATATACATATATCTCTGTATACATTATACATATATAAATAAATCCAACTATATTTGTACACATATAAAATTTGTTGTTAGTAGAAATTTTTCCACCTAGATTATTTTTAGATTTTTTTTGTTGGTTGTACATGTAGAAATGTATTTTGTTTTTGCATATTTATCTTGTAACCAGCCACCTTACTAACTGTTATTATTTCTGATAGTTTTTCTCTTGGTTTCTTTTTTATTCTTTTGGCTATTTTATATATACCTAGGAAGAATAGAACACCATATAAACAGATGTGCAGTTTTTCTGTATAAAATGAAAAATGAAAAAAGTAAAGAATGAAAAAAGTTAAAAATGAAAAGAGTTATTTTCCTAGAATGTGGCAAAAACTGGACTTGGAAGAGAGTAGTTTCTTCTGTACAAGGTTACCAGAAGGCAAGGGTGATCATGGATCCTCTTCTGTTCTCTGCAATTTCACTATGTGTGATGCTTGCTTTGTAGTTATGTTAATAAATATTGGATGTATCAGAAAAGAAGCTGGATTAGCAATATTCACCAACTATGTTCATTATTAGCTTTGAAATTTGTTCATCATAGCATTTCAGTGATGTGTAACTATGTGCAGAAGATACGCCTTTTTAATTTGGATCCAGTTTTCCTTGTGTTTAATTTTTTTTTGGGGGGGGGTTTTATGACATACGGGGGTAAAACTAAATTGTGAAAGCAACCATGATTCTGTCATAAAGGAATCTCAAAATTACTGGAAACTTGGAAAGACGCTGGTAGCCACAACTAGTAATGTGTTATCCACTTCATATGGTCGGGCTTTAAGTTAAGGGGAAGAAATGAAACATCTTTCATTTTTTATTTAAAGATTTTTCTTCTGATACCACCCTGCTCAGAAGGGAACTCTCACTGGCTTTTATCAGCTGATCAAGCCAGCTGAGTGAGGGTTCTCAGCTTTTATATCACCTCAAGTCTCCTAACTCCTTTCTCCACTCTACAGTTGGCTTGCAGGCCTGCCTATGTTTCTTGTCCTTATTATACTAGGGTTTTCTAAACTTCATTATGGTTAATGGGACCATTACCTGAGATGCAGGAGTACCTACACATTTACATTTCCACTGCAATCTCTCATGTGGTTTAGGAGCTCATTAAATTTCTCTTGTTACCCCAAAGAAAAACCTCTACACCCTATTCATGCTAGGAACATTCTCTGCCTGCAGTTCTGTTCCTATGAAATATGCCCACACTTGCCAGCCCTTGCCTGGCATGCCATCTTTGTCTGACTTAACACAAAGCCTCTATGCAACCTATAATTATTTTCACCCACTTAATATATCATTGCTATATGCTTAAATCCCAACTTCTCCATGTTCTTGATCTTTTAACGTAGCTTAAAAGTCTTACTGTGTTGTTTACACTCAAAGAAGTATGTATTTTTTAGCTGAAACGACTTTTGGTATAAAAACTGTTTTAAGTGATATGAGTCTAAATTTTTTAAACTTTAGGAAAGTAATGGTTGAAAAATTGTTATACTTTTAAAGTCTTCTGTTACAAAAAGAAAAAAGAAAAGCAATATAAGCGCAAGCATAATCATAGGTTACAAGCTTATGTTTATATGAATATATTGAGTTTAAATTCTGTGTCTGTCTTCATTACCACTTACAGTAATTATCTAGTGAATTTAAAATATCTTATGTGTATAAAAGGACAAAACAGAGAAGCTTCTAATGGAAAGAGGGAGCGAGCGCGGTGCTTCACTGTGGCTTCATGGAGCCTTGGGCATAACAATGTCACTATGCTCGAGGCTCCATGAAGTTGAGGGTCTCCACAGTGACAGCATTGGTTGTCATTAAATGAATAAAATGTGGACCTGGAAGGAAGGAGTGGTAGGAGACTTCTTGGATGAATGTCAGGGCTCATTTGGGTGTGATTAGGATTCCCAATACTGAGAAGTTAAGCACTGTCAAACAGAAGATAATCAGATGACTGACTTTGCATGAGAAATATGAGCATCTATGGTACTCCTTTTCTAGATATCATTTAATTTTTCTACTGTTTGTTTAACTTCTGTTCCAGTCCCAATTTGAACACATATGGAAGTAACTTACATGTTTTACTACTGAGAATTGAATTAGGGTATTTGTGCTACTGTTTACTTAGGAACAAAGACGTATGGCAAGGTGCATGACTGGTCACCACCTGACAAGTTCAGTGTCTTGCAGTGAATGTGATCTCATAGCTTCCTGACTTCTCCATCTTACACTGCTGAGTCCTCTTGCCCAGATCTGCCTACTGATGTTGTGCACTGAGAGAGCCTAAAGCACCTACTCAAGGCTTTCCTAAAACAGTGGTTGTATTTGTCCGTTTTCACACTGCTGATAAAGACATACCTAAGACTGGGTAATTTATAAAGAAAAAGAGGTTTAATGGACTCACAGTTCCACCTGGCTGGGGAATCCTCACAATCATGGTGGAAGGAGAAAGGCACATCTTACGTGGTGGCAGACAAGAGAGAATGTGAGCCAATTGAAAGGGGTTTCCCCTTATAAAACATCAGATCTCGTGAGACTTATTCACTACCATGATAATAGTATCAGGGGAACTGCTCCCCATGATTCAGTGATCTCCCACTGGGTCCCCCCCAACATGTGGGAATTATGGGAATTCAAGATGAGATTTGGGTGGGGACACAGCCAAACCATATCAGTGGCTGTGTGAAACATGATGACAGAACCCAAAAGCAACTGGAGGAGAAGACATACTCACAGCTGCTTGCTTACTAGAATCTCAGCTTTTGAGTATTTTCTACCTTGTAGACCAACCTGACCTTCCATGTAGAACTCGAAGTGTATACCTTAAATTTGGCCTTTTGGTGCCTTTTGGTAGGGTGACCATATGCCCCAGTTTTCCTAGGACAGCCCTTCCTGGTTTATGTATGTGTGTTGTCCTGGCACAATGATTAATATGCCTCTTTTCTTTTCCAGAAATGCCCCAGTTTGGATGATAAATTATATGGCCATCCAGTTGCTAGGTCTTGGTGCTTGCTGCTATTCATCTAGACTTTTTTTTACCTAGTTCTGCTGGTGAAGAAATGCTGTGTGGGCCTCTGGGTTCCTTCAGACAAGCTTGTTCTCAGCAGCTCACTCAATTTCCTAGTTAGAATTAAACTGAGTGCTTAATACAAAATTTCAGAGAATATAGATTTTAGAACTAGAAAGGAATTCTAGTTCATACACTTTTTACAATGAAGTAAATGATTTTAAGTCATGTAGAGAAAATGGTTTCCTTTGTGGTCCAATGTGTGTCTTTTCCAGTAGTCTTCCTCATAGCCCAAGGCCCGGTTAGCCATGTTGTTTTGTTCTGAACAATTGTTTTCTTTGATCAGCCCGCCCCTAAACTTCCCAGACCAGAATTGCTCCAAAGCGAAGCATTTTTGTTTGTTTGTTTTGTTTTTTTCTGAAATAGAGTCTTGCTCTGTCGCCCAGGCTGGAATGCAGTGGTGCGATCTCGGCTCACTGCAACCTCTGCCTCATGGGTTCAAGCAGTTCTCCTGCCTCAGCCTCCTGAGTAGCTGGAATTACAGATGCGCACCACCACACCCAGCTAATTTTTGTATTTTTAGTAGAGATAGGGTTTTAGCATGTTGGCCAGGCTGGTCTCAAACTCCTGACCCTGTGATCCACCTGCCTCAGCCTCCCAAAGTACTGGGATTATAGGCATGAGCCACCGTACCCAGCCGGTTCTTTGTTTAAAGTAAGGGGTTCAAGTTATTTTCCAAAAAACCTGGAATCTACCCTTCTTGGTTAATAGCTTTCATAGGTACTAGGGAATCTTGGTACCTAACTTTTCCAATTATTAGAATTCTTGGCTTCTCCACATGGAACTTCCTTGCAATAGAAGATATAAACTTTTGGGAGTTTTGACCATATGGCTATTTATGTGTCTACTTACATTAGAAACATGAATCTCATGTTCAAGGATTCCAGCAAATACACACACACACACGTCTATACACATACACACAAAACCTTCCTGAGATAAATCTCTTTTTGTGAATTTCCAATTCCTAAATATAATAGCAGCTCTGTTTGTGTATTTCCTGATAATTGTGGAATTCTTTGAACATAGATTTCTAAAAGATAGATTTGTGATAAATCCTGAAATTAGGATAGTTTAGACAGTGTTTCAGTGACAAACATGAAATCTGAGACTTCAACACTGTAAAATGTTATCTCTTCCCCACACTGTGATCTAGGGCAAGTTGAGCAGCTCTTTTAGGCAGTTCTTCTTCAAATCATGATGAAAGGGTCTAGGCTGCATTCATATTTCAGTTATGCCATCTGGAGTATGTGGCTCCCAGGGTTGCCATGAAAGAGAGGGCTTAGATAATCCTGCAGGGATTTTAGTGGTCACAGTAGAAGGGCAGACATCACTTCCTTCATCTCTCATTAGCCATGATCCATTGTCTTGGCCCTAACCTAACTGCTGCAGAAGCTGCAAAATGTGGTCTTATCAGGATGCCAGGAAGGGGAAAATGAAATAGCATTTGGTGGACACACAGCATTATTTCTGCCACAATTCCTTCATTGACCTGATTCTTGGCTCATTTGTCATGTTTCAATAGTTTTATATTCTCCTGCTCTTACATGTTCTTCATATTTTGAGTAAAATCATATTTAGTCTGATTCTAGAGTCACTACTTTGGTGGTGCAGATTCACCATGAAGGTGCAGAGTGAGTGGGTTCAAGAGTTTCCTTGTTCTAGTTCTTCCACTCTCTTTCACTGGCTTTCAACTTCCATCCTACATTTATCCATTTACTTATAAAGGTCACTCCTCTTTCAACAGATAACCTGCATGAGAAGCATGGGAGTAGCCACAGAATACAGCTTTTCTGTAGCTTCAGTAATTGAAAGAAGATGTTTATTTTAGAACTTAGGATGTTCAGAGTTTGCCCACAAGTTATTAGCGTCTTCAGAACCAAACATCCAATTGGCTGATCAACAGAGTTAAATGCCAGTTTATGTTTGGGTCCACAATTGCTAAATAGATGAGTATTAGCATTTCAGAACATTCTGTTTCCAACAGCAAATTGTATTAGGACTACAGAGAGCAGAGGTGGAGGAAAGGACAACTCATCTTCAGGCATATGGAGATGTAGATTACCTTTTCCTTCTCGGCTGGGTGGGGCTGGAGACACACCACTGCACAATCAATTGTTCCCTTCTCCCTTTTCAGTGTTTTTTGTCCATCATCAAAAATTACATTTCAATATTATTTCAAGACGTTTATAATTAATTAGGTTACATTTCAGTTGATGTAATTCACTCTCAAGGAAATTACAAAATAATATTTTTGAGTGAGGTGATCAGTCTTGCATGTTTGTGCTGATTTTGCTTAGTTTCAATTCGGGAGTTGCATTCTTCATCCTGTTTCCAAGCCCATATAGCAGGTGTTGGTAGAAGTTTGCTCATTCAGCAGATATTGATTAAGGGCCTGCTATGCATTAGGCATTATGCCAGGTGCTAGGGATACTGTGATGAGTGGAAGAATTAGTTTCAAGGGAGGCTAGCTGTGGTCAGACAGAAGGAAAGGATGGAGTAAATGGGGATGTGTGCTATTTATAGGAAGTAGAAGAGTGGACTGGCATGGTGAGGAGGGGCATATGGTGGTGTATTTGTCTCAGTGTTTGCCATAGACCTCCTGAAAAGTAGCTGTTTTTCTTCTTTAAGATTCTAAAATGCCAGAGATACTAGAAATAGGTATGTTCATGAGAAAAAGAGACCCTTAAAAAGAGGGAAATAGGATAATTAAAGTGACTATACGATTTGAGAATTCATGGTTAGAATGCAGTTCTCTGCCCCTGTAATTACAGGCAAAATTAAAATAACGTGGTTTCCAACTCTTAGACATGCTCCAATGATTGTGTAGTTGAAAATAATAAATTACCTGTAGAGAGACACAGTTAGAATGCAGTTAGGGAGACCTCTCTGCCTCCTGGTGTTGCAGAAGCTTTCCACAGAAGAATGGTACCATCACCAGCTCTGTCTGTGTATCACGGTGCTGGTAGCCAACTTAATTAACTAGCAGTGAAAGAAGTTTCTGCACCCTGTGAGATATTCCCCATGTATACAGAGTTCAGTAATTGTCATTACTTTTACTATCTGAGGTTTTTTAAAGGGAATGAGTAGACATACCACAATTTAGTTTCAAGAGTGGAATTATCCTTCAATACACATTTGATTTGTGATTTTAATGGGAAGCATGTCTGAAGTTTAAGCATTGACTTCCTTTCTGTGTTGGAAAGGTTGTCCATTAGCAGACACAGGGCACTATGCTGGACATACCCAGGAGGCCCCCAGTTACTCTGTTGACTGGTGCTTTACGCCCCTTTCCAGCCTTCTTCACTGAATCATTTTTAGAATGCATCAGATGCAGCTCTCAAAGTGATGCAAAATCATTGAGTCCTCCCATTCTTCAGCTAAAGAAGTAGTGTCATGGTTTCCTAACAAGAAAACCTACTATGAGGCAAAATTATAGAAAATCAGAATAGCAGAGTAGGGCAGGAGCTGAGGAATCTTCTGCTTTAGCCCTTCATTTTTACATAAGAAGAAATAAAGACCCAAGTTTAGGGCATACAACTGACTCAGAGTGGGACCTACTCCTGTCCTTCAGTTCCCATTAGGATTAAATGAGTTAATACCATTATAGTCCTTATAATAGTACCTGTGCCATAGTCTAAGTGGTCAGTAAATGCGAGTTATCACTTGTCATTATTCCTAGCGGTAGAGCCCAAACAGGAACCTAGATGCTCTAATAATCCAGTGCTCTTCAGGAGGCACATATTTTATATTTCCACATTGTAGAGGGAGAAATATGTTTTAAGAAGTTGAGTTAAAATAGTGACCACCACAGTGCCCAATTATGTGTACCTACTCAGCATACTAATACTTACTCTGTACTCAGTAAGTACTAGGCTAAGTACTACATTTCTTAGCCCAGTACTGCATAGTCTGAGCTAAGTACTACATATTCATGGTTTCCTTTAATCCTCACAGTGTTCTATGAGATTCACATCCTTGACCATCTCCATTTGACATACAAGTTGGGGAACTTGCCCAGGGTCACACCACTAATATGGGGCTGAACTAGGTTGTTTTTTTTTTTTTGAGACCTCAACCTCCCAGAGTGCTGGGATTACAGGTGTGAGCCACCATACTGAGCCTTGTTTTATGTATTTTTAATAGTCAAAAAAAATCAAAAGAAGGATAATATTCCATGACACATAAAAATTATGTGAAATTCCAATTTCAGTGTCCATACAGTTTTGTTGGAATACAGCCATGTTCGTTTGTTTACATATTGCCCGTAGCTGCTTTTGAAATATAATGGCTGAGCTGAGTAGTGTAGTGGAGACCGCATGGCCCACGAAACTTGAAATATCTACTCCCTGGCCTTTATAGAAAACACCTGCTGACTTTTGCTTTACACTCTTCCTTGGTGATTACGTTTTGTGACATTCCAGCGGTTTAGGGCATAATTGTGGAGTTTTTATAGGATCTGTCTCCTCGTGTTACTTGCCTTATGGTTTGTTCCATATTAATTAACATATGAATCAGATCCTGAATACTGTGTATAAAAAGAGTTCACCGTTAGATTGTCTATGTCTTGTCTTTTTTTCCCTATAGATTGGGGAGTAATTTATTCCTGGATACTGTGTGAGACTCTTGATGATAACCTGTTTTTGTTTCTGTACTAACCATGGATTGCAGCTGTTTGTGATTTGCATGCCTGTCACGTTCATTTATTGAGCCGATTGTTTTTAAACCTCCAAGTGTCTTAGATGCAGAAATCACTCTATTTTCTTTCCTTTGTAGTGGTTTGTTGTCTTCTGATTATGTGGAGATTCACTACGAAAATGGGAAACCACAGTACTCTAAGGTACGGTTACTGGCGTCGGCAAGTTCTCTGGTGTAAGTGTACCTATCATAGAGTTATCAGTGCACACTGCATTGTTTTGATGTCTGTCTTGGTAAAATCACCTGTGCTCTTTTACAATGATACTATTTTTAGTGAGGAGAAATTTATTAAAATGTACAAATGTTTGAGATAACATTAGGTATTCAGGACAAAAAATGTTTATTGTTTTTATTATACATACAGTACCTTTTGTGATAGTATAAAGAGCTATTCAGTTCCATATCAGCACCTGAAAGTAGTCAGTAAAGAAGGACAAGGCTCATGGCCATTGAATCTGGATTAGAAGACTAGATGGGCTGTTAGAATGATTCTTTAGTGCAAATGACTTTGCTGCCCAAGAAGGGCAGAGGACAGGTAGGGGAAGTGAAATGTAGGTAGTACTTTTTCTCTAACCGTCATAACAATTCTGTGAGGTCAATGTTATTATTCCTGCTGTACTACGGAAGCAATTAAGGCAGAGAGAGGGCAAATAAGCCTGCTTAAGGCCATGGAACATTGAATATGAGGGTACTTGGGTATCTGATTCCTTCATTTGGAGATGAAATTTCTTGTCTTCAGGAAGGATTAATAAACAGCAAGTGAATTTGGATTAAAGCGAGAGAGAGAGAGAGAGAGATGGTTTGTATGTAAGAAACAGTGACCTCCATCAGTCAGGGTGAAGATCCTCAGAATGGCTACAGAAAGAAACTGACTTTTAGGGAGTTAACAAGTGCCATTGAACCTGAGCACTGTCCCCGGTGTCCCGGATACTGGGGCACAGGAAAGGAAACAAAGTGGGGAAACATCACTAGATTTGTTGTTTGTTTGTTTGTTTCCTAGATTGTTAACACATGTCAGCATAAAAGTAGCACCTTTCCCATGTGTGGACTTGCGCAGTATAGGTAACTGGGGTTTTCAGTGTGATGGCTTCTCAGCAAATATTTATAGGCACCCTTTATTATAAATACTGCCCAGGAGGCCCTGGCATGTCTCAGGATTTATAACATTCCAATTTGTAATTGGACGTGTTTTCCAGCCTTTGGTTTTGTGCCACAGATTAAGAACTTTCATGTATCATTAGTTGTCAGTTCTTGCCTTAGGTTGCACTTGGGGGTTGTTGAGTCTCCCTAAAAGTTAACGCTGTGGAAAGTGAGCAGAAAAGCTAAATCAAGCGCGGGAACGAGCTTCCTGGCATTTGTACAAACTGAAGCTTCTGTCAGCTGTGCCAGGGCCCTGAGCACTGCGGATGCTGAATCATGAGCCTGGAGTAGACAAGATTGCAGGGAACTTTATAGACTCAGCAAATGAGCCACCTTTGCAGGACACAGAAACCTGATCCAAACTTTTCACTAAGGCAAGGTAGTTTTTTTTTTTTTTTTTTTTTTTAAAGAAACAGAATAACTAATTGGCCTCCAGAGGTCATTTGAGGTCCCAAAAGGAGACCTTATAATTAATAAGATATTCCAAATCTGTTATCGATTGTAACTAAAATTAAAACAAAAGGTATTTCAACTCTAGCAAAAGAAATTGTATTCACTGCAGTTTGTTTTTGTGTTCACTGCTTTTCTCTCTTTCATGACCCATTTTCTCCAAACAGCTCGTATGCCCAAACTTACGTGCTTCATAGATAATGAATTAAGTCTGTTTTTTATGTGTCTGTATTGATATGGTGCACAGTATTTTATGTCAAGATTTTTAAAATGTAGCAAAATTTTAAATATTTTAGCATGTATTAAGTAATCTTCTAAACCTTTAATTTTTAAAAACTTCATATTATTTCTAATTCATTTGTTATAATTTGTTTAAAAATGCCATGGTGATAGACATTTTGACTGTTTCCAATCTTTCACTATACGAATAACTTCAAGGGAAGGGCCTTCCAGATACATTTTGAATACATCCCTTATAATTGCTTCAGCGTTAATTCTGAGAAAGGAATTTTCTGGGTCAAAGAGTTGGTACAATTTTTTAACACTCTTCACATATATTAACAATTTTTCTTTCTGAAAGTTTGTATAAATTCATATTCCCACCACCATTACATATATATATGTGTATATATATATAAGCATTTGTAAATAAACTTCATGAAGATTGTCTTTTATGCTGTTTCAGAAAATCTTTGTCCAGAGTACCAGAAAAGGAAATTAATATGTAAGAATGACTAGGTTAAACTTACTTTCACATAATGCAGCCTTTTTTCCCCCAAATATCTCAAATTGTTTATTTATTTATTTATTTATTTTTTGAGATGGAGTTTTGCTGTTATTGCCCAGGCTAGAGTGCAGTGGCGCAGTCTTGGCTCACTGCAACATCCACCTTCTGGTTTCAAGCGATTCTCCTGCCTCAGCCTCCCAAGTCGCTGAGATTACAGGCGCCTGCCACCACGCCTGACTAATTTTTTTGTATTTTTAGCAGAGACAGGGTTTCACCATGTTGGTCAGGCTGGTCTCAAACTGCTGACCTCGTGATTCACCAGCCTCGGCCTCCCAAAGTGCTGGGATTACAGGCGTGAGCCACCGTGCCCGGCTCAAAGATCTCAAATTGTTTAGAGAAAAGTACATGCACACATTGTACACACACACGTAGACACACAGTATTATCCACATAACTAAAGAACAGTCTTATTTGGCTGTGAAGTTAAATATGAAGGTGGATATTGACAGTATCCCAGGAATTAGTTACAACCGCACTTTGAAAAGAGGGTTGCCTAGGTTCTCCCATTTCACCACTACCAAGCCCCTCCCTCATTCTTACTTCTCACTAAGAAAAGATTAATGTCTTGGCTTTTACTTTTATTGCATGCATGTGGGTTAAAAGTGCTTCTTTCCATGTGAAGCAAATATAGGAGCTGGAGAGGTAAAAAAGAAGCGTGTAATATGAATGCTGGGTATCAATCTGTGAATAAGGAAGAACTTTTGTTCTGCACTTGATGGAGCAATAGCCTTTGTTTAAGTTCCTACAGTGCTTTGCACATAATATATAATACAACTATTTTTTTGATTTTTTTTACAACTTTAAAGGTAATTTATTTACTTTTCTTATTTTATTAACAAATTTATTGGGATATAACTTATATATCATAAAGCATATAATTGTTTTTAGTATATCTACAGACTTGTGCATCCATCAACATAATCTAATTTTAGAATATTTTCATCGTTCCATAAAGAAACCTTACACCACCTGTTAACGGTTGCAGTCTCTCTTTTACCAACTGTAGATAACCACTAATCTATTAATACTTCCTATCTCAATAGATTTGCCTATTCTGGACATAAATGAAATCGTATAATAGGTGGGCCTTTGTGACTAGTTTCCTTTTTTGTCCCTAGCTTTAATGAGGTATGATTGAAAAATAGAAATTGCATATATTTAAGGTATATAACTTAAATTGTATATATAGGAATTGTATGTATTATACAAAACATCATGTTGATATGTTTATACATTGTGAAATGGTCACCACACTCGAGCTAATGAACATACCCGTCACCTCACATAGTTATCTCTTTTTTTGTAGTGAGAACATTTAAGATTCACCCTCTTAGCATATTTCAAGTACTATATATTTGTTGACCAACTTTGCTGATGAGCCTGTTTAAATAAGTTAATTTTTAGCATTTCAGTTCTTATAAAAGAGTAAGCATCAATATAACACTATGAAAGTACTTTTCAAAATTAACATATTTTCTGTTAGGTCTTTTTTGGTGACTGCTAATACATATTTGTAAGTGCTTACTAATACTTTGATTTCCCTTCTGCTTATAAAAGGAACTACTACCTGACCAGCAGTCATGATGAATAAATAGATGAAGTGCCTCCATCCCAACTTCCCTCTACCTTATTACTATCATTATTAGGTGGGGAAAGCGTCTTTTCCTAGGTCTATTTTCTCACCTTGGCTTCTTCCTATTCCCTTGCTCATTCTTGCTCAGGGAAGGAAGAGCGGTTTGACTGCTGGGAAAGTATGTCTGTGCAGCCAATTCCTCCCTCCCCTGTGGGTTGTATTTTTTTTTTTTTTTTTTTTTTTTTTTGTAGGATCCACCTTCCTACAGGAAGAACACATTCTCTGCACCTTTCTCTTCTCTGAATTGTACTGTGGCCACCCCCGTATGTGTGTGTGTGTGGGGGGGCGGGTTGAGTTGTCCCATGTTGTCTCTGCCTGGATGGGTAGGGCTAGCTAACTCCTGGGTGCAGCATTAGCAGGCCTATTAGATTCTCAACTAATCCTCTCCTCCAGTATAGCTCTATAATAAATGAAGGTGACATTTTTATGTTTCATCTCTATGTCACTCTCTCATTTAGTTTTAAACTTGGGTGGGCACCAATTCATACCTACGAGGATGGCTGTAATAAAAATGATGGACAATAACCAGTGCTGTCGAGACTGTGGAGAGATTGGAACCCTCATACACAGGTTGTGGGAATGTAAAATGTTGTGTGGCTGCTTGGCAGAACAGTTTGGCAGTTCCGCAGAAAGTTCAACAAAGAATTACCATATCATGCAGCAATTCTACTCCCAGGCATATACTCAAGTGAATCAAATACATATGTCCACAAAGAAACTTGTACATAAGTGTTCATAGCATTATTTGTAGTAGCCAAAAGGTGGAAACACCCTAAATGTCCTTCAATTGATGAAGGAATAAAGGAAATATGGCGTATTCACATAGTGGAATTACTATTCACTATGAATTACTATTCACTATGAATTACTATTCAATAGAATTACTATTACTATTACTAATTCCTATATAAAAGGAATGAAGTACTGATACATACTACACCATAGATAAACCTTGTAAACATTATGCTAAGTAAAACAAGCCATATACCAAGGGGCACATATGATACGCTTCTGTTTGTTTGAAATGTCCAGAATAGGCAAATTCATAGGAACTGAAAGTAGGTTCATGATTGCCAGGGCCTGGTGGAGTGCAGGGGAGGAGAAATGGGGATTGATTGCTAATGAGTACAGGACTTTTCTTCTGAGGTGATGAGACTATTCTGAAACTAGATAGTAGGGATAGTTATACAACTCTGTGAATATGCTAAGAAAAACACTGAATTGCATACTTAAAAAGGTAAGCTTTATGATTTCTAAACAACCTTTATGATATCTAAACGATAACAAAAAACCCAGGTGGGGAATAAGTTTATTTACCCACCTTCTTCATCAAACAAAAATCCTTTAAGATTGGTCTTGTCACATATGCTCATGAATAAGCCATTCCTGTTCATTCATTAAACAAATATGGTTTTACTGTATAGCATAATGTCCTTCAGGTCCACCCATATTTGGCAAATGCCAGGATCTCCTTTTTTAAGGCTGAATGCTATTCCATTGTATGCACGTGTGTTTGTGTGTGTGTGTGTGTTGAAATAAGCCAGACACAGAAAGGAGAATGTTTTGTGACCTCACTTATATGTAGAATCTAAAAAAGTCAAATATGTATTTAAGTTGGTGCAAAAGCAATTGCGGTGTTTGCCATTGAAAGTAATGTCAAAAACCACAAATACTTCTGCACCAACCTAATAGAAACACAACAGTACCAGGTGCAGGAGGTGGAGGGGTGGGAGTGAGGTGGTGGGTTGGAGAGATGTAGGTCAGATGGTACAAAGTTGCAGTTATGTAGGCTGTAAGTCTCAAGATGGAATGGATAGCATGAGGGCTATGGTCAGTCATATTGTATGATGGGAATTTGCTAACAGAGTAGATTTTAGGTGCTCAAGCCACACGCTTACACAAAAGGTAACTGTGAGGTAGAAATAAGACATGTTGATTTGATTGACTATAGTAATAATTTCACTATGTATATCAAAATATCATGTTGCATATTTTAGATATATACACCTTTTTTTTTTTTTTTTTGAGATAGTATCTCACTCTGTTATCCAGGCTGGAGTGCAGTGGCACGATCTTAGCTCACTGCAACCTCTGTTTCCTGGGTTCAAGTGATTCTCCTGTCTCATCCTCCCGAGTAGCTGGGATTACAGGCATGTGCCACGACGCCTGGCTAATTTTCATATTTTTAGTAGAGATGGGGTGTCACCATGTTGGCCACGCTGGTCTCGAACTCCTGACCTCAAGTGATCCACCCGCCTCGGCCTCCCAAAGTGCTGGGATTACAGGCGTGAGCCACTGTGCCCGGCCTGATATATATAACTTTTAAAAAACAAAAAAGCAGAAAAAATGTTGATTTAGCTTGTACTGTGACCTAGTTTAGGTCATAGTTGCCGTTCTAGGTACTAGATATGTATCAGTGAACCAAACAGATAAAAATTCTTGCCCTTGTGGGTCCTGTGTTCTCTTCTCACCTTTATTCTTTTCTTTATCAGTATAACTACATCACCCTTTTAGAATGTTCTTTGTGCTTTCCTTATCAAATCATCATCACAGCTCAGCTCAAGCTCCCTTCTAGGTGTGAAGGCTTTTTGGCAGCAGGAGAGCTTGGATTATGGTCGGTGGAGTAGGTCTCTGTGCGCATGGCTTCTGGCTGGGAGGTAGGGTTGATGCAGAGTGGAGGAGATTGGAGGAGTGCGTGTTCTGAAGACCTTGTCTAGTGTGTGAGTAAGGGAGGGTGGGCCCTGCAGAAGTCAATCAGAGTCTGGCCGAGGTGCTCTGTTGGAGCCAGGAGTGTTTTCAGACACACAGGTCTGCCTGTCTTCCATTTTCTGAGTGTTTCCCCACTTCTTTCTGCTTCCTTTCCTTTATTTTTCTCATTCCCTCTTCCTTTAGTAATATTTTAATGAAATTTTCAGACTATTTTTTAAATCTATTTTCCCTTCTTTTTTACTGCCTCTCAACTTGCCATAATTGAGTTTAAAAAATCATGTTTGTGTTGTTTCTAACCAAAGAGTTAGATAACTTAAAGTTTGTATTTCCACTCCTATACTAAAAATGACTCTTTTACTTGTGTATACAAAATTTTTTCCCTAGTCTTTGAATTAATTAATAGCCAGTTTTTAAAAAAGTTTCTTACCACTGCATAAATAATAAACAATTTAAGCAATAGCAAGGAAAACAAAACTATCCACACTAAATCACTTAAATTAGATCCAGGATTATCAGTTATTTGAATTTTGAGTATAAAGTTGAAATTATTATTAATCATTCAAAATATTGCCCTTCCTGGCAACATTCGGAGTATATTATAGAATATGTAAGGAGCCCAGGGTTAAAATATGCCCCAAGAAATCAAGATAGCAGATGACACTAGCTCCTCACAAAGCTATTTTAAATTGGAATAGTATAATTTATATGAACTATTAAAAATTTACATAGCATTGGTACAGCCATACTGTTCTAATACTTTATTAAACTACTGCAAGAACATTTTCCCTATTAAATTTAATGAAGGTAAATAATTAAACAAATTATTTAATAATTTATGTGTTGGGGTCTCAAGTTCCCCAATTCTCCAAAATTATTATTTTTATTTCCTTATTCTGCAGTAGTCAAAATCAGGTATACATGTCCCATTATAGATATCTTTTTTCTATTTCTCATTTGTTATCAGCTCACTGATTATTAAAATAGTTTAGCATATCCTAGTAGTTGATAAGCTTGAAAAATTTAAAGATACATATATAGAATAATCATTTGAGTATAGTGTCAGTAGTTTTTATTATTATATTCAGAACCTAGATATCATAATATACACATTTTCTAGTTAAGGGCTGTGTAGTTTCTTTTCAAATGTTTATCCAGACCTGCAGGAATAGATTGAAAATATCAGTGTGTGGTCACTATGAATGTCCAGGTTTTTGGGAGTTTCATAAGCAATAAAGAACTGGCTGATGGAACTTTACCATGCAGATGAAATAGTTAAACAGACACAAAGGTAGGGTAATTTTAAAAACCAAATTGAAACTATTGGTTCTGTTTCCACTGAAATGAGTAGAATCAAACAGTTCCTGTTGTTATTACTATTATTATTATTATCATTATTTTTTATAGAGGCAGGGTCTTACGACATTGCCCAGACTGGTCTCAAACTCCTCCTGGGCTTAAGCAATCCTTCCTCCTTGGCCTCCCGAAGTGCTAGGATTACAGGCGTGAGCCAGGATGCCTGTCCAGTTCCTGTTGTTAGATTAGTAACACCAGGGAACCGGATTTTTTTTCCCCTACAAGTTGTTATCACTAGAGTCACAAAGTTATTATCCCCAGCCGTTTCTGGTTAGGAAGTGTTTTTATAAGATGGACATGGCTTCAATGTGTCAGTATATGAAGAGGAAGCCTGGTAGGTTCCAATGGGATTCTGACCTTGGAAACCTTGTGGAGCAGAGTTATTATTTGAGCATGATCTGGCTTGTGGAGTGTGCAAGTAGCAGGCTGAGAAAGGTAGGGAGCATACTAGGATTTTTAATTTCCTGTGACTAGCCAATAACTTCCACTTATCAGATGCTCCGTTTTTGTTGAATTTAATTAACTGGCAGTTTTGGATCTGAAAATGCTGATGTCTATAGGGGTGCACAGAGATTTGTGTCATGGGCTGAATTGAGCCCATTTTGGTTCTCCTTTCTGCCATTTGCCAAGTCACAGGTCTGTGACCCACTCATAGGTGGTCAGGGCCAGCTCGCTTTAATTGTCTCAAGTCTTCCTGACTGGAGAAAGAATCATGGACTTGAGAACCTGAAGATGTGGGAATCAGTTTGTCCTTTTGTTATTTTTAGAAGAGCCTTTTGCACTTTGTTTCTGTCCCCATATGGGTATATGGAGACAGCAGTCACTGTGAGGTAATGGTTGGTGAAGATGGCCAGATTCCTGGGTGGGAGGCACCCCTGGAGCTGACTGTCCAAAGTCATGATTGCCAGTGCCCTCTAGAAGTGGGCTCCCTGTACTGGCCCACTACTGTTATGCTTGGCACCCAAGATGGATTGCTCCTTCTCTCTCAGGATTTATTTTATATGGTATAACTCAAGATGTTACTTTGCCGTGGTCTGAAGTGTTACCAAATAATATTTTTCCATAATACTTTTTAAAAACTTGGTATAAATTTAGTAATAAAAAACTCAGAAAATCCTCTAATACCATTAGTACTGATATTAAATTGGAAGCTACCAAATTGCTTATAATGCTTAATGTAACTACCCACTGTAGCTATTAAAACTTTCTTATGATGATTGGATGTTGCCTGAAGTCTCATTTAAGGTTCAAAAAATGCAGTGATTCAAGGCCGGATACAATGGCGCATGCCTGTAATCCCATCTACTCGGGGAGGCTGAAACACAATAATTGCTTGCATCTGGGAGGTGGAGGTTGCAGTGAGCTGAGATCATGCCACTGCACTCCAGCCTGGGTGACAGAGTGAGACTGTCTTTAAAAAAGAAAAGAAAAGCAGCCCTTTACTGTACACACACACATACTTACAGTTGATCCTTGAACTGCACGGGTCCACTTATATGTAGACTTTTTTCAGGCAAACACAGTATTCGTGGGATGCAAAACCTGTGTGTATGGAGGGCTAGCTTTTCATATATGTGGGTTTCACAGGGCCGACTGTGAGACTTGAATATGTGCAGATTTGGGAGTATGTAGGGGTTCTGGAACCAATCCCTGACCGTCTAAATATATATTTATCTTTTTTTTCCTCCCAATAACCCACCTAAAGAACAGTTAGGGAATAAAAAAGGATATGAACCCACCAAGACAAAGACAGGAGAAGAGAAAACAAGCAGGTGATACGTAGCTATAAAATTTCAGGAGATGGAAAGTGGATGAGGGTTGACTCTTAGCTTTGAGCTTTTCATGCTCTGCTAAGTTCGTTTGGGGGGAAACTAAGAAGAAACAAGTCAACTTATGTCACTTATCCCAGAAAGGCAGAAATAAAAGCATCTGAAAAAAGAAAAACTGGTTGAAAGTAGATGTAGAGTAGTTAAGTCCCCAATTTACTGCCTGCCCCGTGCAGCCAGATAACCAGATAAGAAGTCGGGGACTTCCCTAGTCTGGTGCATAGTTTTCTTGATTAAAAGGCATCACAGCAGGAGGCTGAGGCAGGAGAATCACCTGGACCTGGAAGGCGGAGGTTGCAGTGAGCCAAGATCATGCCATTGCACTCCAGCTTGGGCAACAGGGTGAGACTCCGTGTCCAAAAAAAAAAAAAAAAAAAAAAAAAGTGTCACAGAGTACCCAGTACAACAAAGGAGCAAAAATTCTAAAAAAAAAAAAAAAAAATAGAGCAAGAAAGAAAATACAATAATTATTAGTGTCAGAGCTGTGAACAGTATTTGTGTATACATAAACAATATAGATTTAACTAAAACTGGTGATATGCATTAGAATGTATTGGGGATGAGAGAGGTTTTCAAGATCCTATATTAGGTTGATAATTTCTAACATGGAATTAGTCAGAACATGAAAATATAAACTTTCAAAAATGTGTAGCCAAACACAAGAAGAAACAGCTTAAAACTTTAAAAATGGTTGCCTTGGAGGTGGAGGGGAAAGAGGGACAAAGGAAACTGCTGTGTTTTTGTTGGTTTTTTAAAAAATTTTTTTATTATACTTTAAGTTTTAGGGTACATGTGCACAACGTGTAAATTTGTTACATATGTATACATGTGCCATGTTGATGTGCTGCACCAATTAACTCGTCATTTATATTAGGTATATCTCCTAATGCTATCCCTCCCCCCTCCCCCCGCCCCACGACAGGCCCCGGTGTGTGATGTTCCCCTTCCTGTGTCCAAGTGTTCTCATTGTTCAGTTCCCACCTATGAGTGAGAACATGCGGTGTTTGGTTTTCTGTTCTTGCGATAGTTTGCTGAGAATTATGGTTTCCAGCTGCATCCATGTCTCTACAAAGGACATGAACTCATCCTTTTTTATGGCTGCATAGTATTCCATGGTATATATGTGCCACGTTTTCTTAATCCAGTCTGTCATTGATGGACATTTGGGTTGGTTTCAAGTCTTTGCTATTGTGAATAGTGCCACAGTAAACATACATGTGCATGTGTCTTTGTAGCAACATGATTTATAATCCTTTGGGTATGTACCCAGTAATGAGATGGCTGGGTCAAATGGTATTTCTAGTTCTAGATCCTTGAGGAATCACCACCCTGTCTTCCACAATGGTTGAACTAGTTTACAGTCCCACCAACAGTGTAAAAGTGTTCCTGTTTCTCCACATCCTCTCCAGCACCTGTTGTTTCCTATCTTTTTAATGATCGCCATTCTAACTGGTGTGAGATGGTATCTCATTGTGGTTTTTATTTGCATTTCTCTGATGACCAGTGATGATGAACATTTTTTCATGTGTCCGTTGGCTGCATAAATGTCTTCTTTTGAGAGACGTCTGTTCATATCCTTCGCCTACTTTTTGATGGGGTTGTTTTGATGGGACAAAGGCGAAAAGTTTCAAGATTTGATGGGGTTCCTTTGAGGGACAAAGGAAACTGCTGTGTTTTTTTAAAAAATAAAATTTGTAGTTATTATGTGACTTTGAAAACTACATTCATGTATTTTTTCTAAAATGTTTTAAAAGTTAATTTTTAAAGGTAAGAAAACAAATAAGATATTGTATAGTTTTCCATCAAAAATGATTATAAACAAACTTTTGGAGTCTCTCTTCAGTCAAGTGGAAGTCCTTGTTCCGTAACAACATCTGAGAAGTACCTGTACTCCTATAATACATACTTAAGAAATGTATGTTTTATTAATTACCTTGGTGTCATTGTTTTTTAAAGCCTTTTCTCCTTCATTCAATTTAATATACACATGCTTGTTATAAAAAAGTTGAAAAATTGCCTAGTCTTATTTGCAACTTTAAGAGGAGTTTCTAGGGTTATTAATACAGTGCACATATATGCCCATCCTTGCATTTCTTTTTGCTTTATGGAAGCACCCAAAGAATTAATCATGATGCATAAAATACAACCAATCAATGAAACCTTCTGCTTTCCAGGGCGGAGAGCACTGTTACTACCATGGAAGCATTAGAGGCATCAAAGACTCCAAGGTGGCTCTGTCAACCTGCAATGGACTTCAGTAAGTGGGAATGTCATTGGCGTTTTATTCATTGACCCTTTCCAGTTTTCCTTTTATGGATATATATTTTTTATATTTATATATTTTATATATATATAATATATATTTATATATTATATATATACTATAATATATATATTTATATATTATATATACACTATAATATATATTTATATATTTATTTATATATATATTTTAGTGACTCTTCTGTGCTGGTGCTGTGTTAGGGACTGCATATGGAGTGGTGCACAAGGAGGGCAATGTCGCTGTCCTCTTGAACACTTAGTGTTTGTAGGCGATTCAGAGATTAATCAAATGATTACATAGGTGAATGTTTAATTACCATTGTGCTAAGAGCTGTAAAGGGGAAGATAGGAGCTTGTGGAGTGGCAAAACCTAGTCCAGGAAGGTTTCCCAGTGGCATATTCCGGAGGCATGTCAGTTAGACCTACAGCTAGACTTGAGAGTCAGTAGCCCTTAGATCTAAGAAACAGACCTAACAGTAAGTTGGAGTTAGCCAGGCAAGGGTGGGGTGACAAAGAGAGAAGTTCTCACATTGACCTAGGTGTGGGCTCTAACAAAACCATGTGTTGGCACCTTTTAGACCTGAACACAGTAGCACCTCATATAAAGACTTAGTTTTGGCCATGTGATGACAAAGAATCTTGAAACTTTTTGCCCTGTTATAAAAAACCTTATGTCCCTGAAAATTAAATGTAATTTGTATGACATAGAGTCATACTGCTTGATGGCAATTCAGAATTTGTAAGCATAAAGATACCGCTGTTTGCTTCTTCAGAACCAGATGGTTTTAGATTATTCTCATATATAAAGAACCTGTTTTCTTACAGATGATATTGAATTTGCATAACTAGAAGTTTGTATAGTTGTACATGGTTCTGGAATAATTACTTTAGAGACTGCCACTGAGTGAATAGTCCTATCCCAGAGTAGTTTTCCAATCTATTTGTTGAATTTCAAACATCAGTTATATCAGGTATAATTTGCATGCATTTGATGTATACTTTTATAATTTTTATAGCCTCCATGCTGCCTAATAGAGTGCTGGGGCCACAGTGGGACTCCATGCAGATATGTGAATTAAACTTGTGACAGTGTAAAGGGATTTGTTCAGTTATACTCTTTATTTTGAAGACACAATAATGAAGCGCACTTGCTATTTCTTGCCATTTCCTGTGTTTGTTCATTCCTTCCTTGTGTGGTTTCTTTTGTGCTAGTGGCATGTTTGAAGATGATACCTTCGTGTATATGATAGAGCCACTGGAGCTGGTTCATGATGAGGTGAGTCTATGCCATCAGTTGCCTGATGGCGTTCTACTCCTCCAGCATCTTTGCCTTTGAGCAGAAAAGAGAAAAGAATGTAGATTTCAAAGTGCCTTTGTACATGTTACCTTATTTCAAATTTAGAGTGGTACCCTCAGTTTTGAAGTTTAAGTCGCACATGCCAGGCCCAAGTACCAGTAAGGGATAGTAAGAGGCATCAAACATAGGTTTTCTGAAGCAAATCCTAGTCCTTCCCAGTCTATGAAAAGAGCGGGGAGAATATTTTGTTTTATACCAGCCAGCCTCATTGCTTTAAACTAGCTTTCATAGAAGTCATTATACAAAAAAGATACTTGCACACACACATGTTTATAACAGCACAATTTGCAATTGCAAAAATATGGAAGCAGCCTAAATGCCCATCAGTCAGCAAGTAGATAAAGAAAATGTGAGAGAGGGATACACACACACACACACACACACACACACACACACACACCATGGAATACTACTCAGCCATAAAAAGGAATAAAATAATGGCATTCACAGCAACCTAGATGGAATTGGAGAGTATTACTGTAGGGAATTGGAGACTATTACTGTAAGTGAAGTAACTCAGGAGTGGAAAACCAAACATTGTATGTTCTCACTCATATGTGGGAGCTAGGCTGTGAGGACACAAAGGCATAAGAATGATACATTGGTCTTCGGGGCCTTGGGGGAAAATGGAGGGTGGCGAGGGATAAAACACATTTGGGTACAGTGTACCCTACTTGGCTGTTGGGTGCATCAAAATCTCAGAAATCACCACTAAAGAACTTATTCATGTAACCCAACACCACCTGTTCCCCAAAAACCTATTGAAATTAGAAAAAAATAGCTTTCATTCTTAACTGTCATCTTTAGAAAATTGTATGACTATAAGAATGTACTTAACTTTTATGAACCTGAAAATCTTTAGTGGGGAAATCTGTGAGCTGAACTATGATTACATTATAGAATACTTAGTTTTCTTTACAGATAGGGAGGAAAATAATGTTTAGAGTCATGCATAAACCAGTGATTTAGACAAGAAATCACATGCTCTAATAGTGTTGCTTGCTAATAGAATGCAGTCAAATTTAAAATTTGATGTATATTCAGTAAATATTGTATTGTAAATACTACAAGCTGGGTATTATTTTAGGTTCTGGGGATACTTTGCTGATAAAATAGACAAAGACTGAGCCAAATGGGGCTTACAGTCTATAGGGGCAGATAGGGATACACAGAATGAATAAGTAATTACATGTGGTATGTTAGATAGTGATACATGGTAAGAAGAAAAAGTGAAGCCAGGAAGGTGGAAAGTTAAATTTTTATATATACACGGTTCAGGGAAGGCTACCAAGAGAAGACAAGTGGTGAATGAAGAACGTAGGGAAATTAGAGAGCTGGAAGAACATTCTAGGAGATGAGCAAATACAAAGGCCTTGAGGCAGGAGCGTGCCTAGGGTGTTCGAGGAACTTTGAGGAACCTGACAGGGTTGGAGAGGAGTGACAAGGGGAAGAATAGGAGGAGATTAAGGCACTGAGGGTATGAAAGTCAGATCAGTGAAAAGAACTGAGGCGATAAAATAATATTTTGTGACTGACGGAGTCAGAATATTGCAATATTTGATGGGGAAAAGAAAACATTTTTTTTATCTTTAGGGATTTCAAATTTAGATAAATTGGGCCGGGTGCAGTGGCTCACACCTGTAATCCTAGCATTTTGGGAGGCCAAGGCGGCAGATCACGAGGTCAGGAGTTCGCGACCAGCCTGGCCAATGTAGTGAAACCCTGTCCTCACTAAAAATACAAAAATTAACTGGGTGTGGTGACAGGTGCCTGTAATCCCATCTAGTCAGGAGGCTGAGGCAGAAGAATCGCTTGAACCTGGGAGGCAGAGGTTGCAGTGAGCCGAGATCGTGCCATTGCACTCCAGCCTGGGCGACAGAGCAGGACTCCATCTCAATCAATCAATCAATCAATCAATCAATAGTGAAACAGCTAATAGTCATGTAGGCTACTGATAATAAAAGCTAAACAGACAAACTTTTATTGTCTTGGTTGTGGCAGTGTTTGTGTGAATATGGGGTAAATTTCAAAGTTGAAACAAAAGTTTTAAAGGGTTGGTGTGTGAATAAACCTCTGTCATTTTTCAACTAGTAACTATAAAAATTCTCAGATAATGAAGACAGCCCACTTAGATAAAGACATTTTGATTAAGTAAAATGATATTTTTCTCACTCCAGTAAGGAAAGATAATCTGTACAGCAAAATTATTCAACTCATTCAGCAAAAACTCTGACTTTGATTTCTGGCTTTAATGATTAATGGCCCTGGTACCCTAAAAAAATCCACAAAGAACAAAACACAGAATCCCACATAATAACTATTTATGCTTAGAGTTTTTTAAATGTATTAAATGAGATAATTTTTTATTGCATTCATAGTAGGGTGATTTTATAGATTTGATGAATTAATAAATGTAGGTGACAATGTCTATTAAACTGTCATAAGGATTTATAAATATAAACTGTTGTTATAATGTTTAAAGCATTAGTTTTACATTGATCATATTTGCTTATGATCATAGTATTCAGGGCCTGATTGTTACATGCAAACCGCCTTCTCTTTGCCTTCCTTCCTACTGCCTACCTTTTGTTTATGTAATGATTTGTCCTCATCCATACTATGGGTAGAGGAAAGGAATAGTGCTTGAAATTTTAAATTAGTTCATTTTTAAAATTGTGTTGCTGATCCCATTGTTCATTTCATTACTACCTTTTCACCTTTTACCAGAATTTAGATCTTACTGTAATTAATTTTAGATATTTTGATGTTTAATTTGTTATTATTGATTTTAGTATGCTTTGCGATAAATCAAGTAATATGCATGGAATATTTCTAATGAGAATTCATGTTATCTCTCAAGTAATAAACGAATAGCAAAACTGTTATAAGTCTTATGTAACCTATTGAGTTTCTTTTTTATAACTTTTTCTGGTTATAAAACTAATATAGGAAATTTGGAAAAGCAAAACAAATACTTAAATAGTAATTATCCATTATCCTGTCCCCCCCAAAGATAACTTCTTGTCATATTTCAGAGTATGTTCTTCCAGTTTTCAATGATATAGTCCCATATATTTTAAAAAATAAATTGGACCATTATTTTATAATACAATTTTAAGACAAGGATATATCTCTCTGAGCCTCAATATCTTTATTTGTAAAACAGGGATAAACCATGCACTATATGGGATCTTTGTCAGGACTAAATTAAGTAATGCGTACATTAACAGTACCTGGTACATATTATGCACTTAGTAATGGAAGCTAATAGTAATAAGAATAATGGTAATAGACATTCCTAAAAGCATAATTTTTAGGGCAAAAAAATATAAATGTTTTCACGTTTGTTGATAGACCTTGCTGAATTTCTCTCTCAAACTATGCTACCAATTTCCTCTCGCCAGCAAGGTGTGAGAATGCTTTTGGCCTTGCAATGGTAATTAACTATGGATATCGTAATTTTTAAACTTCACCAGTTTTATGGCAAAAGTTGGTGCTTCATTTTTTAAAAATTGCATGTTGAAGGAATATGAAAGCATTCGGCATGTTTTTACATATTTATTGGCTTTTTGTGTTTCTTATGAATTTCCCATTTATAGCTTTGAAGAAAGCTAAGATTTAAGAGTAACCAATAACACTATGCTTTTATCTAAACTTGGGCAGTTAGATGATACTCTTTTATGTAAAATTAAGATTTCAATAAGACATACTTTTCACTTTTGATAGCTAAAAAACTGACATATAAATATTCCCATTTTAGAAGGACGTTAGAGAAAGTTCTAACACTGTTTCATAGAGGCTTGTTCACATCTTGCTTTCTAAATTGCCTACAATTGTTGTGTTTCAGAAAAGCACAGGTCGACCACATATTATCCAGAAAACCTTGGCGGGACAGTATTCTAAGCAAATGAAGAATCTCAGTAAGTTTTAGTTAAAATAGCGGTTATATTTTATGTAGTAGGAGCTGTTACTTGGTGGAGTTCAGTAGATATGCAGGCTTGTTGGAAGTGGAATTGGTCTGATATCTGGGGTGAACATCGTGGATCAGCACTGGAATGAACGGTGGCTCTCAGGTAAAGAGGCATGGAGAGTCATTTCCAATGCAAAGACTAAAACATGAAGGCTGTGAGTAAAGCTGCCTTGGGAACCAGAAAGTGTGGCCAAATTTAGTAGAGTCATTTACGGTGAGGTTCATCCTGAAATTTTCCTGGCAGTTTGCTGCTCTTGAGCCAGCTTGGATTGCCTCCCTCTCAAGCCCTGCTCCAGACACATCTTAAGTGTGCTAATGTTGGCAGGAGCTTCTTTTGGATTGTTGGGGCATGTGATTTTATTTCTGTAATATTACTGCTGAAAGTTTTTAATAATTTATGCAAAAGCTAATGCCATACATTATTTTGAATGCTAAAATGAATTAGACATAGTAGAATTCTCTCAAATTTTCAGATATTGTCAAGTGGTTATATGTCAAATATGCATCTTCCAGTGAGTCTTGAACATTATGTTTTCTTGATGTTTGGGACAAAATTACATTTGAACCATCTTCATGGTCACGAGAGTGAAATATGATCAGTGTGCTTTTTTTTCATCTTAGTTTGACATATATTATCGTGCCACTGTTTCTTCATGTAATGTTTTAAAACATACTCCCATTGAAATAAGCATAAAATTTTGATACTAATTTTTCCATTCCACAGCTATGGAAAGAGGTGACCAGTGGCCCTTTCTATCTGAATTACAGTGGTTGAAAAGAAGGAAGAGAGCAGTGAATGTGAGTGTGGCATTGAGGCTTGGGTGGGGCTGTTTTACTCAGTGAAGTCATGTGCCTATCATCACACAGTATCTAAGTGTACCTAAAACAGTTTAGATTTTGGAGACTGTTGTTTAAAAAGGAAAACAATAAACCAAAAAACCCAATGATTTGAGCCTTCTCAGCACACTGCTTTTTATTGATCTCTTTCTGTTAGTGATTCAAACTGATGACAGTAGTCTCTGAACCCTGATGTCATCTAAAGAATGTGTTGTTTTAGCTCTGTTTTCAAGGTGTTTTCTGATGATAATTGCAGTACGTTTTATTTTCTATTTAAAGTACAGCAGACTTTTCTTTCTATATGGCTTATATAGTGTCATATAAAACATTTCTGTTAATAAAAAATGTAGGGAGAGGAGTTAGGTTTTGAAATGTTGGCTAATCATGCTTATTTATATTACTTTCAAATTAAAAACTCTGTTACACCAAACTTTAAAACTGTATGTGTTTTTCAGAACACAATAAATTTATTTGACTATTAGCAATATAACCGTTTCTAAATAAAAATCATATAATTGTATAATCAACTACTGTTATAGACTTCACATGTATTGATAAATGTATAGGGGCTTTGTAACTGAAGTTATGTTTCTGGTCTTTTCATAATAGGCTAGAAAGCTGTAATGATGGGGACTGTTTAGTAATTACATGGTGAATGCTATGTAACTGAGAATTAATTCCACAGCTTATACATATCATGGTAGTTTACTAGATAACTTAATGAGCAATTATAGTAGAAATCACACATTTTAGATAGTGTTTTGCTGAGTGTATTTTTTTGTGAAAAAAAATAGACCACCAGCCGTCAAAAACTTAGTTCCAGGTTAAATTGTCCTCCCTTTCATGAAACTCTTAATTGTGATAATTATGGTTACATTTATTATATATTATATAAATTATTATAAGAGTTCTTTTAGCTCATTCATAAAGATGTGGTTGGTAATAATAAGTTTTACAATGGCTGCTGTTCTTTCACTACAGTCCACTCCATCAAATATAAAGAGATCAATGACTATGTACATAAAGAAAAAAGAGCCACCGTTATAATTTTCCACCTATGAAAAAGAAAAGTCCAAATGAAGGCTAAAATACTTACTCTTAAAGGATTATCTAGTTAATTTAGAAGACTTTAGAATGTAGTAATTGCCAATATTTGTTCCTTTGAGAAGTTGAGCAGTTAAGAATTAGTGTATTATTTTTAGAATTTCACTCTAGTGAGTTAATATTTCTGTTTAACTACATTGATACCTGTATCAGCTATACCTGGAAGTAATTATAACTTATGCTGTTCTCATTAAATGAGTTTTACATAGGTTTTCATTGACATTTTAAGTAAATATGAATATCTTATCACATGTTAATGTGAAATTGAGATTTGTTTATTTTAACAGAATTTTGCTATAATTGTGCTCTAGAATATTTTTACATATAAAAACCATATACAAATAACATGGACTGTTTTCTATGTTGATAAGTAAGTACCTTAATAATAATATAATATAGTTATTTTCTAAATACTTAAATATATACCCATATTTTATGATCACTTTTTAAAATTTGCCTGACCAACATTCTTCTAAGGTGTTTATAAAGTAGGCAGCAGAGAGCTGTTCTGAAATTCAGAGTCTTATCTACAACTTAACAGTGAGTGCTAGAGAGATTTTATGTCAGTTACCATTCTGACCATCTATTTTTGTTTTCCATAGCCATCACGTGGTATATTTGAAGAAATGAAATATTTGGAACTTATGATTGTTAATGATCACAAAACGGTAAGAATATAGAGTCAGTGGGTTTTAGACCAGATAGCTTACTTAAGAAAGAATACATTTTACTTTATATTTAATCATTACTTTTTACTTATTAACCCCAAGATATTTAGACATGTTGAATGACTTGATTTATTTCTTGGTGTTTGGAGACTCCGAGTTTTACAGAATTTTCATAACTCTAAACTTTCCTTGTGTTTAATAATTGTAGTTAATAGATTTGACTATCTGGCATCTTTTGTCTTCATTTAAAATTCTTATTCTCTACTTTTCTTCATCTATGTATTTGGTTACTGCTTTCTAATTTTATTCCATGCTTTTGTCCTGCTAATATGTTATTTTTTCTTACTAGTTAATTATGATTATGGTAGATATAATTGTAGGAGGTAAACATATAAAATAAAGGGTATCTAAAGTGAGTATCTTTGATGACTTATCATCTTTAAATATTGGAAAGATGAATAATCTCGTGTTAACTTCTGTGGAAGTAAAATGTGATGGAATATATCATTTCAGTAACGCTTAAAAGATATACAAAAAATATTCATTGTTCCTCATTTTCCCCTCTTGAAGATACAATAGAAACTCTGTTAACTATACTTAACCATTTCCTATATAAAATTACTTGCCTGAAGCCCAGAAGAGTCTTGGTCAGTAGGCTACATACTAGTACACCCAATCCTAGTGGTGTGCTGGTAAATTTTAACACCTGGCTCTCTTGATTTATAATGTTTGCTGATATCTGTGGTGTAAATATTGCCACCATAACTGATTTCAAGCTATCAAAGTGAGATCACTGATGAGGAGTTAGGAGAGGATGTATCTAGTTGTCTGTTGCGATCTGATGGGAGCTGGCTCCAGCAACCACTGCCACTGCCAGCAAACAGTCTGCCACTCCCCAGACTGTTTAGGCCAGTTGTAATCTCTGTTGTAGTTATGTGATTGAACTTTAAAAGTTGTGTACACTAAGGCAAAAAGTACTTGTTTTTATCAAAACAAAGTTGCACTTCTGAAAAGACTATATAGATGAGAATATTTTAAAAATGCATAGAAATCAGGTATTGGTGACAAACTTATGAAAGATTGGAACAAAAATTGAAATTGCTTTGCAAGTATCTTTAAGTCCTTGTTTTGCTTTAAGGAAACCAAAATTGGATTAGTACATGATATGATAAGGTTATACTTCATGCTACAATGATGTGAAATTCTAATTAGCAGACCCTACTCAGAGAAGGCCTTGAAATTATAAATTTAAAAAAATAGTGACTTAATTTATATTTAAACTTTTAAGTTTCTACTTTAATGGATGTTTTCCATTAACTATCAGTTTAATTGTGTTGAATATAAAGTTTTTCAATAGAATACCTCTGACTTTTGTATGCACATTTATTTTCTATTCCAGTTGCCTTTAAACATATTGCTTGAGATGTTAGTAAGAAGCAAAATTTATCAGAACACGTATAATTTAAGAGAGGTCCTTTTTGGTGGAAAAGAAAGCCAGATGTGTAGGCAGTCATTTTAGACAATAAAGGCTAAAATATGAGTTTCTGAAGGACTTTAATTTGCTTGAGACCCCAAGATAGTTTTTTATCTGAATTATTTTTGTTGATTGGAACATTGAAATTTTTTTCCCAGCTGATTCTCAATCTTGAGCATTGTGGCGTGTTGTGAAATTATGGCTTTTGAAGCCTAAACTTTTTTCAACGTCCATTATATAAATACTTTTAGAGTAGTGGAAATAATAATTAAGATATATACAATGTCTTTGAATACACAAAGTACATTCTCAAATAGCTGTTAATCTGTAGAATCTGTTCTCAAACCTTTACTTGCAATTCCAAATCTCTTGTTCTACCATAATATATCAGGAAAGTACATGAAGCTATCAATCAAAAGAGCAAATCTCAGTAACTGTGCAAAATAGGAAACAGTTACTATTAACTGTTAGTTACAATTAAACAGTTACAGTTTTTTGGTAATTGTTAAAACAACATATTTTTTGAACTTAGTTTTTAACCCTTCTCAATGGTAAACATTTAAATAACCTTATTCTTATGAATAATAAAATAGCACACTTCTTAAAATAGTATTTTATATGTAGAAAATTTCTACACACTATGTCACATGGTCTGTGATAAAGTTCCTTATTTAGGCTCTCACATCTTTCAAGGGTAAATTTTGATCATTCATTTTATTATTGTGAGTATTATTATTATTGTTACTATTTTGAGGTAGGTTCTCACTCTGTCACCCAGGCTGGAGTGCAGTGGTCCAATCTCAGCTCAGCGCAACCTGTACCTCCCCAGCTCAAGTGATCCTCCCATTTCAGCCTCCCAAGTAGCTGGGACTGTAGGCGCATATGACCATGCCTGGCTATTTTTTGTTTTTTTTTTGTTTTGTTTTGTAAAAACTGGGTTTCACCATATTGCTTAGGCTGGTGTTGAACTCCTGGACTCAAGCAATCCCTCTGCTTCCACCTCCGAAAGTGCTGGGATTGCTGGCGTGAATCACCATGCCTGGCCTATTATTATTATTAAAATGGGTGAGAAGTAGGCTTGATATGGTCACTTGTTTTTGAAACAAGAAAAAAGAATTGTAATTTGTACTGATAAATTTAGAGGGAATAGATGTTTAAAAAGAATAAAAAAGCTGCTTGTGGTGGCTCACACCTATAATCACAGCACTTTGGGAGTCCAAGGCAGGTGGATCACTTGAGGTAAGGAGTTCGAGACCAGCCTGGCAATAGTGAAACCCCATCTCTACTTAAAAAAAAATATATATATATAAAATTAGCCGGATGTGGTGGTGTGTACCTGTAATCCCAGCTACTCGGGAGGCTGAGACAGAATTGCTTGAACCTGAGAGGTGGAGGTTGCACTGAGTCAAGATTACGCCACTGCACTCCAGCCTGGGCGACAGAGTGAGACTCCGTCTCAAGAAAAAGGAAAGCTTTTATTTTTGAGTGGTAATAATGCCTAAAATAGAAATTACCTAAGATTTCTAGTATTTAAAGAAATAGTACTTCTCGGCAGATAGAACTAAATATATTCCTTTTGAAGCTTTAAGACAAAGTTACATATTACATCCATAATAGTCCCAAATACACATGTCATTTTGTAAGAATCTTTTTTTTTGAGAGCTGAAAAAAATTTTTTTGAGGTATGCTTTCTATGAGATGAAGGTTGTTTTTAAATTTGATTGCCACTTTGTAGTATATCAGAACTTACTGGATCAAAGTACTTAAATTCATATGTTGAAAATCAAACCGAACTAAAATAATTAATACATATGTTTCTGAATATTTGGAGATTTGCTGCTGGGCTTTAGGATAATCATTTCACTGAGAGTACTTATCTTACAATCTTTATACTGTATGATCCAGAATAGTTATTTTGATAATTCTCACCTTCGAGTTGAAAATCAAATTCTAGTTTATTTTTTTTCAAAAGACAGTTTTCTTAAGGATTGCATGTGTTCAGGAAGGAAAAGCAAATTTGCCAGTTTAAATAAAGATTGTTTTAAACTGATCAGAAAATGTGAAAGTAAGTTTTATCATAAATGGTGATTGCATATTTTTCTTTATATGCAAAATTAGTTCTAATTCACGCAGGAAATAGAAACATTCTGCCTACATTTGCATTCAAGCTTATCCCTTTAATTCAGAGTGATTTAACATTGGCTGTCTGAAAAACAATGCAGATATCTTATTTTTAATAGGTGTCACATTATCAGTGGCTTTCCATTAGAAAAGAAAAATCCCTCAATTTGGTAAAAAGCATCTTAGTACCTGGCTGGTAGAACCTCATTTGCAAGCCCATTATAGCCTTGATAAGAGTCTGCAAACATGTCTTTGAGCCGCTTAAGTTAAAAATAAATATTAAAAACCTTATTCTAATAGAAAATTGGTTGAGATTTTTAAAGTGCATGAAAAGCAAATATTTTGCTTACGTTTTTTGCTGCGTTCTTAACTATGCATCAATAAATGTAAATATGTGAGGATAATTTAAATATTTTTCAATTTAAACCTCACTTGGTTTTCCTTACTTAAAAACCATTACATTTTGTATGCACCTAACAAATGTTGAGTTCTCATTAATAATCATGATTTGTCAGGAATATACATGAACTGTTTAATAGGAATTGTTAACTGAATCAGCTTATCTCCTCTCTCAACCTAGAGACTAGAAGGATTTAAATTCTAGCTGTGTGATCTTGAGTAAATTATTTGGGGGTAGCAAATATTTGTTTCAGGAGAAACACTTGCAGTTTCTACTAAACCCTAGGTGTCCAATTAAATGGCACTTCAAGTTAACAAATCTAGTGGTCATTGTTCTGTCCTTGTCTTACTCTCTCAGTGGTATTGGACACAGTTGATTACCCTCTTTTTTTGAAAATTTTGTTTCATCTCTTGGCTTCTATGACACAGTGGCTCTCTCACCTCACTGGCTATTTCTAACAAGTCTTTAAAATCTGACATCTTGAATTATGTAAGTGCCCCAGGGCTTGGTTCAGGGCTGTCTTCTGTTTCTTTACTGTCTGCCTAAGTAACAACTTCCAGTCTCAAGTCTTTAAGTGAGATCATAACTTTAAATTCGTTACTCCCTACTTTTAGCTCTAGCCCTCTAAATTCTGTGCTTGTATATAGAACTGCCTGTTTGATATCTCTACTTCAGTATCGATTTGAATAGAACTTCCGAATCAGAACTCTTAGTTCCCGAGTCCTAAACTTCTCTTCTCCTAGTCTTTCTTATTATTGTAAGTGGCACCACAATCCCCCATCTATTTAAGTTCAAGTTCACAACCTAAAAATTATCTTTTAATTCTCTTTCCTCACCTTCCACATCCTATACATCATCCAGTTGTGGGAGCTCTACCCTTATAGTGGTTCTTGAATTCACTAACTTCTCTCTACAGTTGTTTAGCCTCCATTATCTCTTACCTGGACTATTGCAGTAGCTTCCCAACAGGTATCTCTGCTTCCATTCTTGGCACTCTCTAATTTACTTAACAATGGCAGGTAGAATAATCTTTCTAAAAAGAAAATCAGAGGATTGAAAATTACAAATATGAAATAAATTTAAAACGTTACACTTTGATAGACTTTTAAAAGACCTCATTTTATTAATTTTTAAAACTTGAAATGTTTTAAAACTTGTCATGTTTTCCATGATCATTATACTATAAAAAGAAATCTCAATAAAATAGCAAATACTCAGAAGCAAAATAAAATTCATTTTAATAGGTGTGTAACACCACTGCATTAGAAGAATATATATCAACTAATATTTTTTCTTTCAATTCACAATTCAGTGGAACTAGAACATTTTCATCACCCCAGAGGAACTTAATGTTAATATTTTTGCTTTTACTCCTAAGTGTATCTTGGAAAATTTTCAGCTTGTGAAATTTGCTAGGTAACTTAAAATGCTGAGCTATCTATAGAAACTTCTTTACGCCAAGTTTACAAAATGTGTTAAATGCCTGAATAATTTTAGATTAATAGGATGTTTTATGACCCAGTTATATGCACACATTTATAGTTTACTTTAAAAGAACACAAATACAGACAATTTGGGTCAGATTATGATGTACAGTAGTAGCAATAACATGAACAGTAATAGTAATATTATACCAACAGTTATGTATTAATGAATACTATAATACTAATAGCAGAATATTTATTTAGCATTTATTATGGGTAATCAGTGTTTTTGTTGTTATAAAAAATAAACATTAGATATGTAAACATTGAGAGATATATATTCTTTGTTTAAAAAACAGAGAAAGAATGAAATGAAGGGAATCTGACAAAGTTACAGGGTGCGAATGGGCAAATAAAAATTTTCTAAGGTAGAAATATTTTGAATCTTTATGAAAGATGCATTATTTTCATAATTATAATTGAAGATAAATGTCAAAGACTTGTGCAAACCGGAATCAGTGGTTTTAAGTAGGTTTTTTTTCCTTAGTGTTGTAGAAATAACAGTAGCCTCATGGACCAGTAGAGGGCGTGATCTTCCTATGGTAGACTTCAGTTTTCAAATGTCATCTTAAAGACATATTAAGCAAAGTGTACTACTCCTTGCTTAAATCGTAGCCCTCCAGATGTCATTGTAGAATTACTCTATTAATTTACTTTTCTTTATTTCTTAAATAAACATAAACAATCATAAACTCTCAGCACCCTTCATTTTTACTTTTTGTCTTCTCTTTGTGTTCACTTTGGGCAGTCAAAAGCAAATAGCTTTATTTGGAGGAGGCAGTCCTCTGAAAGGATACACTAAATGTCTGGCAAATGCTGTCCATATCATGGACAGTATCTAAAGTGCTGAACAAAGACATTTTCTTGATCTGTGCGTGGCCTTGAATTTAAAGTGAGAAAAGTGGGTTAAGCCGTTTGTGTGAGCTACAAAATGTTATTTCAATGAAAACAAAAGGATTGAATTTGTAGACGTTAAGACTAAATTTAAAACTTACTTTTTTAGGTATAAAGCTTCTCATATTGATTTCTATAGGCCCTTACTATTATTCAGAACATGATAGGTTTTGTTGTTTTTGTTTTGTTTTTGAAAAAAATGTTGTAAAGACACGGATCTCACTGTGTTGCTTAGGCTGGTCTCAAACTCCTGGCCTCAAGCAATCCTCCAGCCTCCACCTGCCAAAGTGTTGGGATTACAGTTGTGAGCCATGCTGCCCAGCTAACATCATGTTTTAGATAGTCAAAGTTTTGCCACCTAACAGAGAAATAACACCACCAAATCCAATATACTGCAAACTAAATTATGTATTTTTAAATCAATATTTCTACTATTGCTGAGATATTTCTGCTTTTACAGAATTTTGAAATTTATTATTCACTTATGATTTGGCAGTGACTGGTATATATCTCTCCCCTAGTATAAGAAGCATCGCTCTTCTCATGCACATACCAACAACTTTGCAAAGTCCGTGGTCAACCTTGTGGATTCTGTAAGTATCCCAGTTTTCTTGAATTTGTGTGCCAAGATGGAATGGTTTATCTCTGTTTGCTTACTTGTACTTTTGGTATTTCTTGAGCAAATTTAAAAATACAATCCTGAAACTCATCTGGCTAAGGAATTATAGGATGGTCCACTTGACAGAGTAGTGCTCTGAGAGTTTCAGATGGCAGAGTTATTCCCGGAATCCCAAAGGTACATTAGTGTTGCTTCTAAGTCGTGTCTGTAGATTATTGCCCCCAACCTATGGAGGACAAAAACAGCGGAGAAATAGCTACCAAAATCTATTTGCTATTATACTTGGCAAATGAGACTTTTTAAAGAAACAATTGGGCTTTTCTTAAATATATGGTGGTAACAGAGAAGAAAAAATGGATTGAGGCGGAGTATGTTTGGAGAATATAGGTAATACCAAAAAAAAATTTTTTTAAGGACACAAATATATTTTCTTAGTGTTCCCATTGATGTGATGTTTCACACTTGATTTCTAGATGATGGAAGTAAGTGCAGTCCCCAAATACAACTAATTTGGAATAATAAAGTATATATCTCCTTACAAAGACTTCTAACTGTACAAATCTTTAATATTGATACGTTTTCCTCCTTCTTTTGTGAATTACAGAAAATGGTTAAGATTTTCTTCCTTTTTCCTGTCTTAGGTTAGAACTCTATAGATATGAACATTATACATTATGTTCCAATGAATAATTCAGTTGACTAGTCAGAAATTAAATATAGAATACTACTTCATATGTTGTAATATAAAGTGCTATTTTGCTCAGCTAAATATATTTTTATCTGGTATTTTATTGTGTGTTCCCTCTTAAATGGGAAAAAAACCCACCATTTTTTATAAATTGCCAAATATCTAAATGATATTTATTTACTCCAAAGAGCTGCCTTTTTTTCTGCCTTTTGAGCAGTCCACAAACCTCCAATCATGTAAATACTCATAACATACATATGTTATGTACCTGGTGGGCACAGCTGCACAAAAGTATAACATGAGTGGATGTACATCGAGTATCTCATATAGAGTTAGGATTGCACCTCAGAGCCAATTTACACCCCGTTTATTAATTTTCTTTAATTTCAGCTCTTGTCTATCTTCTCAGAGGAAAACCACAAGTGAATGTGGAAAAGAGAATCTTAAACACATCTTTTCCCCTGCAAAAGCTGTTTACTTGGTAGCATCTCTGAATTAGTTGTTTCAAGATGATTGAATAGAATCACGTCATGCAAAGTGTAGTTTTTATTTTGGGTGACCACATAAGGTTCTGAAACTGACCACTAATTTTTAAAAGACATTACATTTAACTTGTTTTTGTTGTAAAGTCATTATATAATAGCTTCATTTTGATTTAGGCATAATGGTGTTCCCCTTCTTCGGTGTGTTCAAAGATCATCCATCTTTTTTTTTTTTTTTTTTAAGACGGAGTCTCGCTCTGTCCCCCAGGCTGGAGTGCAGTGGCACGATCTCGGCTCACTGCAAGCTCTGCCTCCCAGGTTCATGCCGTTCTCCTGCCTCAGCCTCCGGAGTAACTGGGACTACAGGCGCCCGCCACCACACCTGGCTAATTGTTTTGTATTTTTAGTAGAGACAGGGTTTCACCGTGTTAGCCAGGATGGTCTGATCTCCTGACCTCATGATTCGCCCGTCTCGGCCTCCCAAAGTGCTGGGATTACAGGCGTGAGCCACCAAGCCCGGCCCATTGTTTTCTTAATTAGTTTGAAAATAGGGCAAAATGACAGCATTCATTGAAGTGGCTTAATTGTGTGAATTGTTTAGCTACTGGGCCAAAAGTAGAGACAGAGCAGGAAGGGAACAATTTAAATATTGTGGGTGATGCCACCCTGTGGTGAGGATGAGATGAGTGATAGGGATCTGCTTTTTTTTAGCCTGAGATCATTGAGTCTCTCTCTCAATCTCTCCCAGTGCATTTTACTTTTCATATAATATGACCTCCAAGGGCATGCCAGCTATATTGTTTGGTGCTTATCTGGAGATTTAGTGATCCATGCCAATCCAGCAGGAATAAATGGTTGCACTGCACTTACTCAGAACTGGTATATCAGGCTCCAACCTGTTACCTGATATGAGATTTGAAAGGGTGATTTTGTGAATGATGTTTTAAATTTATGTCCTGGCTTTAGAATCCTTACTGTCTCTCCCTAGGACGGTGAATGTATTGCTCTGGGATCGAAATAACCCTGTAGGAGAGTTGAAACCAAATTGTGTGATTGTTCTTTCTTTATTTTTGCTCTTGGAAAAAAGAAAGGAAAAGAAGATTCTATATATCAGGCTAATGATGACCCCATGTTCTCCTCTCACCTCCCCCTTCCTGTCCTTCCACTGACTCTGACTCACTGATCGTGCATGTTTGACCCAGTGTTTTCCTCCTGCACCTGTCCTGTTGTATACCCTCAGATTTACAAGGAGCAGCTCAACACCAGGGTTGTCCTGGTGGCTGTAGAGACATGGACTGAGAGGGATCAGATTGACATCACCACCAACCCTGTACAGATGCTCCATGAGTTCTCAAAATACCGGCAGCGCATTAGGCAGCATGCTGATGCTGTGCACCTCATCTCGTATGTACTCATTTCAGCCTTTATTGTAGTCTTTGGTCTGACATTTGTCCTTATCCCTTTTTTGGTTCAGTTAAGTTAAATATCAGAAAATAGTGACTTGAACAAGATTGCTGTGGGTTCCTTTGTCTGTTAGATAAGAAGCATGGAGTTAGGATATCCAGTGCTGGGGTGCTGATGGTTCTGTAGTCATAATATCTACCTTTAGAGCCCATAACTTCCATCCTGAAGGTCAGCTCACAGTCTAGGATGCCTGCTGGCCCTCCAGCCTTCATTACTGGCAGCGGGCATGACATGTCGGGAGAAGGGCAAAAGGGTACTCCTTCCAGCCGAGCTAACTGCTGTAAAGCAAGTTTCCTGAAAGCTTGCACATGTCTGTTTCATGAAAAAATCATTTGCTAGGTGGTAGTCACATGGGCCACGCCTAGCTACAAGAGAGGCTAGCAAATGTAGTCCTTTTAGATGAACCATTCAGTTGAGTTTCTACTACCAAGGAAAAGGGGTTCCATACTTTCTTTTTAATATAATAAGCTATTCTCTTCCTCAATCATGGCAAAGCTATTTTCAGATAGTCCTCTAAGGTTCTGTCCTGGAATCAAACCAACCAAACTACTACTTCTTTTTCTCCCACCATTACCCTTTATTTCCTGTTTTTTCAATCTTTAATCAGCAATTTTTAATAATCAGCAATATTAATTCCTTTTAATCACTATTAGATATTCACTACTAGAAAAAAGTCAAGAGCTGTGTCTGTTTATCTTGGTGTTTTAAATTCCTGTGCTAGTACATGATGCTTAGTAGGTACTTGGTGCTTGCTCAATTGAAATTATTTAACATAACAAATTTAAAGGTAATTATGTCATAAATTTTAAGGTATTTGAAATACAGTTTTTGATTTCTTGGAGGAGGATGGTTTGGGGGTGTTCCGTGTAGGAGGGTAGACATATTTTGGGAGAGTATGAAATGATGGTCCACCGCGTTGGTTTTCTCATAGCACTGCTTTTTCTTAAGGCGGGTGACATTTCACTATAAGAGAAGCAGTCTGAGTTACTTTGGAGGTGTCTGTTCTCGCACAAGAGGAGTTGGTGTGAATGAGGTAAATTTTACCAATTAAAGTAGAGCTTCATCTTTGTATCTGTTCTCTTTTTTCCCTATGGCCCAGTTTACATCCTTTCTTGTGCTTGTTTAGAATGATGACATGGCAAATGTAGCATGAGTGGCTTATGTTATTAATAAATAGAACCCAACGTGGTCCTTTTGGTTCATAGTGATGTGTTTTGGTATCATAATGACAGTTTTTCCTATATATCAGGCAAATGCAGCTGAAGATTGGCCTAGAGACTTTTAGGCCTCTATAGATAAAGATGTTAAGCTCTTATAAGCTTATTAATCCTTCCCTGACTTTTTTTTGTTATAATGCTCCTCTGTCCATGTTAAATTTAACTCATTAAAATCAAAGGATTTCTGATATCAGTACTGTAGCTTTTTTTCTCCCTATGTATATGATTTCATTTTCATGCCTTCTAACTACCTATCTGTAGAATGAACTCGAACACCTATTTCCTTAATCTCATTGTTAGGATTTTAATACTTTCAGTTTTATAAAGGAAATTCTTAATTGGTAACAGCACCAAAAAAGCATACCCAACTATATCTAAACTCTTGTCAATACTGAAATATATTATACCAGGTTATCTCAGTAGCCTGCAATTAGCCTGGAATAATATTGGAGTATATTATACCAGGTTATCCCAGTAGCCCATTTAGTGGGTACCTCTCTTGACATATTTTAGTAAGTTGAATTTATTCTTAGTTTGGTATAAGTTGAATTGGAGCACAGCCCTTTGTGACTTGTATTTTATGTTTCAATGTGAGAGCTTCAAATTCTGAGAGATATCACATAGTAAGAGGGGCTTTCTGCTTCTTGGGCCCAGTTGTAAAGAGGAGGTGAGAAGTAGTATATGCCATCTTTAGATACTGACAGGCTCTTCTTAGGGAACTGAGAAGATTTGTGGTAACAATTAAGAAATAATAACTAGCTTTGTGCACTCTCTCAAATGTCTCCCACACACTTTCAACTCTGAAAAACAGTATGGTCTTCCAATGGCAGTGGCACAAGTATTATCGCAGAGCCTGGCTCAAAACCTTGGAATCCAATGGGAACCTTCTAGCAGAAAGCCAAGTATGTACATTGACCTTCTTACTCACTTTCATGTGCCATTCTGTCTGTATAATGCATGTCCAGTCAATAAATAAATATTTTTCATTCCAGTCATTATAGTTTAATTGTAGGATATCTCCTTCCTCTAAAATATTTAGAAAATAAGCAACTTAAGGTAATTTTTAATCTGTTTAGGTTGTAAAAATTTCCCTCTCAAAATGCATAAAATCATACACAGTTTCTCTGGGAATGAGTCAGCTCTTTCTCACACTGCAGAATGCGGGGATGGGAGCAGGGAATACTCTCACGCTCGGGGTTCTAGCAGCTGAGCAGACGCACAAGGTGCTAGATTAAGCTCCATCTAGCACCATCTAGCATAAGCTCTATCTAGCATGAACTTATGAAGCTTAATAAGTTCACAGTTGGATTGGGAAATAGCTTAGATCTAGAGTCAAAGAGAGCTCATCTTTAAACTCTAATGAAAGTTACCCACCTAGTCCCATCAGAAAAGTTGGAGAAAAAGGCTTTGCAAGGGAAGACCCTGCCCCAGGGCCTTTTAAGCCTGGGAACAAGTGGTAGAGGATAGAATTCTCCTCTAGTGGGCCAGGCAGGTCCAAAAAGGAGAGCAAATAGGGCCACACATCCTACCGGTAAAAAACATAGCTGATGACTGTTAGGTATCACTTTTTCATTAATCAGGTGAGAGGTAGATAGATAGGGCTAATTTTCTAGTGGGCAAAGGGTCTAGGGCTTACAATAATTTGAAGGGTCCATGAAAAATGTTAATTTCTTTTAAAATCAGAATAAACTTCAACCCAGATTGTATTTATCTTTATACCAACACAGTGGTAAAATATAATTTTTAATACATTTTTGTGGCAGCGGGCAATGACCTAATGCAATCCTGTGAAAAGAGAGACCAGTGTGTTCACTCATATTATTCACTTAACTAGAAATTAGGTGAAAGTCCCTTTATATTTTTTGAAAATATCAGACACTGGGAGTAAAGGTCTCACTTGTCACCCCAACCTCCCCAGAGAAGAAAAGGACAAAATCTACCTTCATATTATTCTGTATTTTATATTCTTTTTTCATTAATGCATAATATTGTGGAAAATTGAAACAAATTATATATACACAGGCTTCTCAATTCTCTTTATGGGTACATTAAGATAGTCATCACAAGTGTCTGGTGGCATTTCACAAACCTCTGCAAACTTCCATTGACTATCTTGCTCAGAGTGTTTGCTTTCCCAGGAAACACCTAGTGCACATTAAAGGAAGTGTTGAGAGTTTCACCATCTGGCATATTCACCTTAAAACCAGAAAGGTGTATGACCAGGTTTATGCCTTTGTTTAGAAATCTTGGATCTGGAAAGAGGCCAGTGCTAGAGTCAGCTGAGAGGTGTTACTGAGTTGCATGGTGAAATAGGGTGAGAAGTAGAGTTCATTACTAATGCCTGCCATAGTTCCCTCTTTCCTAAAATTCTTTATTTCTTTGTGATTTGTTTGTTTAGGTAGCTATTTCATTGGTTCTAAACTTTGAGTTTAAAAAATCCATTTGGAAGCCCATCTTTGCATATACCTCTCTCTATATGTACATCGATATATATCACTCTCTCTATCTATATATATATATATGTGTATGTATCTCGATAGAGAGTGAGAGATGTACAGAAAAGAGAAATAGGAAAAAATTAATGAAGAGAGGAGCCCATCACAATATCAATATGTCAGTCTCTGGTATCGAAGTTAAGTTATAAATGTTTTTAAGTGATTATGTACACTTCTGTTTTAGATTGCTCTCTTTTACTGAACCTTTTAGCATAGTGTTCATTCAAGTCTCTTGTTCATCCTCACTTCAACTTTTACAAATTGAATTCTCTTCTCTCTTTTTTTTTTTTTTTTGAGACGGAGTCTTGCTCTGTCTCCCAGGCTGGAGTGCAGTGGCCGGATCTCAGCTCACTGCAAGCTCCGCCTCCCGGGTTACGCCATTCTCCTGCCTCAGCCTCCCGAGTAGCTGGGACTACAGGCGCCGCCACCTCGCCCGGCTAGTTTTTTGTATTTTTTAGTAGAGACGGGGTTTCACCGTGTTAGCCAGGATGGTCTCGATCTCCTGACCTCGTGATCCGCCCGTCTCGGCCTCCTCTTCTCTAACTTTGAGCATTCTCTGTTAGAAAGCTTCAGTGATGATCCGTTGTGTTTGTGCAACACAGCTTTATAATTCACAGAGAGCACATAGGTACACCATCTAGTGTGAACCCCACAACCACTCTGGAAGATAGACAAACAGGTGTTATTCCCATTTTAGAGGTAGAAACACTGAGACCCAGGAAATGCTATGTTACTTGCCTATGGGACTCTCTCATATGACAGAACTTGGGCTAGAATTCAGGCTTTCCGATTTGTAGACCAGAGTACTTTTCACTAAACGTTGGAACTAAACCGAATTGAGTTGTCAGAGTTACAAAAATAATGAAGATAGGCACAGTTTTATTTCTTGCCAGCTGTTTTCTTAGGAAGTAACCTATAATTCTGGAAAGGATAAGGAAATATTGATTTAAAAGAAATAAATTTTGTTCTGTAAGACTTCACAATCCTTGTCTATTTGACTGACATGGAATTGGTAATAAAGAATTATTGTAGGAGTTATAATACCAATTAAATATGTGACTTTGTTTGTTTCCTTTTTCTTCTGTTGCTTTTATTGTTTTATTGGACCAGAATGTGACTGCACAGAATCCTGGGGCGGCTGCATCATGGAGGAAACAGGGTAAATTTTCATTATGCATGCATTTGATATATGCCTTTTGCTAAAATTGCTGTGTAGAATTACAGCAAGGTCTCTCAGGTATTGGTCTTTCAGGCTAAGCACAACATAAAATCAATAATTAGTTGTCTGATTTTTTAAACTGAAAGAGCTAATTTACTTTATATTTTAAATTTTTATTTAAGGTTGGTGATAAAAGTAAGATGTATTAACTTCTACTTCTTATTAACCCTTAAAGGAAGCACATGATTAAACGCTTCTAAGTTTAGTGGAGGCATTAATTTTTTAGTATACTTAGATTAAAAGCTGGTTGTCTACCTGAAGCAGTCAGTGAAATCAATTTAGTCATCAATTTACATTTTAAAGAACTCGCAAATATATATGTTTACAGTAATAAAAATTATACTGTTTATAAATCAATAAAACTTTTTAAAAATTAAGACAGACTTACCATGTCTAAATCAGGTAGTTTTCTAGTGATCGACATTTGAACATTCCCTTACTTTTCTTTTGTGAATACTTTGGGAACTAGAGCAGCTTCCCCAGAGCTGCTGTTGATTCAATGAACCAAGGCCTGGAAATATTGCCCTCTTTCCCAGGGACCCCTGCCTCATGGGAGCCACTGCCCCCAGGCCCCCTAAGCCATAACCTACTCCTAGTAGAGGGGAGAGGTTTCCTAACCTATGTGCCTCTTTTGCTTTCTTTGCCATGCCAGACACCTGCTCAACACACCAACCATTTCTGGTCCTACCTGCATTCCTCTGAGCCCTGGTTGCCCAAGGCCCTGACCTACTTGGACAGAGTCCCATTGTTTTCTTCCACCAGCCCTCCTAGGAGTCCAACTCCTGGGGAGGAGTGTGGGCATGAAGGTTTGCACAGTAGGCCATTATCCCTGCTACTGTAGAATGCATTTCTAGAAATAGAGTTTAAATGTGAAACCCTTAGCTTCCACAGTTCCCTTACTATTACTCCATAGCTTAGTAATTTATGGCTTAACCAGGCTTTTCTGAGGACTGCTATAAGAAGGTAACACTTATAATATTGGCTCTATAGGGAGATGTCTTCTGTCTTCTAAATTAATCTCTGGGTTTTTTTTACAGTGTCTCTTCATAATATATATAAAATATATAAAATATTTTAGATGAGATATAATAAAATGTTTTAAAGTAAATATATATTTTCCCAAGAATATATTTCTATATAGTTTTTCTAAGAGGTTCCTATCAAAAGTGGCAGGTTTTACCTACTTCTGTAAATTACCTTCATACATCAGAATGCATAAAATTATTGAATTGCTTCCTAGAATAAGTGGCCTGTCACTGGCAAGTTCAAGCACTGTTACAATCACACACTGTATTCCTGAGGAATAGGGGTGTGTGTGTGTGTGTGTGTGTGTGTGTGCGCGCGTGATTCAGTTTAACCATAAGCATGTGTATAATATTCCCCTGTGTTCTTACATAGAGGTATTATATTTGATTAAGTAATTCACAGAGAGGCTCATTTTCTATTCCTGATTAATAATGAATATCACCAAATAGATTTGAAATTGAGAATAAAGAGCTATTATTCATGGGAGCATACCCTAATTCTATTGTCACTGTGCATATACATACTAAAAACATATGTACATATACATGTATGATCTAATACAGCTCTTTAGGGTTTCCTTGTTTACCTAAATTGCATTGTTGACCTGCATGATACAGTCTTTAATAAACTGGCCCTCACAACTCTCTCCTCCAATGTAAAATGTAGTAAGTTCATGAGCTCCTTTTATTCAGAACAGAGGCAAAAAAAAAGAAAAAAAAATGCTTGACTTTAATGCGATATAGCAAAGAAAAATGAACAAACTTTAAAATACAGCCTATTTGAAGAAGTTTTGTAATGAGCTTTTTAAAAACCATTTCAAGCCTGGTCACAAAAGGGCTTGACTGCTGAGGAGGTTGTAACATAGCCCTCAAATCTTTGATTTTCTTTGAATTTCCATCTCTGCAAACTCCACCACATGTACTTAAGTGGCAATTTGAACATAAATGCCTTGTCAAAATTTGTGTAGATTCATTTGGAGCCAAAGTGAACATTTTGTTCCAATTTAGGGGTTTTAATTTTCTTCTCTGATGACTGCTTTTGGTAAATTATTTACATAGCGGATTCTTTGTCTCCTCAGGGTGTCCCATTCTCGAAAATTTTCAAAGTGCAGTGTTTTGGAGTATAGAGACTTTTTACAGAGAGGGGGTGGAGCCTGCCTTTTCAACAGGCCAACAAAGGTTAGTAACTTAGAAAGTTTACTAAGAAAGTATATTATTTCTCCAGTGTTTTATAATGGAACAGTGGTGGATGTCAGATGCCTGTCTTGGAAAGCAGGTTTCTTGTCAGTCGGATTAATATTTAGTTATAAAAGTCCTTATCATGTTAAAGATTGAGTCCTGTTTAAGTGAATGACAAAACTGTAGATTCAGTGTTCTTGGTCTCTGGTTTTTCAGTGCTAGCTAGAACTCAAAAATCCTCCCTTCCAAAAAGCAAACAATCCTTCAGTTAAAATATCTTTGAGATTTTCTTGTTAAGGTTTTCACCCTGCTGCTAAGAGATGGTGGGTTAAATTAAGATAAAATATTATTTTAATCGATTTCTCTGATAAAAATTCCATTTCTCCTTGACATTCTTTCTAGGGACAAGTATTAGTCCATTTTCACACTGCTATAAAGATACTACCTCAGTCTGGGTAATTTACAGACAAAAGAGTTTTAATTGACTCACAGTTCTACATGGCTAGGGAGGCCTCAGGAAACCTACAATCATGGTAGAAGGTAAAGGGGAAGCAGTCACCTTCTTCACAAGGTGGCAGGAGAGAGAGAAAGAGCTCGAGGAAGTGCCGTACTTTAAAACCATCAGCTCTATTGAGACTCACTCACTATCATGAGAACTGTATGGGGGAAACCACCTCCATGATTCAGTCACCTCCCGTCAGGTAGATTCCTCCCTCAACAGTGGAGATTAGAACTCAAGGTGAGATTTGGGTGGGGACCCAGAGCCAAACCATGTCAGGGCCTAACTAATTTCTTGACTTTTTTGAGTGGTTTGTCCTCCTGGGACATTAGTTCCTTGTAAATATCAACCAGACAAAAAATCACCCAAGGTATTTATGGTTACCATAAATACACATATGTGTTTATAATGCATTGTCTCTTTACCTGGGGAGGGCCACATTGTCAATTGGCATTTCATCAAACTTTGTCTATATAGTGTCACACTCCTTTATTCACGTATTCTTAATTCAGAAAATGGAAAATTTTCAGAAGTGTTTTTTATGTTTGTGGAAAACACATTTGACAGTAAAACTTGTTCTAAACTGAAAAATATTTATACCTCATAAGGTAAATATTCATAAGTCTTGCTGCAGAAATATTAACAGATTATAGTATAGGTCCCAAGCCCCTCAGGACTATTACATAGAATATGGTAAATGCATCACACTTCTCTAAACTTCAGCAAAGCTGGAAGTCTCAAACTCACTGGCTTCAAAGCTTTTGCATAAATCGGGGCTGTAGACCTGCAGTAGCATGTTTGGAAACGAAGCTGCTCAGCAGGCAAAAGATAGGATCAATGCTAATTAGCAGATGGTATAGAAATTCTAACATGGCAAATTTCGTATTTCTTTTTAAGATACTACTTCATGAGTCAAATATAGCTCATTGCTATGCAGAATGTTTAATACTGTGCAAATTGAGAGAGCAGCGAAATAATGTTAACCTTTTTTTTAAAATCAGTAACTAATGTGGTAACTGACAGGATAATATATTCCTAAACCCATAATTCAGCAACACTACGTAGTCAGGAGATGGTAGCTTGATGCCCAACATGTGTGTAAAATCTCAGTACAGCTGTGAAAAAAGAAACAGGACTTTTAAAGTGACCTTACATCGTTAAAGTCAGTTGCCTGCCTTTCATAACGTTGATCTCAATGCAACGGAAATCCAAAAGCTTCAAAGTGTTCAAAATGGATGAAATAAGTAATAATGAACTAATGTGAGCTGCTGGCATTTTTGAATTGCACAGTACATGGCTAATTTTACCCACCTTGCAGCTTGCCAGCTAATTATAAGCATCATGCCTGAGGAAACAACTCTCACTTGTTTGGAAAGGTTAAGGTTTCTAGCATATGCGTAAGGATCTGTCAGTGGATTTCTGAAATTGTCTGTGAGTTAGGAGAAAATTATTCCAATAAGTTGGAAATGAAATAAAAATAACTATAAATTGTCTGTTTTAAAAGTTAGTAAATACAGAATTATGGCTTTTTATACTACCTAGTACAATGGTTAATTAACAACTGTGGATTCCGGTGGAATAGTTTATATGTATGTATCAAAGAAGTGACTTTTTCCCCCAAGCATTTTGAATGTATGTATATGCATGTGTTGTGTGTGTATTATTTTTACACTATATCTGTGCATATTTTCTGTGCTTTGGGAATCTTCCCCACTGCCATGTTTTCCACATGGTTAGAGATAGTGACCCATCTCAGGATGGAGGCAGCGTCCTAAGAAGGAAAGAACGGGAGCCTGGTATAAAGTGCAGGCCATGTTCTAGTCTGTCCTTCCCTTTTCCAATTTCTCCTGCCTCCTGATCAAAATAACACAGAGATGTGCAATGCTTATTTTACTCATAGGACATTTCCTCGAGGGGAGTCCCACCCAAGTAGCCTGGAAACCTTTGCTTTTCATAATAGTTTTGCCTTCCTGGAAGTGGAAGGAGGATCAGTTCTTTCTCAGGTGAATTTAGTGGAAGGCAACCCTTCCTTGAGGTGTGTTCAGCTGCTGCGGATGGAGTCAGTTTCTCCCTGTCATATTCAGGACTCAGACCATTTGGGTTGTAATGTGCTGCTCCAGCCTTCCTTTAAGGTGTGATGATTATGCCCAGAGAAATCCTGCCCCCCTCCTCACCGCCCCTGGAATGGGAAGTAGGCATGCTTCTCATAAACAGTCAACTACCTTTACGGTTGCTCTATAATATAGTTTATCAGGCAAGCAAGGTCATGGCACCAGTAGACTAGATTATTCTAGAAATTGTACTCTTCTATTGCCCTAGGAATGACTGAGAGATTTCTGTGTATCCATACATGTGTCTTATGCTTTCAGACACTTGGGATTTCTTTCCAGTGGAATGATAGGCTTGGATTTCTAGCAACATTTTTTCCCCTATGTTTACTTGCGTTTACTTGATTGTACATACCACGTTTGGCTATGAACAAAGCATATTTATCTTTTTGACAGTTTTTATGGCTTCTCAGCTGTCTTGAAACAAGTCAGCAAATTAGATATCCGTGATTCTTATTAGCAATGCATTTTAGCTCTATTAGCAAATATGAAAAGTGATCTATTCCTCTTGACAGCTTATCTCCATAAAAAGTAACTCTAATGCTAGAGGTCATCTCTGGAGCCCACGGCCAGAGAATCCCCCAAGAGATATTGCCCCATTTCAGATATATTTTTTAAGTGCTATTAATAAGTGAACAGTATTTCCCATAGTCATCATTTATAAAATGCCATAACAACAGATCATAGAAGAATATCACATGATAGCTGATTATACGGCCCTTGTATGTGACCTGGTTGATGTGCTGATTTTCTGTGATAAATTGAAAATTTTTTCCCTTCTCTCCCTAATCTCTTTAGCTATTTGAGCCCACGGAATGTGGAAATGGATATGTGGAAGCTGGGGAGGAGTGTGATTGTGGTTTTCATGTGGTAGGTATAAGAAACCTTCTGTACTTACAGCACAGATCTTACTTGGTGCAAACAGGTATAGCATTCGTGAGAGGCCAGCTCATTGATTGTGGTCTTGCTGCCTTTCTTTCTCATCTCTCTGATTAGTGCTTAATTCAGCTCAGGCACGTTAGAATTAGTCATGTCCTTATGGCCTTGTCTGAGCAAGCCTAATGGATTCTTCTGATTGAATTCCCTACCTCTTAAAAATTTATAGCTCATATTCATCTAAGTTTTACCAAATCATAAAACATTCTTTCTGTGTTGTGTATTATTTTTATCTTTATAAAATAGATTGGGCATTAGAATGTAGTGGAGCTAATTGGAGGAGAATTGCCTGCTAAAAATTAAGCTTTCTCTTTGGTATTGAAATCCTTTCATAGAAGATCTTACTTTGCTGAGAAGTATTGCAGGAAGGAATCTATCCCTGTTTAAAGTAATTAATTCTTTCCCAGAGTATTTGCTTACTATTGTATAAATGTACTCATTCGGAATATGCATGCCACGTGTGGAGAGAAAATGACTGACCAGCTGGTAAGGCTCTTCGCTTACTCACGTGAAGTGTTTTCTCTAGGAATGCTATGGGTTGTGCTGTAAGAAATGTTCCCTCTCCAATGGGGCTCACTGCAGCGACGGGCCCTGCTGTAACAGCACCTCATGTCTTGTGAGTGTTCTGACAGTTTCATCTTTCTTTTAACTGACAGATTAGCCAGATATCTCAGTGTGTACACTGAGCATTGGTTTAGCTTGTCACAAATTTCTTGGGTACAGTGTACATATTAGCCTGGCAGTTTTATAGAATCAATAAATCTCAAATTCTGTGAGCCGCAACATTTGTCTCTACTATTATTCACTACCAACCATCTTATCCTGCAATGCCTCATTAAGAAAATATACCTAAACTGCTTCCAAAAGAGTTGCCCTACTAACACAGATGAAATCCATATTAAGTTGTTGAATAGAGGAGGGACAATTTCTGTGGTCTTTTTAATAGTATGGCCTACTTATAACATTTTTCTTCAAAACGTACCCTAATTTATTTTAGACCTGAACATAAAAGCTAGTGCTCATATTTTCCCATTGGGTTGAAAATCCCCTGTAAAGGCAAGAAAGTGAGATAGGAAAGTAACATCTGAATGCATACTCATATGTGTATATACACGGTTTTTGTGTGTGTGGACATATACAGTCTTCCATCCACAGAGACCACCAGTTATTTTTGAAAAGTCATTTTAATCTTCCCTTTTCTCATATATATAATCTCTAATATTCCTTATAACCATAGAATTCCATAATTTTATGATTTTTTTCAATATTAGGGGATATTATGCTTTATGGTATTTAGAAGATTCTAGCTTAGTTTCTTCTTGCTTCATGTCCCCAACTAGATTATAAATTGCTTGAGGGTAATGGGCTCTTTCCTTCACCTTTTACCCACACCCTCCTCAAATAAAATGCTTTGTATACAATAGGCATTCCCTGGCATTACTAAAGGTAATTCATATGAATTTATTAGAATTTGATTGTCTATGTGTAGCAAAGGCAAGTTTAATATCTATGCTAATAGGTAATTCAATGAAGGTTGGGTATATATGTGAATTTTTCAGAGAGATCTTAAATGTTTGTATTATAGTGTTTTGCTATTTTGTCTTAGGCCAAATTTCTTCTTTAGGTGAGTTCCATCACATTGTTTTCTGAAAATAGTACTCTGAGACAGTGGATTTTGAAATCTGAACATTTAAAGCTTTGGTTGATGATTCATCTTTAGTATAGACGGTAGCATCTGGGCCTTGTTTCTGTTCTGCAGTAGGATATTCTGTCTTGCTAATTCTTAAAAAGAGTTTGGTGTTAGTTATGTGAGAGTTTAGGCATTGTTGGTGAGTCTAAGAATGTTATAATAACTCTCTGAAATATTACATAATCCTAACTCTTAATATTGAATTTTGATTTGCAGTTTCAGCCACGAGGGTATGAATGCCGGGATGCTGTGAACGAGTGTGATATTACTGAATATTGTACTGGAGACTCTGGCCAGGTATGGCGCACTGAGTTTTCAATAATACATTTTACTTGTAAGTGCAGGTTGAGTATTCCTTATCCACAATGCTTGGGGGCCAGAAGTGTTTCAGATTTAAAATTTTTGGATTTTGGAATATTTGCATATTCATAATGAGATATCTTGGGGATGGGACTCAAATCTAAACAAGAAAGTCTTTGATGTTTCATATACACTTTATACACATTGCCTGAAGGTAATTTTATGTAATATTTTTAAGTAATTTTGTGTATTAAACAAAGTTTGTGTACATTGAATCCTCAGAAAGCAAAGATATCACTATCTCAGCCACCCATGTGGACAATCATTGGTTGTTCAGCATCACCATCATTCCTGACTCTGAATCTAAGTGCCTCCAATACGCAATTATTCTCCTGTACTTATTCACACCTAATTGCTTAACAGTAAAAAAAAAAATTGGACATACCATTAAGACATTGAAAAAATAATGTGTTCAGGGTAATCAAGCAGCACAGTAGCATCACCCAAATAACTGTATCAGCTGTTGAAAAACAGCAACAATGAAAATGGCAGGCTTTCAGTCACCACTTATGATGCTGTGTTTTAAACCTTTGAAAAGATTACTGTATGCTGTATTTTACTTTTTTTTTTTTTTTTTTTTTTTAAAGAAACATCAGAAGCAGTGGAGGGACCAGGAAGTGGGTCCTCTAGGGATAAGGGAGCATTCTGCTGGATGGATTTTTACAGTGGTTCCTCCAGAGTCATCTGCCTCGTTAACAGAGTTTTTGCTTAGAAGTCTCTCTCTGATTTTATTGGATTGATACAAAAGTAATTGCGGTTTTTGCCATTGCTTTTGATGGCAAAAACTATAATTACTTTTGCACCAACCTAATATAAACTGGCATGATTTCTTGTTCTGTTATGAATGCACACTGGCTCTAATTCTTCACGAAGCCCATCACACACTTTCACCATACGTCCATAGGCACTTCTGCAGTGTTAACAATGTCGTCTTCATCATCATGTCAGCACTCAAAATGTTTCAGATTTTGGAGCATTTCTGATCTTAGATTTTTGTTTTAGGAAGCTCACTCAACCCGGCTCAACCTGTACATATTTTAAAGCTTTCAGTATAGATTGCACATGTGAATATGCTTTGTTTCCTTTGTTTTATGTTTTATTTTGCTTGGTTTGTGGTTATTTCTAACTCTTTACCATACCTTCATTTTAGGAAAGTTTGGTGTGGTTTTCTTTGTGTGTGTGTGTGGGGTAGGGGCCTAAATCTTTTTTTCTTCCTAATTTCTCCTTCATAACTAGTTCTCTTTATATGATTTATATCCAACTAATTGATTTTTCTTTTCTAGTCCTTACATCTTAAACAGTACATTCACACTGGTGAAGCACTAATGTGCTGTTTTGAAACATTTTAAAGCCACGAAACCAGTTATTAGACAAAATTTGGATGGATGCCCAATGTAGAAAATAAGGAACAAGCAGCACTACTCTGGCTGAAGTGGGATTGGGAGCAGAAGTCCACCTTTCTTGATTCTCCGTTGCCATGTCTGTCACACACATGTAGCCCTGGCTTCATGGCCTGTGTGGTTTGGCATGATCATCTTCCCATTAAAATTATTGCCACATAATTAATATTGCCCTCTAAAATTCCTTCTTTATATAATGTTTATGTTTTTAATTTACCTATTATTTTATGTGTTTAATTTATATACATTATGTCTTTATTTGTCATTCAAGTGAATATTTGTTGAGGGCCTACTGTGTGATAAGCACTGCTCTAAATACTGGGACATGGCCTTACTCTCATGGAACCTACATTCTGCTGGGTATAGAAAGGCAAGTAAATAAACAAAAATGTCAGATGGTGATAAGTACAAAGCATAAAATAAGGTGAAGTGGAAAGAGTACAGGGTAGGATGTGATAGATAGGGTGATCAAATATTTCTTCCTGGAGGAGATGGCATGGAAGCAGACACAAATAAGAAGGAGCTCATCAGTAAATAATGAGTACAGAAGCTTAGCTTCTCCATGAAATGGAATGAAAGCAAGGATAGCTGGAGAACAGTGGAAACATTTCAAAAAGAAAGTCAAGAATCAGGGCAGGTGGGGACATGTAGGCCATGGAAAGAATTTTAGATTTCATTCTACCTTCATTTTAATTCTGACATTATTTTAAAAGCATTTCCCCATGCTGTTATACAGTTTTTATAGGTAATTCTTTTCACGATTGTATGAGAGTCTGTCGTGTGGATTTGTCAGTTGATTTATACCCAATGTGGGTATCTAGATTTTGGCAGTTTATTATTAGTAGTATAGAAGTGAACATTTTTGTGCATTTTTACAAGAGTGTTTCTTGTTCAGGGTTAGCTCCTCAGGACAAGTTCCTAAAAGTGGGAGTTACCTGTTGCTAGGCATTGTGCTTTCCAAGAGGCTCCCAATAGAGTACACTTGGCAGTCAAAATATCACTTTTATTATTGAAAATGGCCAAGTTGAAGGCTGTAGCTTAATGTGAGGGCTAAAAGGTTATCTTTAAGATCCCGGTTCAGGCTGTAGCAACAGGTTACTGACAAAATTGGGTCCAGAAGGACAATGTATGGCACGGGGCAGCAATGGAAAATGCATAGTTTATGTGGGTAGGCTTGCTTCTAAAAGAATGGCAGAACTGAGGCAGAATGCCTGGTTCTTCTTCCCAAGCTTACCATTGGTCAATCACTCCACCTCCCAATGATGGAAGTGAGTAAGGAGGAGGGGAGCTGGGATTACACTAAGTTCCTTAATCAGAAGGAAAAATGAGAAGAGAGAAAGAAGGGTTCTAATTAACATTTTTGTAAAGGTGTCGATATATATTATTTGAAGCTCAATTCAAATGGATGCTCTTAAATAAATTGTACCGTGAAATATGTTCAGGCCATGTTTTCATTATTTTTATGCATATCTGTTTCTTATGTTTCATTAAATAGGTTTTTTTTTGCAATTTTCTGTAATACAAAGTATGACAATTGTAGGTTCTGTGTTTAATGACAAGTATATTGACAATCCTGATACACTGTTTCACTGAGTTATATTTTTAGCTTTGTAGAATACTACTATTTTTATATTTACCATATATGGTTTTAGTTCTGTGTAGTCAGCCCTTTTAGAAGTATAGTTTTTTCATTTCAATTTTTAACTCTTTAAGTGCCATAGAATTTACTAGAAATAAGACTTTTATGATGAGAACTCTTTGTTTAACCTAATATTCTATTGTCTAAGTAAAACATTTTTTCTTTTTACAGCATGTATCTAAGCTGAAAATTACACTGTTAAATTAATTTCACAGTAGCACATTAAAATAGAATATTTTTGCTAATATTTTTCTAGCATGATCAGGATGAACCTAAAATAGAGGTAGAGGGACTTAAAACCCCCCAAAAATCTTCTTTTTCTCCTTAAGAAATAATGAGCCTTGAATTTAATTAATACCACTAATAATTAAGAAAATGGAATCTCTGCAACTCTGAGAATCAGTATTTACAGGCAACATTATGACTTTATCTCTTTTACCTCATAATGTATTTTTCTTAATTTTTATATTAGCATTTTTATATTGCCTCAGAGCTACTTATTAAACTTACAATTTATAATAGAATAAACAATACTTAAGAGAAATCCTTGACAAACAATACTGGTAGATGTAATACAGATATTTGAAAGATAGGATAAATATTTTTTGTTAGGGCTATGAAATATGTCATCTGGGTGGGTAGTATAACATAATTTAAAGTAAACACTTCTAAATGCTATTGCACTATTGAAGCCTGTCTGCCTCGAGTGAACCATCCTGTATAGCATAATGTACAAGGAAGGTTCTGGAATGACATTTAGAGACTGAATCCAGTGCTTTGCTCATAAGCAGAATAAAATGCACAGATTTATGGTTCTCCTGTTTTAAATGTGCACAGAGAACATAGAACATTCCCTAATTTCTCTGGTTAAACATTCCTGTGATAAGCAACTGTCTTTTATTAGCCTAAACTAAAACCAAATAGATTAGAAATCTGACCTGTGGCTGTGCCAATTTAGAATAAGGGCATTTTTTTTCATTAGTGAAGAATTTTACAAGGTTTTTTCTAATTGAAACATCACAAAAGTAAAATCTGACAAATTAATTTTAGATCCTGATGTGCTTATTCTAATAGCAATATTGCTTGTGCATTACTGTTGACTGTGGTTTTGTTAATTTTATTTATTTTTTAACATTACAAATTTATTTATTTTTCCATAAGTTATTGGGGTACAGGTGGTATTTGGTTACATGAGTAAGTTCTTTCGTAGTGATTTGTGAGATTTTGGTGCATTCATCACCTGAGCAGTATACACTGCACCATATGTGTAGTCTTTTATCCCTTGCCCCTCTCCCCGCTTCCCCCTAAGTCCCCAAAGTCTGTTGTATCATTATTATGTCTTTGTGTCATTACTTAGCTCCCACATATCAGTGAGAACATATGATGCTTGGTTTTCCATTCCTGAATGACATCTCTTAATTCTAATAGTCTCCATTCTCAGCCAGGTCACTGCAAATGCTGTGAATCCATTCCTTTTTACGACTATGTAGTATACCATCATATATATATATGTGTATGTATATACACACACACACGCTACAGTTTCTTTATCCACTCATTGATTGATGGGCGTTTGGGTTAGTTGATGGTCATTTGAGTTGGTTCCACGGTTTTGCAGTTGCGAATTGTGCTGCTATAAACATGCGTGCACAAGTATCTTTTTTGAATAATGAAGTCTTTTCCTCTGGGTAGATACCCAGTAGTGGGATTGATGGATCAAATGGTAGATCTACTTTTAGCTCTTTAAGGAATCTCCACACTGTTTTCCATAATGGTGGTACTCGTTTATATTCCCACCAGCAGTGTAGAAGTGTTCCCTGTTCACCGCATCCACACCAACGTCTACTGTTTTTTTTTTTTTTATTATTATGGCCATTCTTGCAAGAGTAAGGTAGTATTGCATTGTGGTTTTGATTTGCATTTCCCTGACCATTAGTGATGTTGAGCATCTTTTCATATGTTTGTTGGCCATTTGTGTGTCTTCTTTTGAGAATTGTCTATTCATGTCCTTAGCCCACTTTTTGAGGGGATTTTTTTTTTCTTACTGATTTGTTTGAGGTCATTGTGGATTCTGGATGTTATTTCTTTGTCAGATGTATAGATTGTGAAAGTTTTCTCCCACTCTTTGGGTTATCTGTTTATTCTGCTGACTTTTCCTTTTGCCATGCAAAAGCTCTTTAGTTTAATTAGGTCCCAGCTATTTATTGTTGTTTTTATTACATTTGCTTTTGGGTTCTTTGTCATGAAATCCTGGCCTATAAGCCAATGTCTGGAAGGGTTTTTCAGTGTTTTCTTCTAGAACCTTTATAGTTTCCTGTCTTAGGTTTAAGTCCTTAATCCATCTTGAGCTGATTTTTCTGTAAGGTGAGAGATGAGGATCCAGTTTCATTCTCCTACATACCGCTAGCCATTTATCCCGGCACCATTTATTGAAAAGGGTGTCCTTTCCCCCACTTTATGTTTTGTTTGCTTTGTCAAAGATCGGTTGGCTGTAAGTATTTGGATTTGCTTCTGGGTTCTATATGCCATTGGTCTGTACGCCTATTTTTATACCAGTGCCACGCTGTTTTGGTGACTTTGGCCTTATAATTTGAAATCAGGTAATGCGATGCCTCCAGATTTGTTCTTTTTGCTTAGTCTTGCTTTGGCTATGTGGGCTCTTTTTGGTTCTATATTAATATTAGAATTGTTTTTGCTAATTCTGTGAAGAATGATGGTGGTATTCTGATGGGGATTGTGTTGAATTTGTAGATCACTTTTGGCATTATGCTTATCTTCAAATATTGATTCTACCCATCCATGAGCATGGGATGTGTTTCCATTTGTTTGTGTCATCCATGATTTCTTTCAGCAGTGTTTTAGTGTAGAGGTTTTTTGACCCTTTGTTGGGTATATTCCTAAGGTTTTTTGTTTCGTTTTGTTTTGTTTTTTGGGTTTTTTTTTGTTTTTGTTTTTTTTTTTTTGCAGCTATTGTGAAAGGGGTTGAGTTCTTGATTTGATTCTCTGCTTGATTGCTGTTGTTGTATAGAAGAGCTACTGATTTGTGTACATTAATCTTGTATCTGGAAACTTTGCTGGATTCCTTTTATCAGTTCTAGGAGCTTTCTAGAGGAGTCCTTAGGGTTTTCAAGGTAAACAATCATATCATCAGCAAACAGTGACAGTCTGACTTCCTCTTTACCAACTTGGTGGCCCTTTCTTTCTTTCTCTTGTCTGATTGCTCTGGCTAGGACTTCCAGTACTATGTTGAAGAGGAGTGGTGAGAGTGGGCATCCTTGTTTTGTTCCAGTTTTCAGAGGGAATGCTTTCAGCTTTTCCCCATTCAGTATTATGTTGACTGTGGGTTTGTCATAGATGGCTTTTATTACATTGAGGTATATCCCTTGTATGCTGATTTTGCTGAGAGTTTTAATCATAAAGGGATGCTGGATTTTGTCAAAATGCTTTTTCTGCACCTATTGAGATGATCGTGTGATTTTTGTTTTAAATTCTGTTTATGTGGTGTATTGCATTTATTGACTTGTTTATGTTAATCCATTCCTGCATCGCTGGTATGAAACCCACTTGATCATGGTGGATTATCTTTTTGATATGTTGTTGGATTTAGTTAGCTAGTATTTTGCTAAGGATTTTAGCATCTGTGTTCATCAAGGATATCGGTGTGTAGTTCTCTTTTTTGTTTATGTCCTTTTCCTGGTTTTCGTATTAGGTTGATGCTGGCTTCATAGAATGAATTAGGGAGGGTTCCTTCTTTCTCTGTCTTGTGGAATAGTGTCAAAAGGTTGGTACCAATTCTTCTTTGAATGTCTGGTAGAATTCTGCTGTGAATCCATCTGGTCCTAGACCTTTTTTGGTTGGTAATTTTTAAATTATCATTTCAATCTCACTGCTTGTTACTGGTCTGTTCAGGTTATCTAATTCTTCCTGATTTAAGCTAGGAGGGTTTTATTGTTCCAGGAATTTATCCATTCCTTCTAGGTTTTCTAGTGTATGTGTGTAAAGGTGTTCATAGTAGCTTCAATGATCTTTTGTATTTCAATGGTATCAGTTGTAATATCTCCTGTTTCATTTCTTAGTGAGGTTTTTTTTTGGATTTTCTCTCTTCTTTTCTTGGTTAATCTTGCCAATGGTCTTATCAATTTTATTTATCTTTTCAAAGAACCAGCTTTTTGTTTCATTTATCTTAGGCATTTTGTTGTTGTTGTTTCAATTTCATTTAGTTCTTCACTGATCTTGGCTGTTTTCTTTATTCTGCTGGGTTTGGGTTTGGTTTGTTCTTGTTTGTCTAGTTCCTTGAGGTATGACCTTAGATTGTCTGTCTGTACTCTCTCAGACTTTTTGATGTAGGCATTTAGGACTATGAACTTTCCTGTATTTGCTGTATCCCAGAGGTTTTGATAGGTTGTGGCATCATTGTCATTTAGTTCGAAGAATGTTTTAATTTCCATCTTGGTTTTGTTTTTGATCCAATGCTCATTTGGGAGCAGGTTATTTAATATCCTTTGCATGGTTTTGAAGTTTCCTTTTTGAAGGTATTTGCATGGTTTTGAAGGTTCATTTTGGAGTCGATTTCCAGTTTTATTCCACTGTGATCTGAAAGAGTGCTTGATGTAATTTCAGTTTTCTTAAATTTATTGAGGCTTGTTTTATGGCCTATCACATGGTCTATCTTGGAGAAAGTTCCATGCACTGTTGAATAGAATGTGTATTCTGCAGTTGTTGGATGAAATGTTCTGTATACATCTGTTAAGTCCATTTGTTCCAAGTAATAGTTTAAATCCATTGTTTCTTTGTTGACTTTCTGTCTTGATGACCTGTCTAGTGCTGTCAGTGGAGTATTGAAGTCCCCCACTATTATTGTGTTGCTGTCTATGTCATTTCTTATTTCTTTCTTTGTTTCTTTTTCTTTTTCTTTTTTTTTTTTTTGAGACAGAGTTTCCTTCTTATTGCCCAGGCTTGAGTGCAGTGGTGTGATCTCAGCTCACTGCAACCTCCGCCTCCCAGGTTCAAGTGATTCTCCTGCCTCAGCCTCCCAAGTAGCTGGGATTATAGGCAGGTGCCTCCATGTCAGGCTAATTTTTGTATTTTTCGTAGAGACAGAGTTTCACTGTGTTGGTCAGGCTGGTCTCGAACTCCTAACCTCAGGTGATCCACCCGCCTCGGCCTCCCAAAGTGCTGGGATTACAAGCATGAGCCACCATGCCTGGCCAACATTTCTTAGGTCTATTAGTAATTGTTTTATAAATGTGGGAGTTCCAGTGTTAGGTGCATATACGTTTAGGATTGTGACATTTTCCTGTTGGACAAGGCCTTTTACCATTATATACTGTCCCTGTTTGTCTCTTTTAACCACTATTGCTTTAAAGTTTGTTTTGTCTGATATAAGAATAGCTACTCCTGCTTGCTTTTGGTGTCCATTTGCATGGAATGCCTTTTCCACCCCTTTACTTTATGTGAGTGTTTATGTGTCAGGTGAGTCTCCTCCTGAAGGAGCAGATGATTGGTGAGTTCTTATCCATTCTGTGCTTCTGTATCTTTTAAGTGGAACATTTAGGCCTTTACATTCAATGTTAGTATTGAAATGTGAGGTACCATTAGTTTCATCATGCTCTTTATTGTCTGTGTGCTTTGGTTTTGTTTTTGCTTTAACTTGTATTTTTGTTTTATAGATCCTGTGTGATTTATGCTTTAAAGAGGTTCTGTTTTGATGTTTTTCCAGGATTTGTTTCAAGATTTAGAGCTCCTTTTAGCAGTTCTTGTAGTGGTGGTTTGGTACTGGAAAATTCTCTCAGCATTTGTTTGTCTGAGAACGATTGTATCTTTCTTTCATATATGATGCTTAGTTTCGCTGGATACAAAATTCTTGGCTGATAACTGTTTTGTTTGAGGAGGCTGAACATAGGCCCCCAATCCCTTTTAGCTTGTAGAGTTTCTGCTGAGAAATCTGCTGTTAATATGATAGGTTTTCCTTTATAGTTTACCTGGTGCTTCTGTCTCACAGCTCTTAAGATTCTTTCCTTTGTCTTTACTCTGGATAACCTGATGACAATGTGCCTAGGTGATGATCTTTTTGCGATGAATTTCTCAGGTGTTCTTTGTGCTTCTTGTATTTGCATGTCTAGGTCTCTCACAAGGCCAGGGAAGTTTTCCTCGATTATTCCCTCGAATATGTTTTCCAAGCTTTTAGAATTCTCTTCTTCCTCAGGTACACCAATTATTCTTTGGTTTGGTTGTTTAACATAATCCCAGACTTCTTGGAGGCTTTGTTCATATTTTCTTATTCTTTTTTCTTTTTCTTTGTTGGATTGGGTTAATTCAAAGACTTTGTCTTCAGACTCTTAATTTCTTTCTTCTACTTGTTCATTTCTATTGCTGAGACTTTCCAGAGCATTTCACATTTCTATAAATGTGTCCAAAGTTTCCTGAATTTTTTATTGTTTTTTCTTTAAGCTACTATTTCCATGAGTATTTCTCGCTTCACTTATTGTATCATTGTTTGGATTTCCTTGCTTTGGGCTTTGCCTTTCTCTGGTCTCTCCCTGATTAGCTTAATAACTAACCTCCTGAAATTCTTTTTCAGGTAAATCAGGGATTTCTTCTTGGTTTGGATCCCTTGCTGGTGAACTAGTATCATTTTTGGGGGGTGTTGAAGAGCCTTGTCTTTGTCATATTACCAGAGTTGTTTTTTTGGTTCCTTCTCATTTGGGTAGGCTCTGTCAGAGGGAAGGTCTAGGGGTGAAGGCTGTTGTTCAGATTCTTTTGTCCCACGGGTGTTCCCTTGACATAGTACTGTCCCCTCCTTTCCAGCTGAATCGCAGTGATTGTTGTCTCTCTTCTGGGTCTGGCCACCCAGTGAGTCTACGCAGCTCCTGGCTGGTACTAGGGGTTGTCTGCACAGAGTTCTGTGATGTGAACCATCTACGAGTCTCTCAGCTGTGGATACCAGCGCCTGTTCCAGTGGAGGTGGCAGAGGGTGCAGTGGACTCCATGAGGGTCCTTAGCTTTGGTGGTCTAATGATCTATTTTTGTGCTTGTTGGCGTCCTGCCACAAGGTCACGCTTTCCGGAAAGCATCAGCTGTAGTAGTGTGGAGAGGGATTGGCGGTGGGCAGGGCCCTAAAACTCCCAAGATTATATGCCTTTTGTCTTCCACTATAATCACCTCTTCAGTTTGTGTGGGAGCTGCGTGAGGCCTGTGACTGCTGGCTTTCCCCCACTTTCCTGACAACCTGCATGACTCAGCAGAGGCAGCCATAATCCTCCTAGGTCGGGATCTGGGAATCTCACCCCCATCCCCCACAGCAACCACAGCAAGACCCGCCCAAGGAGAGTCTGAGCTCAGACACGCCTAGTTGTGCCCCCACCCGATGGTCCCAGCTTCAAGAAAAAAGGGTTTTAGTTCTCCCCCGGCCTGTGAGGTCTGCACACCCAATTGGTGCCCTCCCCTGAGTGATGGCCAGGAGGCTTCTCGCCCAGTTCAAATTGTTACAAAGTTCAGCTAGAGAATTCCTTCTCCCTGTGGAGTTTTACCCCTGCTCCTCTGGCCACCCTCCCGATGGACCCCTGTGGTGTCTGGCAAGAATGGGCTGCTCGGGGACCTAGTGAACTCCCGAGCCTTTCTGCTGCTTCCTCTACCCCTGTATTCGGCTCGGCTCTCTAACTTGACTCAGCTCCAGGTAAAGTCAGAAACTTCTCCTGCAAACAGACCTTCAGCTTCTCCAGTGGGGGTGTGTGTCCCCCCTTCCGCAGTTGGAGCACTCACAGTATTTGGGTGTCTCCTGGGTCCTGCAGGAGCAGTCTGCTTCCTTCAGAGGGTCTGTAGGTCCTCTTGGGATTGCTGGTTTGTTCTTGCAGTCGATCTGGAGCTAAAGTTCACACTGCAGGCTTCCGCATGCTGCTCTGTCCAGAGCTGCAGTCTAGTCCTGCCTCCTGTCCACGATGATCCGTATCACTGGTTGCATTAGTTTTAGAGTGAGTGAATAATTAATGATAGTTGATTAATGAGATAGTGATTGCATTTTGAGTGACTCTGGATGGATGAAAGAAACCACAGGGATTTCTGCTTCGGTTAGTTGTATATTTCTGCTTTTTAGTGCTGATCCCTTGAATACTCACCAGATCGAAAAGCTGTGGCGAATGAAACTTGTATGAGAGTCAGTTATTATTTAGAAAGGTGTAGAACCAAAGCATTTGCCTTGGAATGTTTGGTAGGAAATCACTGCTTCTTAGGAATGCTAAATCAGTTCTGTTATCTTTCTGTGGTGAACTTGATAAATGGCTCAATATGTGCAGCATAGAATTACATAGTCGTATCTGGTTATCGGGCCATGCGTTTATGTTCTCTGGCAGTTCACAGTACTTGCACACCTGCCACATGCCTGGTGGTGTTGTAGGTAATAGGGCAGCAGTAGGAAACAAAACATAGAATCCTGCCTGCATGGAGCTCATATTATGATGGGGCAACAATGAACAAACAAGTAAGTAAAACATGAATTGTCAGTTGGTGATAAGTGCTTTGGAGAAGAGAAAAAAAAAACAAAGAAAAAAACTTGTAGACTTCTCTAATAATAATTTAAAAAAAAAAAAAAAAGAAGCCCTTAAAGCCCTTATCCTAAATTGGCACAGCCCCAGAGAGTGCCAGCGTTGGAGGGGCTGAAGCTTTGAAGAGCATGGGTTCTACGAAGGCCTCTTTGGGATGATGATATTTGAACAAAGCTCTAACAAAGGTGAGGGAATGAGCCATGCAGAAATCTGGAGTGACAACAGGAAAGCAAAGGCAAAGGCTGTGGGTGGCAGCATGCCTGGCGTGTCCACATGGAGTCACATCAGCCATGAGTGAGCAGAAAATGATGTCACAGAGATGACAGGATGAGATAGTGTAGGAGCAAATCATGTTGAGCTTGTAAGGTTGTTGAGTAAGTTGGGAAACGGAAGATCGATGTGATTTGGTATTTACCTTTTTAAAGAGATCACTCTGATAGCAATGTAAACTCTAAGGTGACTAGGGTAGAAGCAAGGGACTCAGGTGGAAGGCTATTACAGTAATCCAGGTGAGAGGTGGTGGTGCCTTGGACAGGGTATGAGCAGTGGGAGTGGAGAAAAGGGGTCAGATTGGAATTATATTTTGAAGATAGAACTAGCAGGATTTATGGACAGACTAGATGGAGGGAGAGTGAGAGAGGAGAGGAATAGAAGATGACTATGGCCTTTGGCTTGAACAATTGGAAGGATGGAACATCATTTACTGAGAAGGTGAAGACTGAGGGAGGACGTCGGTGCATACTGCTGTTTCTTATTTATTTGCCATGCCTGCATATTTTTTTCTTTTTGTATTTGTTTTAAACACTGTAGCAGACCTTTTTACATACTCTTAAATGTGGTCAATAAAATGTACAGAGAGTAACTTTGGGGGGAAATGAAGTATTTCTTTTAAAAATGATTTGATACATAGACCTATAAAAAGAAATAACCATCACATCACAGACTGTTCTAGTAACATGTCTGTAGTTTGAAGAGGTCAGAACTATTAATATAATGGAGATATTGCACTTACTTTGCGTTGAAAGGCAAAGTATTTCTTCTGTTTCGCTGAAGTAGCCTATAGGTAAAATGTCATGATGTCAAATGCAGATTTGACATTTTCAGAGAGCTGAGCAAGTTCTTGTAAATTAGTTTCTTGAATGTGTCCCTTCCTATGTACCAAGCTGATTCATTTCCTTCATTGTCCATTTTAATCTCTTCTACTTTTAACTCTGTAGGCAAGTGAATGTGACTTGTTATTCTGGTCCACCTCACCATAAACAGAAGAAACATATAAAATGTATGCACTATGTGGCCCTTATTTACTTATTTTACCAATAATAGCATAAATAATGGGATTAATAATCTAAGGAGTTGCATGTGTTTTTCTCAATGTTTCTAGTTATATATATCCATCATGCTTGCATTATATATAGTATACACATTATCTGAAGGTACCTAGCATGCTGAATATTAACTAAAAAGATAATATTTTGCAGTGCCCACCAAATCTTCATAAGCAAGACGGATATGCATGCAATCAAAATCAGGTATGCTGGGCTATAAATTTTAAGTGTAATTTAAAAAGGATTCGTTGGAAAGTTTTTTTCCTTTTTTGATCAATATTAATATAACTTCGAAGGGAATTTTACTCAAGTAAATGACTATAGTGGGATTCTAATTTAGAGTTGCTTCATGTGATGCCAAATATTAAATATATTTACCTCTGGTGACAAATTGCCCAGATTAAGAGAGAGAAAAAAAAAAAAGAATGTAATGGCTGAAGAACTGGGAGTCTCATTTATTGAGTTGTGACCATTTTTCAGTAATTTCAACCTGCCTGGTGTGGGAAAGAAAATATGACAATCTGTCGTGAGTTTTTTTGTTCCCTGAAGCCATATTATAACCTTCAGGTAAGTATCATGATGTCAAATGCAGATTTGATGTTTTCTAACCATCCATACACAAAAGAACCTAAAAATCATTTTGGTTCTCTCACAGAAATATACCAGTTTTTGTTTACTGTAAAATTTCAAATTTTAGATGTTTAGTTTACATTTAGAGAGCTGTACAATGAGTTCTGTTTAGAGTTTTAAATTTTTAACTGTTATTCTGAAGATGTTTGTGATTCTTATTGGTCACTATAAAAATATTAGAGTATGAAATGAAAAAACTTTATCCAAGTGAACCAGAAGGAGACATTGTAGTAAAAATGTTGGGGAAAACAAACTGACTGTGTGTGCCTCACATGTGTGCTCCTGTCCCCAGGGCCGCTGCTACAATGGCGAGTGCAAGACCAGAGACAACCAGTGTCAGTACATCTGGGGAACAAGTAGGTCGCATCTCCTTGCTTGGTGGTTACACATACCATTTTCTCTTATAGTGTTCTTCTCTGCCAGTCTTGCTGAGATGCACAGCTTGGAGTGATGTTTTAAAAAAAAAATCTAGAAAGGATGAGAATAAAGAGAACTGTGAATCTTAGTCACAAAAACTATAGAAAACAACTGCTTAAGTTGGGCACTTGTCAGAACTGAGCAGTGCCGTTTAGTGGCTGTGGCTCTCAGAGAAGGGGTGTTGCATTCATTTGCAAAGATTGGGTTGAGTACAGTGTGATTATCCAGCCACTTATGTGATTTATTTTGTACCTTGGTTTTAACATTTGACCCCCTTTTTTCCATTAACACACACAAGTTAGCTTTCTGGTTTTTACCCCGGGAAAATACCAGACTTATTTTTTAAATTTTGTCATTTACTGTCTCACTTCAAAGTGAAGAGATGCATGTACTTCCTGAGATGCAGACAGGTACATGGCTATGATTCTTAGTACATTCCCTAAAAGTTCATGCGCATATCCTCTTCCTGACATTTACATTGCCTCTCTAATAATATCAGTTCATGAGGGCCAGACGGGGGGAAGAATGAGAAATGAGTCTGCCTTTCTAGCCAAGGCTGGGTTCACCCCAAAGGAAAAGAAAGCACACAAAAGGAGAACAGGGCTCCGGCACGAGTGATTTTAGAGTTTGGCAAATATCATTTCTTTGACTGATTTACATTCAGTGCTTTAGTTTTGACAGAGAAAAGATAATGGAGACATTTGTATTTTGAAAGGTTTAATTATCAAAACTCAGGTGCCAACAGAAAACCTCAATGGGCTACAACTTTGTAATTAATTTCCTAATATTGGTATAAAACAAGATTAAGAATGTTAGTTGCCTGTGTGTCACTTCACCAATTCCTGCTGATAGTCATTCGCACCTTCCATCCTCAAACTCACCAACAAGCATTGGAGAGAAATTTGTGTCTCAGGCTAAAACCAGTGTTGTGTTGGAACTTTTTTGTATTAGCTTGCGAGAGCCAATTGTTAAATTTTTAGGAATTTTGCAAGCCCATGGACATCACATTGAGTGTGAAATCAGCCATGGAGAATTTATGCCATGGAAACTTGCAAACGCTACAAATCAGGATGTTCTTTTTTCTTGTTCTGGAGAATCAGGTGTTAAACACTTACTGGCACATTACTGGTTATGGATAACAAAGAAAATGAAAATTAATTTTCTTCTCTTGCCTGTCTCCAAAAGAGGCTGCAGGGTCTGACAAGTTCTGCTATGAAAAGCTGAATACAGAAGGCACTGAGAAGGGAAACTGCGGGAAGGATGGAGACCGGTGGATTCAGTGCAGCAAACAGTGAGTGGTCAGCTCTGAGGGCATCATCACTGGACTTGGAACCCCTTATTATGCAAGTGCAAAATGAGCACAAAATAAATGCTAATGATTTTTTTCTAAGTGTTCACCTATTCCAAAATTTAAAGTATTTGTTTGTAATAGATATTATTATATCTAGAGGCAAATGGCTATAGATTAAACTGTTACTATGCTACAGAGTCATGCCATTTCCACAGAATTCAGAAAATTTCTCTGTTGCCACATTTTACTTTATTTTTGTTCTGACGAGATACTTTGCCAGAGCATTACAAATTAATACTAGCTTTTAATTTTCTACTTTTACTAGATATATGGCCTATGAACGTAGTAGTATACATGTAGTTTAAAAGCAAACTATATAGACCATATATATTTTTGCGACAAAAGTGAAATCTTACTATTTTTTTTATCATTTCACAAGTGTAGTAACATTTGATTTATTCAGATATCTAATATTTACACCAGAGATCTTTTTCCTTTCCAAAAAGCATCTAGTTAGTACATATTAAAGGCATCTTTACTCAGGAAATGAGATACTTTCAGAGCACATTGATATTTCTTTCTTTCTTTCTTTCTTTCTTTTTTTTTTTTTTTTTTTTTTTTTTAATCGAGACTGAGTCTTGCTCTATCGCCCAGGCTGGAGTACAATGGCGTGATCTCAGCTCACTGCAACCTCCTCCTCCTGGGTTCAAATGATTCTCATGCCTCAGCCTCCTTAGTAGCTGGGATTACAGGCACCTGCCACCACGCCCGGCTACTTTTTGTGTTTTTAGTAGAGATGGGGTTTCACCATGTTGGCCAGGCTGGTCTCAAACTCCTGACCTCAAGTGATCCACCCTCCTCAGCCTCTCAATGCTGGGCTTACAGGCTTGAGCCACCATGCCCAGCCTGATATTTCTTTGATTAGTTGAGGAAAGTTAGAATTCTCATTAATTAGATTATTAAGGTTAATTCAATTACTGTGGAACAATGAAATCATCCCTTCTAAAGCAATGAAAATTCTCCTAATTTTGAAGCAGAGCAAGAATTTAAGGGAAGCTTTATTCTCAGTTAATGATCTCTGTTATATTTTACGAAACTTTGCAATTCCATGTAGTCTTTGATGATGAATGAGGCAACAAATCTTTGACTATAATTTTTAAAAAATTAAACCAAAATAATAGAGAACAGAGCTTCTTATCTGATGTCTCATGAGTGAAGCACAGATGTTCCAAGGTGTTGATCCTCAGTCCTTGAGGTGTCAGGGGATAGGAGCAAGGGGAGCCTGAAGTAGTCAAAATCCATGGGATTGGACACCTTGAATTTGATTAGCTTTATTCATTCACTCCATGTTCTAGAGAATCTGATAATCTCTCTCTGTTTCATGACCTCAAAAAGTTTGAGAGGCATTGGATTAGATTATTGTAAAAGATAGCTTTGTAATATCCGGTAATAGAATACCCAATCCCCAATAAGGTAAGGGAAATTAATGTGTTTGAAACTTGAAAAAATTGTGAAATATATGGCCAGACACGATGACTCCTGCTTGTAATCCCAGCACTTAGGGTAGCCGAGGCGAGTAGATCGCTTGAGTCCAGGAGTTCAAGACCGGTCTGGACAACATAGTGAGACCTCATCTCTGTTTTTAAAAAATTGTTAAATGTATAAACATAAAAATAAACAACACATAAATATACATTTTACCAAATAATTATGAAGTGAACTCCCATGTCACTCCTACGTGGGTCAAGAAATAGAACATTGCAGCATCATCCCAGAAATAGTGCAGATACCTTCATCCTGACTTTTCTTTAGAGTTTTACTGCCTAAGTTTTCATCCCTAATACTTCATGTGTTATTTTGTATTTTGTTTCTCAGTTTCTCAAGTCCAGCATTTTAAGAGTTTTCTGTGGTGTGTATAGCTGTCTGTTGTTCATTTTTATTATTTATTTATTTCACTTTTATAAATGTACAAATAAATGAATATACTATACTTTAGTTCTCCGTTCTGTGTTGATGAACATTTAGATTGTTTTCATTTTTTGGCTATTAGGCATCATGCTGCTATGAATATTCTTGTATATGTAACCTAGTGCACATTTGTACCTCTTTCTGTAAGACCTGTACATAAGTAGAAAATTTGCTAAGTCATAGGGGATGTTATCAGTGTTACCAAATGATGTCAGACTGTTTTCTAAAATGGCTGAACTAGTAAATTCTACCATCAGTATTATGTATATAAGAATTTTGTTATACCATATTTCACCAACACTTGGTATTATCAGACTTTTTGCTTTTATCTGTTCTGGTGGGTGTGACCTGATATATTAGCATGGTTTTAATTTGCATTTCCCCAGATTACAAGTGGAATTTAGCACATTTTTGTACATTTATTGGACATGGATTTCCTTTTTTTGTGACGTGCCACTTTAATTCTTTGCCCATTTTTTAGGAGTCATTGTTTACTTAACAGACTGGAGGTAGAGGTCCTTATGGTGATGAATTTAACAAGGTCACCAAAGACCCAGATAATTTCTGCCCCTCCATCCTGCAACCCTTAGCCTGTTGGCTTTTTGTCCTTATGCTTTGTGAACTCATGATTGTGAAGAGGATGCAAAAGCTACACATTCAAAGCTAGGAAGTAGGGATAGGAGCAAAAGGTCTTCTCCTTGTCAGTCTCTAACCTTTTATCCCAAAAACAAAATCCTCCCAGTCACTCCCTAGCCAGCTTTTACTCACGTCTTCACAGCCCAGGGGCCACTTTTAACTCTAAGAAGAGGAGAAGGGGGAATGGATAGGAAAGTGGGTGTCGAGAATGGGAGTACCAAGAATAGATGAGACAGCAGTCATGATCCATCTTTCAGGGCTGGGCACTTTGCTGTTCCAAACAAAACTGTGGTCCTCTTAGCAAAGGAGGGGGTTATCACCTACCAATGATATATGATCAAATGTTTTTGTTTAGAAAGAAAGAGAATATTTTAAAAATTTGAATAAATGTGGACCGAATCGTTTGGATTTTTTAAGCTTGATTCCTCTTGTCTGGTCTGTTTGTTTTCTTTACACATGTTCAGTGATGTGTTCTGTGGATTCTTACTCTGTACCAATCTTACTCGAGCTCCACGTATTGGTCAACTTCAGGGTGAGATCATTCCAACTTCCTTCTACCATCAAGGCCGGGTGATTGACTGCAGGTAACATATTAAATGTTGGAAGGCCTCATAAGCCATAAGAATTACAAATTTCAGAAAATCAAATTTCAAAAAAATCAGAAATCAAAGATTTTTCTAGTTTTTACAAGAGGAAAGTTAACTTAGATTATTATCACCTTTCATGTTGACAGTCACTTAAAAAAAACAAAGTTGTATATTGACTTGCAGCTTACATTTGCTCAAAGTTATACTAGTTAGTAGTAATATACCCTTCTTTGTCATCATAATTTTAAGAGCAGAATTATGGTGTTCATTCTAACCCATTATTTAAGTTTTAAGCATTAGAGTATGTCACTATTTGAACACTGTGTGTGGTTTTTTTTTTTTTTAATGACTGAAAAGAAAAAGAATTTAAGCTACAGTTTAAGTAGTTTATGTCTGGTTTGGAAGATGGCTTAACAAATACCTAATCACATATAGAAAATATTTATTAAAATAGTAGGTAACCTATAAGCAAATATTTGATATCCAGTTGTCTGTGAGTACAAGGCATGTAGATACGAGGCTTATTTTTGTTTATCCAGGGAGTCATATTATATTCCAAATAGGTATTGTTTCCTTCAAAGTAGTCATAATTCTAAGATACTAGTCTCTTACTCAATGTTGTTGCTAAAACACTTTTGGCCTTCCCCCTACAGAATTGCCTTCAGCGTCTGCAAACTTTTAGTATCCTTAGAGTACCATATCTTCACCTTAAGTAAGATAATACAAGATTTGGGATGATCCAAAAGTAATTTTAGGAAATTGATTGAGTACTAAATTGGATAATGCTGTCTCGGTCAAATGGTTACTTCTTTCCTGGCTTTTAAATGACTCTGAAGACAATTCTAACAAGGTCTTAGACAGTGAGAGCCCTCCTGGAATAAATTTGTAGTCTCTAAAGCTAGTTACTTTGACGTATACAAGCTTTATTTGAATGTGTGTTTTTATGCCTTTAGATAAAATAGCCTTGCTAAATTATATTGTTGTATATACTAAACTAGCATATTTGTTAAATATTCAGCAAGATATTCTGTTAGTGACTATAGCATTATCATTCAAATTCAAATTATTCCCAACTTTGAAATTTTAGAAGTAAGCACTAAAATATATGAAATAATCTTATGAAACCACTGTCATATATGTGGTCTGCCATTGACTGAAATTTTTTACACAATGGTAAGTACTTGCCTATCTAAACATATCTAAACACAGAAAAGTCATACTGCCCCTTTTCTATATTTACATATGTTTAGATAGGCAAGTACTTACCATTGTTTTATAACTGTCCACAGTAGGCAGTACAGTAACATACTATACAGGAGTTTAGCCCAGCAGCAATAGACTAGACCATCTAGCAGTGTCGGTGTATAGTAGGCTATACCATCCAGGTTTGTGTAAGCTCATTCTATGACATTTGCACAAAGACGAAATTGACTAATGACATATTTCTTAGAATGTTATCCCCATCATTACGCTAGGCATGTCTGTAAATATCAATAGGAAATAACTGGTTTGTTTATTTTTTCAATTATGGATGGTCAGATCTTCTGAAGTAAGAATAATATTTTTCAAAATATTTTTTATTTGCTGTTTTTATTCATCATCTGCTTTTTTTTTTTTTACTATGCTACATCTGAAAGCCTTGGAGAGCTACTAATATATTTGCTTCTTTTGTTCTCATACAGATACTTCTCCTTTAGTCTTAATGTTGGGTCTTGAAAACAAGTGAAGATTTAGAATATACTTTGTGCAAATGACATTTTTCTTGTTGATGTCTTTTCTAATAATGATAATGAGTTTCTTTTTCATGCTCTTTTATTAAGGAAAGGTAGGGAAAGGGGAAGAAGAAGAGGAGTAAGAAAATGCTAGGAGAAATCCACATCCACTGACAGCCTCTTCAGTTTCATGAAGAGCAAGTCTCATTCGTGTTGATGTTGTATTTCTAAGTGTGGTGCGAATGGTTATATGGATATCTTTCTTGTTTTAGTGGTGCTCATGTAGTTTTAGATGATGATACAGATGTGGGCTATGTAGAAGATGGAACGCCATGTGGCCCGTCTATGATGTGTTTAGATCGGAAGTGCCTACAAATTCAAGCCCTAAATATGAGCAGCTGTCCACTCGATTCCAAGGGTAAAGTCTGTTCGGGCCATGGGGTAAGTAGGTATCAATGTGACAGCTGGAACCTTCATGGTCTGGCATCGTCACAGTGGCCGGACTTTCATTTCAGCCATTCTCCTAGCCAACATGGTGAAACACCATCTCTACTAAAAATACAAAAAATAGCTGGGTGTGGTGGTGGGCACCTGTAGTCCCAGCTACTGGGGAGGCTGAGGCAGAAGAATCGCTTGAACCCGGAAGGCAAAGGTTGCAGTGAGCTGAGATCAAGCCACTGCACTCCAGCCTGGGCGACAGAGCGAGACTCCAACTCAACAACAACAATAACAACAACAACAACAACAACGAAAAGGCCACATTTGGCCTTGTCAATCGCAATCATGGTATTAGAATATTTCAGATTGAAAAGCTTCCTTGTTTGATTTTATCATCTCTAGTAATCTGTCCCTGAATGTATTTCTCAGGGAGATAAGGGTTTAAACATTCCTGTCTCCAGTTTGCTGATTGTTATTTATTTCATCTAGATTACAGTTCCATTCCAGCATGCTGGCGGGTCCCTGGAGAAAGAGGGAGGAGACAAAGATCACTCTGGGGTCCTCAGCTTGGCTGACTGAGAAAAGAGGGTTACCAGGGTCTAGGGGTGTGGGGATGGGGTTGGGGGGAGTGCTTGTTGGGCAGGGAAAGTGCCACCAAGTGAGTTTGGTGTTGGACATGGTGATAGTGAGGTCATACAAGGCATTGGTGATTTATGTCTCCTGGCCTTTTATCTCCAGCAATGCTTTTGAGCCCACTGTCTATTAATTTATTGAATGAAGTATATATGTTTTTAAAGTGTGTTCCTAGAAACAGCTACTTCTGAACAAAGTAGGAAAAAGTATCTTATCAGACATTTGTATACTTAAGTAATATCATGATTCAGTTTAATTTAAGAATAACATGAATAATTCAATTTAATTTGAGAATAACAATAAATAAATAATTGAAGAATTTCTTCCTTTTAATCTTTTTCTTTAATTAATGGGAAAAAATGTTACACAATATGATCTATGCATTATTACCTCGTGTCTAGTGATCACAACCATGGGAAACTTTAAAAAGAGATTCCAAATAGCTTTTAAAGCTTCCTTGCTGCCCCCACGTCTCTTTTACATCTATCACCATTATTCTACAAAATACAGTGAAAATGCCGTATCTGTTCCTTTTTCTTCACAGGTGTGTAGTAATGAAGCCACCTGCATTTGTGATTTCACCTGGGCAGGGACAGATTGCAGTATCCGGGATCCAGTCAGGAACCTTCACCCCCCTAAGGATGAAGGACCCAAGGGTTTGTGTGATTTCAGTTTCAATTCATAGAATACTGAATTCATCGACACTGTTCCAATGCATCAATATAACATTTTCATCAACTTAAGAGGAGACACATAAGGATATCTCTTTTTGCCTTTAAAGTATATAATTTATATTACTGCAGAATTAAGGATTCTATTATATCATATTTTTAAAATGTGTTTGAATTACTTCTTAGTTCAGAACTGAGACTGGGAAGAAGTAAATATACACATTTTCTTTAATACAGTATTCTTTTTCTCTTTCAACCTTATTCTCTTTCCATAGTCACCAATTATTTTGTAGTTTGTCTAAGCTATGCCATTTTTCTAATAGATCAAATCTTTTTGGCTGACATGAGACTCTGGTTACTTTTCAATGTTGGAATCTTCCCAGAAGGAAGTTGTCACCTTCCAAGCTCTTTTTGAACACTCTTTTGACTAGGAAGGAGTTGGAATTTTTCACAGAACTTTCATTCTTCAAAGAAAATGTGAAAAATCTGGACCTTTGTTTTAATCAGTCATTAAGAGGAGATAAATTAGAATTTGGGGATAGAAAGAGACTCAGGGGCCACTTAGGACCACTGTCTATTTTTGCAGATGAGAAGGCCCAGACCCTGAGGTCAGGTCACTTACTATAGTCACCGAGGTAGTGAGAGACAAGGCTGGGACCAGGACCCAAGTCCCAAGTACCTGATCTCAGACTCTTGTTCTCTGACCATCCATTATGTCATCCTTTTTTTTTTTTTTTTTTTTTTTTTTTTTTTTTTGACAGGATCTTGCTCTGTCACCCAGGTAAGAGTGCAGTGGCACAATCATGGCTCACTGAAGCCTCAAACTGCAAGGCCCAAGAATCCTGCCACTATGTCCGGCTAATTTTTTTATTTTTTGTAGAGACAGGGTGTTGCTATGTTGCCCAGGCTGGTCTTGAACTCCTGGCCTCAAGTGATCCTTCCGCCTTGGCCTCTCAAAGTGCTGGGATTATGGGTGTGAACCACTGCGCCCGCCCCTCTTACATCATCTTTTTTTTTTTTTTTTTTTTTTTTTTGGGAGACAGAGTCTCACTCTGTTGCCCAGGCTGGAATACAGTGGTGTGATCTTGGCTCACTGCAACCTCTTGCCGCCCGGGTTCAAGCGATTCTCCTGCCTCAGCCTCCTGAGTAGCTGGGATTACAGGCACCTGCCACTGCACCTGGCTAATATTTGTATTTTGTATTTTTAGTGGAGACAGGGTTTTACCATCTTGGCCAGGCTGATCTTGAACTCATGACCTCGTCATCCACCCACCTCGGCTGGGATTACAGGTGTGAGCTACCGCGCCCGGCCTCTTATATGATCTTATAATGTAGTCTGTGTTATCAGGAGTATAGTAATCATTTTTCATTATTCTCCCGATTCCCAACCCCTCATACAATTTTCAAAGATCTAGAAAAACCATCAGTCACAAACAGGCTTACTACAGCATCTGTTACATTGTACCTAAGAAGCCAAGGAAATACTAGAACCAGTTTTTATATACAGGGATGACATTGTACATCAGCTTCTTTATCATGGTACTGCTAACAGTTTTTTTTTGTACGTAACTGCCATGCTTTTCTCTGACAGGTTGGAAAATGCATATAGGATTAGTACCATTTGATCCGCTTAGTTTTGGATGAAAATTTATTGAAACTCTCTGAACTTCAGTATCGTTTATGTGGGAAAAGATGATTTCAGATGCAGATAAAACTCTGTAGTCCTCAATTCCTGAAGAGGTTTAGGCTGATTCAGACGCATGTGAATTGTTCAGTAATAGTGGGTGTGTTAAAACACATTTTATGCATTTGCTTAATATGCCCATGATATTAAAATTCTGTAAGAATCATAATCACACCCTCACAGTCTATTTCTGTTCTCTTCCTTCTATTTCTAAAAGGGAACGTATTCCACTTTTACACTTAGTCTTTTGTTACTTTAAAACTAGAACAAAAAATTCTTGGATCCACCTTCTGAAGTTAGATTTAGAGAAGATTTAAGCTCTAACAAGAGAAGCCAAGGTTCATTCTTTCCAGATTTTCTCTCCACAGTGTGTCTGTGATTTTTTTTTTTAAGATCTAGATGCTGTTTCCTCAAGTGATGTATAAAGATGCCTCAAAGAGTGTAAGAGCTAAATTAGACTCTGCCTTTTTTCTTTAAGTAGGGTACAGGATTATTAATTGTCTAGTTCTATAATATCTATTCCCTGTTCCTTCACCCACCCATGCCTAAAAATCTTTGGAGGCATTCAGTAAAGAAAGCCACGTTCTAGAGAAAGAGTACTCATAGCTGCCTTTTGTTTTGTTTTGCTTTGCTCTCTCCATTTAATGTGGTAGCATCCCACACTATCTTTAAAAAAACAACAACAACAAAAAAAACAACTTTTTTGATCCTTCAAGGAATACATAACTTATTGAAGAAAAATTTGAAAATACAGAAAATATTAAAACTCAGAGGTGCTCAAGATAAGCATTATTGGGCCTGGCGCAGTGGTTCATGCCTGTAATCCCAGGACTTTGGGAGGCCGAGGGCAGGTGGATCACCTGAGGTCAGGAGTTTGAGACCAGCCTGGCCAACATGGTGAAACCCCGTCTCTACTTTACCCGTCTCTACGGCTAAAAATTAGCCGGTAATGATAGCACGTGCCTATAATCCCAGCTACTTGGGAAGCTGAGGCGTGAGAATTGAGCTTGAACCCAGAAGGCAGAGGTTGCAGTGAGCCAAGATTGTGCCACTATACTCCAGCCTGGGTGATAGTGAGACACTGAGTCCCCTACTCATCCCCCCCAAAAAGAGGCCAGGCACAGTGGCTTACACCTGTTATCCAGCACTTTGGGAGGCCCAGGGAGGTGGATCACCTGGGGTCAGGAGTTTGAGATCAGCCTGGCCAACATGGTGAAACCCCATCTCTACTAAAAATACGAAGATGGCCGGGCGCGGTGGCTCAAGCCTGTAATCCCAGCACTTTGGGAGGCTGAGACAGGCGGATCACGAGGTCAGCAGATCGAGACCATCCTGGCTAACACGGTGAAACCCCATCTCTACCAAAAAAATACAAAAAACTAGCCGGGTGAGGTGGCGGGCGCCTGTAGTCCCAGCTACTCGGGAGACTGAGGCAGGAGAATGGCGTAAACCTGGGAGGCGGAGCTTGCAGTGAGCTGAGATCGCGCCACTGCACTCCAGTCTGGGTGACAGAGCGAGACTCTGTCTCAAAAAAACAAAAAAACAAAAAAACAAAGATTAGCTGGGCGTGGTGGTGCATGCCTGTAATCCCAGCTACTCGGGAGGCTAAGGTAGAATTGCTTGAACCCGGGAGGGGGAGGTTACAGTGAGCCAAGATCGTGCCATTGTACTCCAGCCTGGGTAACAGAGCGAGATTCCATCTCAAAAAAAGAAAAAAGAGATAAGCATTCTGGTATGCTTCTTTCCTGTTGCATGTTTTCTTTTTTCATTCTTAATGAAGACAGTGTAGTCATTGTAAAGGTATTCATTGGTTCTAAAATTATTAAAAACCTTATGAATCTCTAATAATTTTGATTAAATTGAAAATAAGTCATTAAATGAAATAAAGGACCTAGTTATTTTTACAAATGTTTAGATTTCCAGAAAAATCAAGCAATTTTAGTACAAGTAAAAAATAGCTTTTATCTATAATAGCTATCTGTATCTTTTTAACCTCTTTTAAAAACTCTATTAATCTACTGATAAAACAGAAACTAAAAAACTTTGTTGTAGATTATATTGTTTTGTTTTTGATTGTCAGGTTAAAAGAAGATTCCAAGTGATAAATTATGTGCTTTTCTTTTTATTCAGTTAGCAAATATTTATTGACTGTCTACTATTTAAAAGATAACATATGCTTGGCATACAGACACTTCATAAATATTACACTCTTTCAAAATATGTAAAGGAAATGAGATGCGACATGCTAGTGCCGCTTTTCAGTTTGTCCATATTCATTTGTTTTGTTGCCTTGCTGAAGAGTAATAGGTAATGAACTCAAGTTATTAAAACAATCAGTGTTTTATTGACTGTAGGCTCAGCAGTGTGTGGGACCCTAAGATTTTTCTCAAAAACTGCATGTTGTGACTGGGCGCGGTGGCTCACACCTGCAATCCCAGCACTTTGGGAGGCCGAGGCGGGCAGATCATGAGGTCAGGAGATCGAGAGCATCCTAGCTAACATGGTGAAACCCTGTCTCTACTAAAAATACAAAAAATTAGCCGGGCAAGGTGGTGGGCGCCTGTAGTCCCAGCTTCTTGGGAGCCTGAGACAGGAGAATGGTGTGAACCCAGGAGGCGGAGCTTGCGGTGAGCCAAGATCATGCCACTGCCCTCCAGCCTGGGCGACAGAGCGAGACACTGTCTCAGAAAACAAAAACAAAAACAAAAAACTGCATGTTGTGTCTTTTTTCTCATGATCCAACTGGTTTGGTTGGCACCTGCCTGATTGAGCACAGTGTTTGGGCCCTCCCCAAATGCTTGCCGTTTATAATGGGCACCACCCACAGTGGCCAATCATATCCATAGATGAAGGTTTTCTGTATAGGTGCAGTAAGAGTATTAAAAATACTTAGTTTTATTTAATTGCAATGTGCTTCCAGTATATAGAGAAAAAAATTCAAGAAGCATAATGAAAATATGGCCTTTTAAAAAATCATGAACATGGACATAAAAGATAAATTGTACCCGACTGCCCTTTGGATCAAGACCAAATTAGTAAAAATGAAGGCGAATTCTATGACTCCATCTTCATTGATTTGAGAATGTCAGAAATGAACTGATGTGTTTTGGATATTTATTTTAACTGTAAGTTCCTGGAAGAATAGGAAATTCAACCTCTCCTGTGTGGGGACTGAAAGCATACCTGAAAGCATTGCCACTGTAGTCACCCTGTACTTGCTCCAGTTGTCCACTATGGACCCATAATTTAAGGCATGCTAGATTATTCACGCCAACTTCTCAAACCAAACTATTGAAAGACAAGAAATAGGATCTCAAAGCTCAAACCATGTGAGCAAGGATTTTTTTTTAAAAGGATTTTTGTCACATTACTTTAATTTTTTCTCCATTGTTGTTTATTTCACATACAAAAATCCTGTCTTAATTTTATTTTTAATTTTTTATATTTTTAAAGCCTAGTCCTTCTCTCAACTTGTTTCCACTGAAATCATTATAGAAAATTATTTTGCTTTGTTCTACGAGGACAGAGTGTATGTTAACTCTGTTTAAAAGACCTAGAATTCTCTCCTGTTACAGGGAGATCCACATCAAGTACCCTAATTGTTGTCTGTATGTGGACACCTTCTCAAGGTGCTTACTGTAGAATACAGTGGATATTTTCTAATGTGATAGTTTACATCACCATTGTAAGAAGGAAGAGAAACTGGGACACAGCTGATGTTTTCAGTGGTATGTGTGGGCAGAGATATTATTCCTGGGAAGCTTTGGTCAGACCTTTTTATCACAACCACACTCATCAAATCAGAGATAGAAAGGACCTTAGAAACAATTCAGTCTAGACCCCTTGTTTTACAAATGAAAAAACTAAGTTAGTTTTCAGGGTTAATAGTGAGTGAGTGGCCGAGCCAAGAATATAACATAATCACTTTATCTTGAGCCAATTGCTTTTTTCTGTTATTTCACACTCCTGTTTTGAAGTTGAATAATGAGGCTAGGCACAGTGGCTCATGCCTGTGATCCCGATCACAACACTTTAAGGAGGCTCAGGTGGGTGAATTGCTTGAGCCCAGGAGTTCCAGACCAGCCTGAGAAACATGGAAAAACCCCATCTATACAAAAAAAGTTAAAAATTAGCTAGGTATGGTGGCATGTGCCTGTAGTCCCAGCTGCTTGGGAGGCTGAAATGGGAGGATCACCTAATCCCATGAGGCAGAGGTTGTAGTGAGCCAAGATCACACCACTGCACTCCAGCCTGAGCAAGAGAGTAAGACCCTTCTCAAAAAAAAAAAAAAAAAAAAAAAAAAAAAAAAAGCTGAATGTTAAGTTATTCTACTAGTTCTTATAGCATAATAGCTAGTAGAAAGCGAAACAGTAACTAGGTAGTAATCAGGCTTATTAGCTGATCTATTACTTGTCAGTGGTGCTTTTTATGGAATTAGATAAGAAAGGAAGTATTATATTATTAGCATTTAGTATTTTTAAAACAATAGTTTTGAAATCTTGCTTTCTAAGGTGTTAACCTTGAGGAGTATTTAGTGTTTACATTTACCTTTTGCAATATATCCTTTTGGTGACTGTCTTTGTCAGTGCACAAATCTTTGATTTTATAGTTTAGATGATTAGATATGAGAAGTTATCCTTATCATATAAGATTATGCTTATGTATAATTATGTGCTACTTGGATTTTTTTTTTCAAATTACAGTGGCCTTATCAATAACCCAAGGATATATTAAGTTTAAAAATTTTTTAATAACTGTGAATTTATTTTGTTTCCGTTCAGAAAAACTATTTTCATTGACAGTATAAACTGAAATATATCCTTACATGAAATTATTTATTTTGCATCCTTTTAGACATTTGTCCATGTGTCTGAAAATGAACTTAAGTTTTTTCTTTTTTGGAAAAGAGTAAGGAGATCTGATTGTATGTATAATGTATTGAAATATGGAGCTACATACCAATATTATACACTAGTACCTAAAGAGTTTATTTAGTATTTACTTTTCTAGTCTTGAATTGTAGTGGAATAATAAATCCCTGAAGAAAGAACTTTGGTCCATGGAATACAAATGATGACTCTGATGCCTCCTGCCTGTGAAGTATTAAAAGATACAGGATTTTAACCCCCTTTGGAATCACGTGGGAAAATAATGCACCTTCTTATTTGAGAAACTCTCAAAAAATAAGGGGGAAAAAAACCCACTCAATTTCAAAACAGCACATTTTCAAAATGTCTGAAGCATGACTTGTCTATAAAGGAATTCTACATATAAAGTAGAAAATCTTTAAAAAAGGATAAACTTTATAGTTTTTGATATTTTATACTTACCAAAACATCTATCTTTTAGCACAAGTAAACCTAGATAGCAGGGACCAAGGCTAAAAATAAAACAACAAGTAATGGAAATAAGCAAGTAAACAAAAATGAAAACATTCTGCTAGGTAATAAACAGATTCCACAAACACGTTATACTGAAAAGTAAGTGTATCAAAGAATTAGGGAGCAAAGTTAAATTCCTAATACAAAGATTGTGTTGTCAGCTAGAAGCTGTAAGAGTTCCATCTCCAGGTTTGGTAGGATGAGAAGGAAAATAAGATATATCATCGTGTGTTCAGCATAGTTCCTTGAACAAAAAAAAAAAAGATATTTAGTAGGTAATGAATGAGTGAATTAATGAATAAATTACAGAATAGATAAATTAGTATAGAAGTAGAATTTTTTTCCATGAGATGATAAATTCTTTGTAGCTATGAAAAGCAGCTGCAGCCTTCATTTTCAAATATGTCCCCTGTAAAAATCCACCCACCCGTGAGCTACTCAGTTAATTTATGTCGAGGTGATGCACAAGTTCCTACTTGCCACAACAAAGTTCAGCGCTCTCTAAAGGAAGAGAACAAAAGCAAGGCAGGATAGACAAAAAGAAAATCTTCACATCTTTAAGAGATAACCATGTTCAGTACAGTGACAAAGAATCAAATGGCACTTTACATGTATTTGCAGGATACTGTGTAACTCAAAGTAGTGGGAGGGAGAGAGAACAGGGAGGGTAGGGATGCTTTTGAGAAAGCTTTTTTTCCCACTTTTATCTTGCTTTAGCGTTAAGAGTACTTATCAGTTAAGAATGTAGAGATAATTATTCTTTCTCATTGGAGATTACAGACTATATCTGTTCATCTTGAACATCCATTTGAAGCCTCTGTAGAAATGTCTTGTTCCTCTGGTTGTATTTCTAAAACCTACGTGATTTTGTCTTGTTTCTGCAGTGAGAAATTATATCCATAGCAAAGACAAAAGCCTTTTTAAATTATTTTTATTTATCTTTCATATAGTTCTTACAATTTCTAAAAAATTAACATTCATTTAGTATCACAGTTTATGGGAGAGGGTTTTTTTCTATTATTTAGCATACGTGGCTTATATAAAAATTGCAGAAGTCATAGGACTGTCATATATTGCAGCTCTGAGAACCAATGCCTAAAACTTAAGCAAAAAAAAAAAAAAAAAAGTTATGGCCAGGCACGGTGGCTCACACCTGTAATCCCAGCACTTTGGGAGGCCGAGGCAGGCAGACCACGAGGTCAGGAGTTTGAGACCAGCCTGGCCAATGTGGTGAAACCCTGTCTCTAAAAATACAAAAATTAGCCAGGCGTGGTGGGGCGCACCTGTAGTCCCAGCTGCTTGGGAGGCTGAGGCACAAGAATTGCTTGAACCCGGGAGGCAGAGGTTGCAGTGATGCAGTGAGCTGAGATCGTGCCACCGCACTCCAGCCTGGGTGACAGAGCAAGACTCCATCTCAAAAAAAAAGTTATAAAATATGTATTTTTAGTATTCTGAAAGCAAGGGTTTTCTAAGGTCTTTTTAAAAATGAGGCTTCTTATTTGGAATACCTTTCAATCCCAGTATTTGCCTCCATAACTTGAAAATCAGAGTAGTTCAGGTGATTTTGAGTTCTAACATATTGTCATAGTGGGGAAACATTGCTGCCACCTTCAGTGTTGGTCTTCTTCCCTTAGCCTTCAACACTCTCAGGGGACTTTTCTGTTCTCTGTTGTGTCCCCATCTTTTTTTTGTTGTTGTTCATTTTTTTAAGAACCCAGATTGTGCTTAGTCAATGATAAAACTAGAATTTCTCCCTCACATTATTATCTTGTGATAAGATGAAGCAGTATACAATTGCTTAACAGTGTTAGAAATCCAAGATTCTCTCTCTCCCTCTGGGAGAATATTTAACTAAAAATGTCAGTGAGCCCAATTGTAAGCCTTAAAAAATGGTGGCTTTGAGTCGTGGATCTTTGTTTTGTTTCACTGTCTCAGAGCACACAATACACGTGAAGGGCAGCCTTGTTGAAGCCAATCTCTGTTTTCATGGAAAAGGTGATCTGAATTTGATTTCTATAGAAATACGAGATAAAGTGTATGTATGTCCACACACTTGTGTGCACACAGGCACAGACACACAACTGCAAACAATGTGTCTTCCAACTTTAACACCAAACTTCATTTTGCCTTTGAAGGGGGAACCTTGGGGACCCCCACTCATTCCAGGCCCATTTTCCAGGATAGGAAAGCTGTACACAGAAGCAGTGACATAAAGTTATTCAGAGTCTCACTCTGGTAGTCGTCTACCACTTGGTGGTCTGAAGCAATTAATATGGTTTCCCAGAGACCCTAACTTTCTATCACAGCATAGTTTATCCACTTGAGACTACTACTAAACAAAAAACAAAATGTCCAAATACTATGACAGAAATCCAAACATTGCAGACTTATTTGAAATATACTTTTCAATAACTTCCCAGGTAAACATGTATTTACTTTTAAAGCTATTCTGTCTTGAATTTCTAAGGATCCTCACAAAACTGAATGATATATTCTGAATTTTGAAAAGATGTGGCTTCTTAGGCATATTTTACAGTTTGAGAATTTTATAAACAATTACCAATGGCTTATTACTTTTGTAATCAAAATACAGATTTGCTGTTACGCAATTTAAATTACTTTTTAATTTTACCTCACATCTGGTAGGAACTATAACAGATTGAATTACTTGTGTGTTTATAAATATGTATAAGATAATTATGTTTTTTTAAAATTAGGGTGTGCGGAGTTTGAAGGTAAATTCACAGTTATCCTCAAATATCTTCAATGTGTATGTAGATCTTAATTTCAAATCTTATAGCAAAAAAAATTCAATATTTAGCCAACTTTCAAAGCATGTCCTGAATAGATTATTTTGTATGTTAGTGAAATTAGTGTGTAATTTCCTTTGTTAAAAAATCTCCGTTTTCCCTCCACACAGTGAATATGGCCACAAGCAGGCTAATAGGGGCCGTGGCGGGCACCATTCTGGCCCTGGGGGTGATTTTTGGAGGCACAGGGTGGGGAATAGAGTAAGCATCCTTGCCAGTTTCAGAGTGTTTCTGTGTGGTGCCTGGTGTGTGAGGCGATGCCTGTACCTGACCCCATGTCTCGTCCTGTTGACCGTGTTTCCTGTGGTAGTGCACCTTGTGGTGTGACTTGGATATTGCTTGTGTCCTGTGGTTTTCTTGTGTCATGTAGAACCTTCTCCTGTCTGGAACAATGTGGGGCATAACATAACACTGGGTGTGCTTCCGATATCTTCACAATTAAGGCAAGAGTCCCAACACTTCCATTGCTCCTCCACTTTGTAAAAGTAATTTTAAAATACAGACTTTTTTTTTAACCATTTATTGGCAAAGATACTTTTATGTGTGTGTTTTCTTAGGATTCTTGTAATAAAGTTAATCTGTGCCAGTCAAATAAACTTACATATATAACTAGAAATTATCAACAGTTATAGCACCTTTTAAAGGTGATAAAAATGATAACTACTAATGTTTTCTTCATGTATTTAGAATGACATAGGAGGCTGCAGCTTAACTTTTTAAAAAGGAGATATTTAGCATACTGCCTTCCTATTTTTCCTGTAAAATAGGTTAATAATTCAAAATTGAAGTCTACATAAATATTTGGAAGCAAGGAGCATTAAGAATGAAAAAATATTTAATCCAAACCTGTATAACCATAAGTGAACAGCTGCAAATCACCTGGTGGGTTGGTCTTAAAAGTAGCCAGGGTGTAAATAAATATATTGTGTGCCACTTGCCCATTAAGCTGTCACAGAAATACAGTTCTCCTGATGCTTTGATTTAGGGTGCTCTGTACTTGATCCACATCCTCAGAATAGCTGTCAGTTCTCCATGGGACACTGCTTCCTAAGATTGCTAATCTGTAGATTAAAATATTATCATGATTTTTTTCTTCTCTCTCTAATTAGAAAAAGAATATTTAAGAATGGCAGACATAACCCTTTACACAGTCTTTTCTATCTATTCTGGTGGTGGTGACACTTCAAAGTGGCCCAGGAATGAATTATTAGTATCTTCAGGAATCACTAGATATCTTTTACTCAGCCACCCCAAATCATGGGCTTATCGTGAATATCAGACAAGTGTTTCTTTAGTTCCATTGGTTAAAACAAATGGGTGCTCCTCTTACGTACTGGAATTGGGAGACCCAGGCACCAAAATAGCATTAAGAGGGAAGCAGGTTCATGTTCACATCTTGTGTTGAAGATGACATGAGCCTTCTTTCTCCTGGATTCAGGGACTTTGACCAGACTTTAATCTTCCAACTCACATCTCACCACTATGGACTGTGAAGCTAGTTAGCACAGGGGAAGCTAGAAATACTAGAAAAGAGATTTTGTTTCTCCTTGTGTGTTAGAAAACAAAGACCATTAACAGGGATAAAAATATTTAGAGACAAGAACTTTGTCCTGTAAAATTTCCCCTTGGATCTGTTGACTGGGTTATATACAGAAGAAACATTCCTTTTTCAGGGCCAGCTCCATGCATGCATTTATGTGAAATTCCTCCTTGACAAATGGTAGCTTTCTGAAAATCATCCCAAATGCATTTTTTAACATTATACATTGGCTGTAACTTTGGTGTCCTTAAATGTACTAATAGAAAGGATGAATTTAATAATCCTTCCTTTAAGTCTTAGAGATAGTTAAAATCAAAGAGGCGTGTCCTTAAATGTACTAATAGAAAGGATGAATTTAATAATCCTTCCTTTAAGTCTTAGAGATAGTTAAAATCAAAGAGGCCTTTGTTGTAAAATATAGTCCTTGTTATCAGCATTTGTTTTCATCAGTCATTTCCAGTTTTGTTCGTTTGTGACTATTTCTAATTGTGACAGGTAAGTCTGTGTAAGTGTATATATATTTTTTCTAAAGATAGATTTGTTATTCCTAGTTTATGAGCACTAGTTGTCTCTTAGCTTACTGATTTTTTTCCCTTCAAATTCCAAGTTTTAGCATAATTGCTCAAGGAGTAAATATAGTTTTTTAAAAAATAATGTCGTACAATATAGATTGTCTTAATATTTCTTAGTTTAACTGACAGAGTAATGTTCATTCAGTCACTAAGAGTTCCATGGGCAGTTTTTTGTTTTTGTTTTTTTAATTTCTACTCCTTAGTTTATAAGTCAGGAATCATTTTTCATGAGTTATGTATTGATTTTAATCCTAGCCTATGTTTTCTGAAGCTAACTAAGTGCAAATCATATCCAAAGCATAGAGTATGTACATGGTTATATATTTTTTAACGTTTGTTTTGAAATTTGATTTTCTGTTGAAATGTGGGGAGGAAATACATGTAAATGGAATAAAGTTTCATTAAAACAGAAGTTAGCAAACTTTCTGTAAAAGGCCAGATGGTAAATAGTTTTAGCTTTCAGCCTACAGGGTTGTCTGTCACAGCTTCTCAACAATGCTGTCTTAGCATGAAAGCGGCCATAAACAATATGTAAATGAATGCGCATGGCTGGGTTCCGATAAAACTTTTTTGCAAAAACAGACAGTGGGGCTAGATTTGGTCTGTGGGTTCTAGTTTGCTGATCTTTGACTTATAGGATATGTTTTAGAGTCAAACAAATCTGTGTTCACATCTTGCCACTATCACTCACTAACTTCTAGAAGCCTCTGTTTCCTCATCCATTAAACAAGGATAGTCATAGTTCCCACCTCATGTGATTTTTGTGAAGATCAAATGAGATACTATATGTCAAGTGCTCAGAGCTGTGTCCGGCACATAGTAAGCGCACAATACAGTAGCTAAACTATTTTTATGGCTCTCATTGTGATTATTATTATTGATGTATCTCTAAAGGCAACTGGGATTCGTTCTCTAGATGGTCAGTGGTTAGTCTTAAGAGCATGTCACAAGCCCAGGAGCCTGAAGAGACCTGCACCCCTGAGACTGTATTGCAGCTGTTCTCTACCTGCCCACCAAGCCCTGGGTGGTCTCTGAGTAAAAGCACGTTATGCATATGCAATTTGAGTGCCGCCAAAAGTGACATTCATTTATGTACACAGTTGAGGGCACCGATGTGAGCAGAAAAGAGAATTTTTTACACAGAAATGAATGTATACACAAAACTCAGGGATTTTAGAGAAACTGGCAAAATTGGCTTTGTGATTCCTGGATAGATAGGGATAGATAGGACAGAAAGTATTTTGTTGTTAGGGGACATTGTACCTGCATATTAGCATCCTGAAGGATGGGATATTTAAAGTAATTATTATACTAGGTTTAAAGTTGCTTAGATTTTAAAATGCTGAGCTTAAGGAGAGGAGTGAGCGAGTGGACAGGAGTTACTAGAATATGGATTAGCTCTTACCCTTAGCAATTGATAGAAATGCCACCTTGTCTTTTCTTTCTTACTGTCCTTTGGCTCTCTGCTTTTTTATATCTCTAAGCCTCAAAGTTCTGTTAGTAACAGTGGGAACTTTAAAGCTATTCTCAGTTGAATCTAAGGAATCTTTTTACTATTTCCCCAAAGTTACCCAGATGAGATTTATGCTTCCTTATAGCTTGCCTTTGGAACCCCATTTTGGTCTTTACCACTATAAGGACCGTGAAGAAGTGTATCTTTGAGAGCAAGGCTTCAAAAGTCAGATCTGTAGTGATGACTTCCTTCTGACTGCTAAATTTTAACCGTCTCCAAGTGGGTAATTAAAAAGTTAGCATTCCGACCACTTTTAGGTGCTTTTTGGAAGGGCATTGTAGCAGAATGTGTTTCCTTTCCTCCATGCCCCCATTTGTCAGTCAGATGGAGCTAATCTGAATGCAGTGGTGTTCTCTATGTGCTTTTACTTATTTGACACATGATACTTGGAAAAGGGAAGAGAAGAAGGATGTGTAAAGACAGTAAGTGGGGCCTATTTGCTTCCAATTCTGTGAAAGGTGAATTTAATGGAACTGAATTGTCAGTGGTACAGAAACTTTAGATTTAAAGGCATGTAAAGCCAAGTAACGCTCACCATGGCATCTAAAGTGCAATTAAGCTAAGTAAATAAAGGCAATTTTAAATGTGTAGCCGTCTTTTACACAGGATATTTACTTCCTGAAACTGCTTAACTGCCTTTCCCTTGTGGTAACGAAAGTGGTTGGTTCATATGACTCTCTTCCCATGATCCTTTGTCACAGGTCCTAGTGCCACCAATCTCATAATAGGCTCCATCGCTGGTGCCATCCTGGTAGCAGCTATTGTCCTTGGGGGCACAGGCTGGGGATTTAAGTAAGCAATGCCGCATGTCTTCTTCTCAGTGGCTCTGGCACTTCTCTTTTCTGCTTACATAACCAAGTTTTGAGTTCCTGCTACAAGAGCTTAGGTTCTATCAGTCAAACTGCAAAATGTAAGTCTTTTTATTCAGAAATGGGTTAGAAGTGAAGAAACACGGACCCTTAACTGTCATTTTCAGGCAAGTGGGAAATGTAGAAGGAATTCATATACACTGATTTTTAAGGAGAACAAAGAAGTTCTTCAGTAGAAGACAGTCCAGCTTATAAGACCAGACACTCTGAGATACATTCATTTCTACACAGGACATCGAGGAAACCATGTAGTTGGAAATAAGTGGATGTAAATTGCTTGTATCTGTTTAAAACTTGTTTGTAGTCCACTGATATTTTGAAATTTTCACCACCTGAGTAATCATGCAATCATTACATGTATTTTTCGTATGTAACATAGTATATGTAGCTTTGTGATTTGAAAAGCTTTATAGTTTAATAAAAACAGATTTAAAAAGTATTTGTGCAATCCTCAACCAACTGAATTGGTTTTAAATCAGAATTTGAAAAATATGGCTTTGTGACACTTAATATTTTTAATCAAGGACTAAATATTGACCTGACAGGTAGGCCTGGTGTGTTTTCTCAGTGACCTTTTTAGTTTGGATTGCACACTGCTTACCGAACTAAGATTGTTTAAATAGACACACTGGGTATTCACAAATAAACTTTAATTGTGATCAAAATTTTGAAACGTGATTTATCCAGGCTGGGATTTCTACACTCCAGAATCACTGTATAATTGCTTTTTATACCTTTTCATGCTATAGTGGCTTGATTATTATGATTTGTAGGTAAGGCCTCCTATGCCTTCTGTGATCAATTAAGTTTGAGCCAGATTTACAGAAACAAATTTAAGTGGGAAATAAGACCATTACCCAAATTCAAAACCCACTTTGCCTCTATCTGGTTACTCAAAAGAGGAAGTTTTTGCCCTGAACTATCTGAATAATTGCCTTAATTATAAACTTTATATGTTTTATATTTGGGATTTTGGATTCAATATGTTTCAGCCAGCTAAAGTGTTATTTTTAGAAGCTGATTAAAGAAACCAAAGATGATTTAAATACATTCAACATTTTCTGCTAATCTGTTATCATATTAAGATTTAATGAGTAAGCCTACAGTTTTTGAGTGCCTTTAACTTGAAATAGTATTATAAAATTATACATCTTTTCTTTTAGTATATTTATAGAGTTGAACTTGTTTAGTGAAATAGTTTTGGCATCAGTTTCTTTTCAAAAACACACACATAAAATGGACAACTCATATTTACATTTATTGTTTTGGTATTAATAAAATATTGCCCACATAGTAAGTCACGCATGTGGCATCTAGTAAGAAATATATTTTCATTTGGGCGGACCTAATTCAAGCAAAATTTTTCTTAGTGTTCCACTGCTACAAAAGTCATTGAACATTATAGTACTGTCATACTCTTATTTTATGATGCTTCCTTCAACTTTTTCATAAGTATGCCTCAAGAAAAATAAATTTGGATCATGCCCAGGCTTATGCCTCATTTGGCATTAAGAAATCCCGGTTTCAAAGGCGTGGAAAACAGTCTATTACACATCTTTGCCATCTAGCCACATGCAATGCCAAATTTATCATTGCAGTGTTTGGAGAGAACAGCACACTATTCTGTAGCAGGACCTCAAAACAGTGGCCTGGCCTAGCTCACAGCTTGAATTGCATGTTTCTTTGGGGAAAAATGGAAAAGCCTTTATCACTGTATATATAAGTGGATTAGGCCCTGTAAAGATTATTTATATCTGAGAGAGAGCGATATCTCATTATCACAAGAGCAGAAAACAAAAGGTGGGGGATCAGCACTTGGTGAGATGAGAAACAGCCATTGTTGACTGCTCCCTGGTTGTTGCTGTGTAGGGACCTACCTGTACTGCTGAGCTAAGCCAAAGCCCCTTCCTGTGCCCTATAACTCTAATAATCACTTTCAGGGAGAATTGTGTGGAAAGCCACACAATAGGGTGAGGTATTTCATGCCCTGAAGCAAAGAAAACGATGAAGAATAATTCCAGAACATGTAACTTTAGGAGTTTAAGTTTGGAGATGGTTGCTACGTGAGGATCTTAATTTGCTTTAGATTTTAGTAGTAGCTATGTGGTTTGTGTTCAGCTTTAAATAACACTTCTACCTCGTAATAAAAGGCTTTTGGTGCTGAATGATAATGTTTAGATTTTCCCACCACTTGGACAGTTCTGGAGATTACTAGTCTGGCGATAATTCATAAGTGTAATTATTTGCTATTTGAACTGAAAGTCTTTGAGCTCAATGTAAATGTTAAATAAGAGATTCCTTCAGAATCAGAAGTTGAAAATAGTTTGTACAAAAGATTGTTCTAAATATTGCTATTGGGAATGCCTCCTGATATCAGGTTTTTATTTCTAGAAGAAAAGTTGGTAAGGTAACCTGAACAATTTGAGGGCGTGTCAACTTTTTGATTAAAGGAAAATATAGTAGCTGCTCAGGGAAAATACTAAGTTTTCCTAATGTCACATTTCTATAGGTGTACTAGTGAGCAGTTTAGATGTAGAAGTATCATACTATACGTGACCTGCCTAAGTGTAAATGAGAAATACAGCTATGCTCTAAGCCATGACCTTGTCTGCCATTCTTTAAAGTTCTTTCCTTAAACTGTTGTTTCCTCCGAAGTAAGTGGTAAAAAGCATGAAAATGTGTGCATGTGTGAATGTGTGCACATTTGTGTGTGTGAAGTGATAATAAAGATGTATCAAGATTATTATAATCTGAAAATAATACAAATTTAAATTACATACTTCCTTTTAGTAGAGTAGTTGAGTCAGAGAGCTTTGGTTAATGCAAGCAAGATTTCCACAAGCAAGGTTGTGGATTTCCTGAAGAATTTTTAAATGCTTTATTTGGTAGATTTTTTAAAAATATTCTGATTTTTAAAAAATACTGTGTAATATTATGGGTAGTAACTTTGCTTAATTTCTTTTCTTTTCTTTTTTTGAGGTGGAGTTTTGCTTTTATTGCCCAGGCTGGAGTGCAATGGTATGACCTCGGTTCACTGCAACCTCTGCCTCCTGGGTTCAGGCAATTCTCCTGCCTCAGCCTCCTGAGCAGCTGGGATTACAGGCATGCACCACCACACCCAGCTAATTTTGTATTTTTAGTAGAGATGGGGTTTCTCCATGTTGGCCAGGCAGGTCTGGAACTCCCGACCTCAGGTGATCCGCCCGCCTCGGCCTCCCAAAGTGCTGGCATTACAGGCGTAAGCCACTGCGCCCGGCTAACTTTGCTTAATTTCATACTCTAGAAGTATGAGGTTACTAAGGGTATGATTAGTCTGTAGAGTCCCAGGTATTGAGGGTCTTAGGATTTTCCCTATGAAATCCTGTGAAAAACGAACATAGGCATGTGGCACACCAATTTGCTCTACTTCTGTATCTGCATTTATTTTCGTTCACCCCATGCTCCTGTTCTCCCCCATCACCCACACACACAGAATAAAGTTATGAGCTGTGGTGCAGAGGATTGCAAACCTCTGTCCTAGTTGACTCATGGAGACTCATGATACCTACCCAGCATGAATAATAATACTGCTTGATTCAACTGTTAGAGCTGTTGCTTTTGCTGGACATTAGAAAAAGCTGGACCATTTTAGTAGCATCTTCCCTAAAGCTTAGGAAAGATGAAAAGTGTATGAAAAGAGAATTTTATATCTCCATTTAAAAGTGAACAGGATTGCCTTCAGCGCCTTAGACATTGCTATTTATCTGATATTCCCTAAATTTGAATGTAGGGTTTTAGATGTGAGCAAAGTCATTTATACACACATTAGTAGGTGATGGTGGTAGGAAATGAGAAATTCTAGGTGAAGGTAGGAAAAGAAATGAAGGTAGTAGTAACATGGTTTGTTGAAAATTGAAATCAAAAGGACTACAGGATGAACACGGAGTTCTTCCAATGATACTGTAACACCTCAGTCTGTGGAACCCCATCACCACATCTTACTCTCCCCCACTACTTGCCCTGTCCATGGGATTCAGTGGCAAAGTGGATTTCAACAGTGGCCGTACTGGCCTGGCATAGCTACTCCTTACATTAAAGTGTTAATTCTGTGTAAGTATCATACGTGGTTCCTTCTCTCTGAGAAGTTATTTGTGTTAAAAGCTCTTGCTGAGCCTAACTCTGGATTTAAGAGATTCTGTCTGGCCTGTGTTCCATTTTATTGGACATGTTAAAGAAAAGGTATTTATGTTCTCACACAAAATGGAATTTAGAGAGGTATATCTAGACTATTACCAGCAAAGTTAAGAGTTATCTGAGGCTGGGCACGGTGGCTCATGCCTGTAATCCCAGCACTTTGGAGGGCCGAGGTGAACGGATCGCCTGATGACAGGAGTTCGAGACCAGCCTGGCCAACATGGTGAAACCCCATCTCTACTTAAAATACAAAAAGTAACCAGGCGTGGTGGTGCACACTTATAATCCCAGCTACTCAGGAGACTGAGACAGAATCCCTTGAACCCGGGAGATGGAGGTTGCAGTGAGCCGAGACCACACCATTGCACTCCAGCCTGGGTGATAAGAGAGAAAAACTCTTGTCTCAAAAAAAAAAAAAAGTTATCTGAATTCAAGTCAGATAAAATTTGAAAGGAACTTAATATTGCTGATTATATTTTTTCAAAAGAGTAAACACCGTTTTTTGTGGGGGCCTTTTGATTTTTATAGGATTAGGAAATGGAATTAAATTTGGCTAGTCTTTCCATGAGGAGGATAGCCAGACTGCTGCTTTTTTGAATTCCATGATTATATCCCTGTCCAAAATGAGAAGCCTAATTCCCTTAATGCCTGGGACTCCTGGGTTAGGCACTTTCTCTTTCATGATGCCAGACTGGCCAGGAAGATCAGTGCATTTCCCTGCCCCAGCACCCCAGGGAAGTGAGCTCAGTGTATGGTGGCCTAGGAGGGGTTGGGCTAGGGGCACTTCATCAGGGGGTGACTCAGCAGAGAATGATAAGAATGTGCTAACCATGGATAAATATATGCCCTTGAAAGAAGATCTAAAGGCTTTACAGCTTTGAAATGGTTATTGTTACGCAGAGTCTTGCTTTAATTTTGTGTAGATATTTATGTGTATAATGTATATTGTAGACAAAAGTTCAGATTATTTCAGAAGTAGTAAAAATTGATGAAACCTGTGACAATGTAAGCTTTATGGATTATGCTGGTGTTTTGCAATGATCCAGAAATACCTTACAGGTTATGAGAAAGTTAATTACCTTCAGAATCCTAGTGAGCAGAGGGTATTCAGAAGAAACCGTTATGGAAGAAAGATAGCAAGGACCTGCCCACAGTAGTTGTACTTTCACATTAAAATTGAACTGCAAGAATATTATTTTCATAGAGAAAATTCAGACCATTCTCAACATAGAGTGTCCATGGTGGTTTTACAATTGATGTGTGAGGCACCTTCACAGCCCACTTGCCTCCGGAGTGTTCATCTCTGTCCTCATCGTGGGGTTGCTTCCCTTGTAAAGGAGCTCACCTTCCCCCTGCTGGGACATCAGTGGAAGAGCTAAAGTCCTGGAATGCCCCATTGGTGTTCAGAGTCCATTTTCATCCAGAAAGATACAGGTCTGCAGGATGGCTCGGCCTCTTGGTCTGACCTGGGAACCCAGTGATCCTATAGAGCAATATTTCTGTAAAAAGGTGCAACTTGAGCTTCAAAAACCAACTTTAAAAAAGAGCACAAGCTTTTGGACACCAGCGGTTGTCTGTGTGCCAGGGTGAAATGGAAATGTCCTATCTCTGTTTAAAAGTGGACTGCATTGCTGTTATGACCTTGGACATGGCTACTTATGGGTCATTCCCGAACTTGAGTAAAGGAATTTAGATGTGGGCAATATAGTCATTTACATGCACAGTGCTAGTTTGGTTTGCCCTTTCCTCTACATTTGGATTTACTGAGGAAACTTCAACTTTTATCTTGAGTTCTAACAATACATAGCTTACAAGATTGGAGCCTCTTGTCCTTCAGGGTCACTTCACAAGGTCAGGCAGTCTCAGTTTTTCCTCCCTGACTCACAGAGTATGGCTCCTTAAACCTCTGCCTTCCAGGGATATGAACATAGGTGGCAGATGGAGACCCTGTGGTCTGCAGCAAACTGACGTGGTGGAGGATGCATTATGGGATACTTGCCTTTTGGTCTCACACTGGTTTCTTGAGCAGCATCACCAGTGCCCGCTTCCAAGAATGTTGACTTAAAAGAGGGCTGGGTGGAAATGATGAAGAAAAATAAGCAGCATTGTTGCAGATAGTGTTGGCTGCAATGGTTGCCTGCTAGGCCAATGAGTCACACACTTAGGTCACTCATGAAGATGTTTTAATGTAAACTTTTAAAAAGAAAAGACAAGTTTTCTTTAAAGACTTTTATGTTGATATTTCAAAAGAGAAGCATCAAAGTGACCATCTTGGGAAAAATAAGAACTTTGCAGGATGCCTTTATACTTATTTTGAGCTTTGGTTTTGTTTTTATTTTGAATTACTTGTTGGGGAGGAGGAATATATTGCAATGGCTTTGATACTTAGGGCCTGTAAGGGTATCCAAGCTGGCCCTGAGTCAGTGGGCAGGGAAATGAGGGCTCTGGGGACTCCTCAGTCTCCAGTTTTGCATGATGCCTCGGTGGCAGCAGCGTTGCACCCGCCCAGTATGCAGACTAAATGCATGAGCCCCTTGCTTGATGCCCCACATAAAGCCAGACCATGGGGAGGTTGCAACCAACTTTTATTGTTGCCTTGTAGTGTCTTGCTGGTTCTTTCTTTTCTCTTTAAACATAGGAGCCACTTTTTAGGAGACTGGACATTGTGAGCAAAGCATTTTAACTTGCCAATTTTCAACTAAGCTAAATTCTGCATTTGCTTAACTAACCTGAACCTGTGTCCACTCTCCTTTGAGTGCACCGTCTTACTGTGCACTCTGTTTTCCAACTTTCTAGATATGAAAAATGCTTGTTCTATAGTAGGGTAAGAGCTCACACACCCAAGGCAGCAAGATAACTGAATAGAGCAAGGCTTTTTTGCCACTTTGGCAAAGGCCAGTCCACTGCTGTAGAACTGGTATAAGCCTGAAGGGAAGTAGCTACGACTTTCCATTTTTCTTAATTCTCCCAATAGGCCGCTTCATGGAAGAGGCCTCCCTGTAATAATTTTCACCTAATGAATTAGCAGTGTGATTATTTCTGAAAGAAGAGACAAATTGGGCCGCAGAGTCTTCTTGTGATTTAAAATGAACAACTCAAAGTTTCTTTTGGTCTTCATCAAAGGACATACTCTAGGGGGTATGTTGTGAAGACATTCAAAAACGTTAGCTGTTCTATCTTTCAATTTCAAGTTATTCCGGAGACTGCCTCCATGTGAGTTAATTACTTTGCTCTGGAACTAGCATTATTGTCATTATCATCACCATTCTCTCATCATCATCTGATTAATATTGTGGATTTTCCCCCTCTGCTTGCATCTTCTTTTGACGCACTCTGGAAGAAATGTCAAGAAGAGACGGTTTGATCCTACTCAGCAAGGCCCCATCTGAATCAGCTGCGCTGGATGGACACCACCTTGCACTGTTGGATTCTGAGTATGACATACTCGCAGCAGTGTTGCCGGAACTATTAAGTTTGCAAACAAAACCTTTGGGTGGTAATGACTACGGAGCTAAAGTTGGGGTGACAAGGATGGGGTAAAAGAAAACTGTCTCTTTTGGAAATAATCTCAAAGAACCCCTTTCACCACCTGTCAATAAAGGGGGAGGGGGCAAAAGACCATGCTATAAAAAGAACTGTTCCAGAATCTTTTTTTTCCCTAACGGACGAAGGAACAACACACACACAAAAATTAAGTGCAATAAAGGAATCATTAAAAAACATAGTAAATGATTTTTTTTCCCTCAGCCTGCTGGCACTTAATATCTTCTAAATGATTTGGCATGATTTTTTTTTCTTTACTACCGATGACAAACTCCAGTGGCATGAAGATCTAATTTTCGAAAGGGTAAAAACTGCATGGCATATATACAACAAGCTAGCAAGCCAATTCTCAGCAAAACCTGCAACAGAATTCCTAAGGTGAAGATGACAGATGAACACACAGAAGCTGCCTGGGCCTCTTCACTTAAACACATCCCCACACCCCATCCTCTCGGAGCCCCACTACTTACCCCCCACCTCCCACCCTCTATAATCCCCACTCCCCACTGGAGACCAGACCAGGGCAGAACTCCACGGACCTTGCTCTTGTTGATTCACTTTCCCCATTGTGTTTTCTCCTGGACTGAGCATCCTTTGGAAATGGGAGCTGGAATTTGAACAATGATGCTATTGTATAGTTCTTTTATAAATGTAAATATGGAAATAAGAGATTTTGACACATCATTTCCACTTGTCTGTATTGAGATATTTTCCTTGTAAAGGGTCTCTGTAAACTTGAGTTTATTTTTTGCTCCCCATCTTTTTTGTTTCTTGTCTCTCTTTCTCTGTCTCTGTCCTTCTCTCATAACATGTTATACAATGACTCTTGGGCTTGCTTAAAAAGACAGATGTAGCCACAGATACAGGGAGTTTGGGCACAAAACAAGTGCAGTTTAAAGTTGGTGTGCATTAAACCAAAAATAAACAAAAGGGGGGGACACAAACAACAAAATAACCCATATCAAAGACACAAAATTATGTAAGTGGAAATATATGTACTAAGTCTCAAAAATTTTTTGATGTCATTATAAACCTATGTATATAATGTAAGAAAGTAGACACCCTTTCAAATTAATCACAAAAGTGCCAAGCTCATGATTTTGGTTTTCGGTTTTGACAATTTTCTTTCCCTGTCTTTAATGTGAAAGGAGGATAAACTTAAAGCCTTAAATAAAAAAAAAAAATTTAAATGTTAAAAGCTTGGAAAAAATTAAACTTTCCATTCTATTTGTATTTGTTAGCGTCAATATTTCATCCATGCTTATTTTCCTGCCTCAAAATATATATGGTAGAACCCTGTTGGAAAAGTGGTAATGAGAATAGAAGGAGCAGTTACCTTTGTATCCACGTTGTTAACATAGGCTTTTATGCTGTGCCATGCTTTCAAGAAACCTTGTTTGACCTCCGGCATTTTACTGATCAGTGGACCGTTGCACTGGATTATAATGGGATTCTACTATATACAAATCCACATTATTCTTCTCCCTCCAGCCAGATTTGCAGATGTAATCTGGGCTTTCCAAGTCCCTCTGAGTTTCCTTCACTTTTACTGATTTTTTTCTTCTAAATATGGTCAAGATAGCTTCTGTCACATGTTAAATAAATAAGCTAAAGAAATTCGGTCCCAGCTTTGTTTTAATGTACAAACCTGTATGTGATCACTTCAGTGAGCATCCATCTATAGATGGGCTTTAGTAAAAGACTGTCCCAAAGAGCCCCTACTTCTCTAATGCCCTTTTTTTTTTTTTTTTTTTTTTTTTAAGGAAAAGGACATGCAGTTTTACTCGTCACTTCTTTATGACACCAAATCCATTGCTAGATTTAGCTCTTGGTCCCTTTTCAGCAAGATTCATGTTATCAGTCTTACAACTTTGATTTTGGAAAGTTGGAATGCACTGCTTAACACAGTGGATTTTTTTCCCCCGAGGTGTCTATCGTTGGGGAAGTACCACAGTCATAGAGCAAAAACTTTAATTTCTATTTTCTACAATAGACCATCACCAAACATCTTACTATGTTGTTGCTTTCTGAGTAATAGGTGCTACACAGGTAGGCGGGCTTTCTCTAGGACTAGCTGTACATTTATATTGTAATAACAGGGCTATCTACAAGGCCTCTCAGCCTTACTCCTGGCTTCATAGGACACAGGTAGCATCCCTCTAGTTAGCGGCAATGGCTCTTTCAGCTCGGAGGAAGCTTGGAGGAAACTCAGATTACTTGGTATCTTTTCCTGTTGCTGCATTGCTTAGTGTTTCCTTGTTGCTGGTTCCTACTCTCTAGTAGATACTAAGCTGCTGCGAAGTACACCATACACATTTCACTGAGATTCCAGAGGCACCATGGTGACTTAACAGAAATAAAATCATGGTGGTTACAAAACAATTTAAATCTCTATTGTTAACTTTTAAGCATTTCACAAACAACATTGTAAATGTGCGATGTTATGTTTTAAATCAGACCACAGTGGTCCCCAAATATTATGTACATATGGCAAATGTCAGTGTAACTTTTTGTTACACTGGCAATTTCATAGGTAATCGAACCTATGCTCCAATGTTAAATTATTTGTGTATATGTAAAATACACAAGCTTTAAGCTATGTGTGTATGAATATGAAAGATAATGCAACCATATCAATCGTAAAAATGGATTATAATTATTTTTGATGGTATTAGGTTATGTAGTTTCAAACTCTTTGCTGTATTTTCTTTTGCACATGCCATTCATTTGCTAATTTTTGTGGTGTGGAGATTCCTTTTTATTAATTTGAGCCCAAAGCACAAGTGTATCACTGTTTAATGTTACCCAACAAGAGTTAGTGTTAAGTGATGATCAAGTTCCCATTTCACCTGCTCTACTTTTGCTGCGTTAATTAATGACACCTGGATGAGGAGACATGCGCTAACTTCATTGCTCATCTGGGATAGTGCATGAGCCCATTAGAGCTACTCCTACTAGATAACTGAGCAGTACACATAAGTGCATGTTATGAAACATGAATCACATAGAGCTGTGGAGTTTTACAAAGTGGTGTGTGGTTTTTGTTTTTTACTATGCAACGATGGGAAATGCACAAACTTTTCAAAGACTAGTGTCTGAAGAACTTTACAAACAATACTTGAATCCTTTCTTTAAAGTTATCCCATCATGTTTTATAGTCATTGTTGCTTCCATTGTTAATTTCCATTTTTAAGTGCTTTGTAATTTTTTTAACTGCACTACCTGAAGTTTTGTTTGAAATTAATAAACTCATTCATATCTTGTTGGCTGCCTATGAATGGAGATTCAGTAGTCATTGTATGCATCTTTAAGTCAAATGTGTATTAAAAGTTTCATTAACATAGAATGTCGTAGCTTTATACTTTAATCAGTTCTTTTAAACCCCTTTTCTGTATCGTCTTACATTGCTGATTAAATGACTGTGTGCCTGATATCATCAGAGTTTTAGCATGGATCCAAAGGCTCACTGAAAATTTAAGCAGTGGCACAAAACAAAATCTCTGATTATTGATAAATATATGCCTGATTAGGATTCAGTTTCATTGGATTCATTGGACTCTTTTGCTTTTTATAAATCAGAAAAAACCTACCTTAGGATCGATTATAGGTTTTTTTTTTTTTAGTGTCTCCCTTCTGAGTTTTAAGAATGGATAGCTAGTAATCACATCCACACTTTGAACCTGGTACCAAATGTATGATCAAGCAACAAAGAAAATAGAAGGAAATCTGGTTATATAAATTGTACTATAGGCCGGGCGCGGTGGCTCAAGCCTGTAATCCTAGCACTTTGGGAGGCCGAGACGGGCGGATCACGAGGTCAGGAGATGGAGACCATCTTGGCTAACATGGTGAAACTCCGTCGCTACCAAAAAATACAAAAAAACTAGCCGGGCGAGTTGGCGGGCGCCTGTAGTCCCAGCTACTCCGGAGGCTGAGGCAGGAGAATGGCGTAAACCCGGGAGGCGGAGCTTGCAGTGAGCTGAGATCCGGCCACTGCACTCCAGCCTGGGCGACAGAGCGAGACTCCGTCTCAAAATAAATAAATAAATAAATAAATAAATTGTACTATAAAAAACATTCTAAGGAAGGCATTTCTTCACAGCTCCCATGGGATTGGTCACCAAATTATGTCCCTTCTTCAAGAATGTCTTCAATATGTCTCCTCTCCATCCCATTGCCATGCCTTGATTTGGCCTTAACAGACACATGGATCTCACATGTATCTACAGCACTGACACACAGTTGCTAATCTGACCACATCACTCCTTTGATGAAAGCATTGCAGGGCTTTTCATTTCCTGTAAGTTAAGGCTCAAACTTAATAACACAACGTAAATTCCTGCCCACCTCTCATGATCTCAAACCTGTTTCTTTTTGTAGCCTCATTGACTCATCCTCTTGTAGTTGCCTTAAAGGCCCCCTAGAGGAACCTCTTGTACTCAAGGCCCAAAATCTTATTTAAATGTTAGTCCGTTACCCATAATTCTTTTGTTTCCATGTCATTTCATGTAATAAATATAGAAACACTTTAAAATAGCATGAATATTATACTTAAAATTAGAAAGCTTATTAGAGTATTTGAGTGTTGTTTATGTTTGACTTTAAATGATTTGTTTTTGTGTGTGTTTTCCTTTAAGTCATTCTGTTTTTGAGGATGATGTTGAAATGAGTTCTACTCCATGCTTCCTTGGTAACTGGTTGAGAAAGGTGACCCAGAAACTCCCTAGATAATAGAGCAGCAAACCTAGAGTTAAAATTTGATGTGAATAAATAGATAATCCATATGCTTATGCTGGAATTCCCAAGTAACTTTTAAAATTTAAAATAAGTGCCCTTTAGTTTAATGTGCAAAGGTTAGGGAGTTCCACTCACTAATTTATTCATTCAGCATATTTATGTCTCTATGCTATGCCAGGAACTCCTAGGAACTGAAGGAACAAAAGAAAATTCTTGGCTTAAAGTTGCTCACAATTTAGCAGGAAGAGACATGTTTAAAAAAGTTTTTTCTAGACCCAAGGTGATGAGTCTACTAAGCTACTCTTGTGCTGGGAGTAAAAAGAAGAGCAGTCAAGCCTGTAATCCCAGCACTTTGGGAGGCCGAGACAGGTGGATCACGAGGTCAGGAGATCGAGACCATCCTGGCTAACACGGCGAAACCCCATCTCTACTAAAAAATACAAAAAAACTAGCCGGGCGAGGTGGCGGGCGCCTGTAGTCCCAGCTACTCGGGAGGCTGAGGCAGGAGAATGGCGTGAACCCGGGAGGCGGAGCTTGCAGTGAGCCGAGATCCGGCCACTGCACTCCAGCCTGGGCGACAGAGTGAGACTCCGTCTCCAAAAAAAAAAAAAAAAAAAAAAAAAAAGAAGAGCAGTGATGGGTAGGTGGGCGAGGGATGCAGAAGCCTTTCTAAAAGAAGTGAGTTTGGAACTATATTGAAACGTGACAAGAATTCACCAGTCTAATAAAATGGGAAACATACTCAAGGTACAGGAAGCAACAAGTGCAAGACCCAGGAGGAGGCACCCAGACCCTTGGGTAAGTAGAGCTAAACGTCCCATCCGTTCAGCCTCAGTTTCCTCCCACCTCAGTTCTCTCCTTTCTTTCCTTCCTATCTTTCTACAAACTCTTGATCTGTAAGAATCCTACAGTAGTCAGGCTCTAAGGACACATGATGAGCTCAATGTTGTGAGCCAGATGCAACGTGCAATACTATGTGGCAAGTGCCATAATAAACACAAGTATAAGGTGCTTCAGAAGAAGAGAAGAGCAAGGCTTTGTCCCTGATCTTGGGATCAAGTAGAGTTTCACAGAAGAGGTGGCAGTTGAGCAAGAGGCTGTGCCTGTGCACTTGGGCCTGTACTGTGACCCCTTATTGTGAGTGAGATTTAACCAGGGCTTGCTCATTTTGGTGGTGGGGCTAGGGGAGTCCATTCATAAATGCCTTGCAAGCACAACAATGCGTAATGTTCAGAATTGTCCTCACCAGATCTCTGAGTGTCTTTTGTTTGAGTGAAGATTATGATCTCTGTTAAAACCTTACATTTTTAGACAGTTTTCCACTGATGTGCTCATGATGGATCAGTCTTAAGTGCTTGAGGCTGTCAGTAATGACAAAGAGGGCTTCTTGACCTGGCCTGTGAGCCTCTAATACTTTCTTAGCATAAAAATTCCTAGCTAATCTCAGTCTGGAGTGAGGGGATGGGTAAGAAGAACAATAAAAGGTTTTAAAGCATCATTTAGTGTATCCTTCCACTAATTAGGGGTCAATATTTTCTAAGTGTAGTTGAGCTTCTGGTGAACCAAAATTAACATTTGCCCATCTGCTAAGCTTTGGAGAGAAGGTTATCATCCCTCAAACTTTTCAGAAGCCCATCCACAGGTCTGGCTCCTTGACTAGAACAAGTTTTTGGCCATGTATGTGACTTCTGGAGAGAAATGAAATGCCTTGATTCTTCTTCACGTGAAAACAGATTTCCTGCTGATGCTCCTTTGGCAGTTGATTGCTTGTGCACACACGTGTCCTGGTGTGATTGTAAGGACTGTACTTGTGGCCCTATGGAGTCCATCCTTAGGAGAACATTTGTCTGACTGTGATGATCATTGAAAGCCAAATTCGCCCAGTAAATCAATTGGTCCTACAAAAACAAGGCAAAACAAAACAAAATCTGAATGATCAAGAGTATATGAAGAGTTCTTCAGATCTCTTTGGAGCTTTAAATAGCTTCCAGCCTTCAGGAGGTAAATGAGGTTGCAGCAGAGGTTCTTGCTTCTTTAGGCCCAGAACTCAGAGTAAGGACAGAAAAAGGTAACTTGGATTATAAATGACATCAGGGATGTCTCTTTTCCAGCAACAGACACAACCTTGTAGAGCCATTGTAACTCCTGTAGAGATAGTAAATGGATTGCATGCAGTAGCGTTAAACTGCTTTTCCTATATAGGTGAAGTGGCTACAAACCAAAGGTCATAAATGCTAAAGTCTACAGGAGCCAGCCAGTTACTAAAATGAGCCGAACAGGGCAATGGAGGAGACGAGAGGGCTGAGGGAGGCTGAGCTGAGTTGGAGACCATACAACTTGTCCTGAAGGGAGCAGTCTCTACTCAGCTCTAGAAAATTGTCACTATGAGGAAAAGTGGGCCAGTCATTGCCCATTCCATTTATTTTTCTAGAGAAGCCAGAAATTCAGGCTTTTATATAGAATTTCCTTTCTAAAAAAAGGTAAAACTCATTTATATTTTTTAAACACTGTAGATCAAGATGGTGAAAACAGAACCTGTCTTCACATAGGATTGGGTCTACTGGCACCTAGTGGGGTAGCTTCTACATAAGATAATAGGACATTTTTATGTCTGCCCTCTGATAGCACCAATGAGTATGCAGACATGGCCTTGCTTCCAGTCAGGGTTACAGGGTGCCCTGTGAAGGCTTGGGCAGACGTTCTCATGAATTGCCACTTACAGTGTTGACTTAACTATTGTTTTGTGTGGATAGGAAGCAGTCACTGAAAGCCACCAGTATCAAAGAGAGCGTGCCTAAACATACTTTCTTATGGTGGTGCTTTGTGTAATAGCTAAGCTTACTCAGATATGCTAATTTATGGGAGATGAACTAAACCTACGTTGGCAAATTGAGGCTCATTCCTCAATGCTCACTGAGGCTTTGTCTCAATGTTCACTAAGGCAGTGTAGTGGCTCCCTGGATCCTGAGCCAGTGATTAGAGAAAATGCTGTGGTTGATTTTGGTTGTCTGCTACCTGGCAACCGGAAGTACCTGACTAGGTCCGCATAAATCTTAAAATGGTGTTCCTTCCTGTCTTTGATTCTCAAGGATAATTGCAGATAGGGATGAATCAGTAGAGCTAACTAATCCAGAGGCCCCACATAGTATACTGGATTCAGGGAAATAAAGGATTCTTGAACAAAGAAATACAGAAGCTGAAAAATCCAGCAGGAAGGAACAACTGTTTATTTTTTTTGAATTATTGTTGTTTTCTGATAATTATGAAATCCTACATGTTTATTGGAGCAAATTTGAAAAACCGAAAAATGTAAAGAAGAAAATTGAAATCATTATCATCACCACTTTATAATCTCCATTAATAGTATGTTAATTTCTTGAACTCATCATTTTCTTGGTTTTTCTCATGAACACAAAAGCAACCTACAAAGTAGGCAGCCAGTGGTTCTTGCAGGATTTGTGTTGACTCCCTTGCTCGTGTGTGTGTGTGTGTGCGCGCGTGCACATGCGCACACGCGTGCCATGTGCCATGTTCTGCTGGCTTCAAAAAAGGATGGGACAGTATCTTCAGGGCAAAGACGTACTTTCTAGCCTCTTGGTTTTTGGCTTAATCTGTTTATACTACTAGGAAGACTGCTCTTGCCCACCACGGCCCAGTCAAATTCTTATGCATCCCCAAGTGTCACTTCAAATATGTACTACCTCCTTCATGAAATCTTTCCTGATCTTTTTAAAGCTTTCTAGAGAGCTTTAAAAAGCTCTCTACAGAGAACATGGGAGCTCCAGTTAGTGGTAGAGCTGGGATGAAATCCCAGGTATTTTAGGCTCCAGAGCCCATCTTCTAATTACATCAATTTATTGCCCTTCTTTTATTCCCATTTGATTGATTGATTGATTGATTGATTGAGACAGGGTCTCACTCTGGCACCCAGGCTTCAGTGCAGTGGCTTGAACATAACTAACTGCAATCTCAAATTCCTGGGCTCAAGGGGTCCTGCCACCTCAGCTTCCCAAGTAGCTGGGACTACAGAGCACACCACTGTGTTATAGCCAATTATAGTTGAAAAAAAAACTCACAATTGGAGAGGTTTAGCACCTTTTTTGAAATCACCATTCTAGTAAGTGCCAGGGTCATAATAATGCCACCAGCAGTCTGATTCAAATCCTTTTCTGGACCCAAGAGAACATGGAAAATAGCACTTATGACACCAAAACATGCACAGTAGGGGAGGAGCAGTAGATCCTCAGAGAGAATCTCTTGCTGCCTACTTTTATGAGCTGATTCTGCTGGAACCATTATTTATTGTCACCACCAGGAGATCTGTTTTGGAAAACCTTAACTCTCTAAATGTAAATTCTAGCCTTTTGTTAGAACAAGAGAGAGTGGGTGTGTGTGCACAAGACCCAAGGAAGGCTGAAAATTTATTCGTAGGCCACTCCACTTGAGAGGGAATATGTTAAGCAGCTTGAAATGTCTCTAGGGATCATTGCAAGAAGAAATGGGATTTTTCTGTTACCTCTGATGAGTGAAAAAGTTTTCTGTTACAAAACTGATGAGTGAAAAGTCACAGGAATGCCACTTTCAATCTCATATTAAAAAGAACTTCATGCAGTCAACAAGTAGTAAAGATACTTACCAAGTAAAAGACTTTGCTGCACCTGGTGGGTCAGAAAATATTATACCCAGATGTCCTACCAGACATTACAGCTTGGTAAAAGGGCTAAGGAATAGGGGAAGAATTTCATTTTTGATGAAAGTGTCTCTCTTGGTAAGGAAAATACAAATAAATAATTATGAAAAGTCAACAGAGGAACCACCTTGATATTCCCACTCTAGGGGTACAGGGAGGAGAGCAAAGAAATTCTATGGAGGAGGTAACATTTGAACAATTGGTATACTATAGGTATATAGGGGAAGAATTTCATTTATGATGAAAGTGTCACTCTTGGTAAGGAAAATACAAATAAATAATTATGAAAAGTCAACAGAGGAACCACCTCGAAATTCCCACTCTAGGGGTGCAGGGAGGAGAACAAAGAAATTCTATGGAGGAGGTAACATTTGAACAATTGGTATACTACAAGTATAAGGAAATGGAGAGAAAAATGTTGCAACTTGAGCTAGGTAGGATACGCAAGTTCAGCTGATGTAACAATGACCAAAATAACCAGAGGTTTAAAGAAGAGTGAAGATTTCCTCTCCAGGATGAGCAGTCCAGAGCTGGTAGGGAGGCCCCACACACCTGCTGGCTTCTTGCTGTGCAATCCTTTGCACCAGCCTTCACCTCATGGAACGAATGAACTGTTCCAGCTCCCCTCACCTTGTCTACCTTCCAGGAATCAGGAGGGAAAGGAGGAGACACAGGAGGCCTACCAGTTCCTCTGGATACCAATCTGGCAGTTGAGAATATCACTTTTTATCACATGGATTGCTTAGAACTTAGTAACATAAGCACATCTAGTGCAGAGAGGCTAGAAAATGTAATGGGGAGGAAGGGGTATTCCTAAAGAAAAAAAGTTTAGAAAGGGGCATTGAGAGACAGCTAGCAGCCTGCCACTGAGCTTAAAGAAAAGTGCCAATGTGAGATTGTGAGAGTGGAAGGGGGTAAATGGATAGGTGCCATGATGGGCTTATTTCTCAGGCCCACTTTTGAGGAATGAAGGAGTTATATGGTGTTTATTTCTTTATCCATTGGGAGTGTCAGGGAAAGATGGGCATCTGCAGTTGGCCCTTTTGGGGAATGCCTCTGTTGAAGAAAACTGCCTTCCTCAAAGTAGACTGCACCCAATGACTATCAACATGGGGGTCTCAAGGCCAAGCCCTCTTACCCCAACTCAGGACATCTGTGAAAAGACATCCCAGCTCCAAAAACTCTTCCTTTGCCAACAAATTTCCTGCATGGAAATTCATCTCCCTCCACCCAATCCTGCCTCCTTCCTTCTTTTCCACAGCTGTAGAAAAGCACTCCCAATCAACACTGCCTGCTAATCTCAGCCCCAGAGACTGCTTCCTGAGAAACTCCATCTGGAACAATCACCAGTTTGTTTTTAATCACCGAATAGTGTATAAAGGGGGAAGGAAGGAAGTGAGGAGTGAGCTACTGTACCTTTGAGTAAGGTGGTAGAGATCCTGAACAATAGTGTGGACTTGGTTCTGCAGGCAGTTGTGAGCAGGTTTCTGAGGATCAGAGTAATGGAAGCTATCTAGTCACATGTAAGATGGACTGTGGGTAAGAGAGGCAAGAGGTGCACAAAACAGTTAGGATGCCAAGGTCATACCACAGGTCCGAGATAATGAACAACTGACACAGGGCTCTGGCAATGCAAAATGAAGAAGGGAAAGATCATATGAGTAGAATCGACAGAACTGTGCATTGATTTCAGGAAGCAAGAGGCAGGGAAGAGTAAAAGATAAAGGCTGGTTTGATATCTGGTGATCGGGCTGATGGTGACTTTATGGAAGAGATCCTGATCTAGGGAGCAGAGATATATTCCATTTTGATCTGTTGGAGTTGAAGGGCTGAAGAGAATCTAGGTGACGATGTCCAGCAGGCTATTGAAAGGAGAATATGGAACTCATCAGAGGGGCTAGCACAGAAATATTTACTTGAGAACCATGCATAGATTCAAAGTTTAAGTCATAATTTAAGCCATAATAATTTATGCCATAAAATAATTTAAACCAGAAAAACTTGAGGCAATTTCCAGGGGAAGTAGCATAGAAAGGGAAAGCAAGGGAGAGGTGAAGAGAGGGGACTGAAGAGACTGAGAAAAAAATATAGAATAAATGACCTGAGAGACCATTATTTCTGTGAGATGGGCACTGTGTGCTAAAAGATAATTGACAGCAGAACTGAATTTTGTTGGTTCCAAGAACAGAATTGATGAAGAAAGGATGAATCAGCTCTTTTCATTGTAGCCATGATTCCAGTTGATGGGGAATCCGTAATGGACAACATACGACCCAACTACCAAAGACCTGGGAACGTTAATAGGATACCTAAAACACTTTCGAGGGAAACTAGGATGTCCACACTTAAAGAAGTGTTTGATGATATCTCTGTGTTAGAAAAGAATGATTTTAAAAAAGAAACATTTACTTTCATTACTACAACCACAATTGTACTTTCTTTAGGCTGAAGCTGAAATTGCAAGATTTTTGGTCTTCCAGGAACAAGAGATGAGAATTACACTCCTGTACTTATTAGAAACCAATTTTGATTTATCTGCAGAGTAGTCGTTTATCAATAACTTCTAATAGCTTTCCACAGAAAAATCTTATTCCTGGGCCACTATGACAAAAGAGCAGAAGGTCATCACAGGTAGAACACAAAGAAAGTTGTGATTGTTCTCAAGTCTCCAAATTATATGCTCAGTGTCATACAAAAAAGAGGTGAGACACTTAAGACATTTCATCAAGCATTTAGTATTTTGAGAAGTGTGAGCTGAGCATATGAAATGAAAGGAGGCAATCCAAGTAGGAAGGAATGGGTGCAGCTAACCAACATGGCTCTAGTTGTTATTCATCAAGTTCTCAGAAAGTTGTATAACCTCTCCTTTCTTGGCAACCTCTCCTTTCTTGGAGACACATTTAATTTGTTGTGATTACAAATAAATAAATATTTCTTTCTTTATTAAAGTTAAAAAATATGAGGCTTTGTATTCACATATTTATATAAGACCAAATACTCAGATGAAAGGAGGAAAAATGTAGTCAATTCAGTCAATTTTTGCTTTGTTCTCAGCATATGTACCGAGTGGGTAGCTGCCGATATGGAATAAAAAGCTTTTTGCTTTTTCAGATGAATGAATTACAGATGAACATCTTTGAAGGAAGTCCTTTGACTACATGTATGCAATTTCAAGTTATGCAGAAAGGCAAGCAATTGATATATCCACAAGTCACATATCACTTATATTAGTGGACAATTATGAATATTTTGTAACATAGATCATGTCTCTGGCTGACTCATGTGCAATGTTTTGATAGTCAGCTAAGTAGCTTTGCAATTCGTTTGGTTACCAAGTCTTGCACGTATTTACTTTTATTATAGTGCAAGATAAAGATAAATTTTGAATTGCTTATACAAAAAGTGGTCAATACCTGAAAGAGAACTCCTTACAAAAAATGTGAGCGGCAGCTAAAAATAATGGTGAAATCTTGCTTTTGAAAACAAGTGATGTTTTCCACCATGGAAAAATGAAGTCCTGAAAGCATCCCGAAAGAATAATCCCATCCCTTCATAATACTCTTCCTGCCTCCAGATACGGGTGCCTGCAAATGCTTCCATGCCTACTATTCAATGTGAGAAAGGTTGTTCTATAGAATGTGTGGTGGGGCTGACCCTTGTCTTGGGAACAATTTTAGAGAAAGGGAGAAGTGTGGTATCTGGAAAGCTGCCAGGGACTGTGGGTCTCTACACAGTGTGCTTAAACTACAGTGATTTAGAAAGCGGGGGGGGAGGGGTCACACCTCAGTCAGTAAATATGACTTCTCAAAAGTGACCAGAGAAAGGGGGTTTGGATCTATTAACAGATGAGCATGGCTTTAACTCTGTTTGCTGTTTTAATTTCCTCCCCATTCTAGACTTTTACATCTGAAATGTTTATAATTGGAAAAAGTAAGCGTTCAACAGTCTTCACAACCAGCACCAATAAGCCATCACAAACACTGCTGAGTGTTTATGAAATGCCTAAAGCAAATGCTTCTAGTGTGGGTTATTGTGTGGTATCCTTCTGGTCCTGAAAGGGATTGATGCAATGATTGTGTAATAGATCCCCTGAACAGTTCCATCACTTGTGCTTGTTACCCAGTAAGGGAGAGGTGTTGACTAAAAAGTCAAGAAGCTTGTTCCAAAATACTTTTTTCTACTGGGGAAGATAAGCTATGCTGTGTATCAAGGGCAGATGTTGTGTTTGAAAGCAGAGGTGGTCAGTTTTCTCAGAGTAACTCTAGATCAGGTCTATGAATTGAAAAAAATTACAAACTCATATATCAGCAGAAGATACATAGGAAATTGTAAACTTCTCACTAAAACTTAATCAGCACCTTGGTTGACGTCACAACTCTGTTAGAGTCTAGAAGTTTCTGCATGATTATTATTATTATTATATGAGACAGAGGCTCGCTCTGTTGCCCAGGCTGGAATGCAGTGGCTCGATCTCAGCTCACTGAAGCCTCTGCCTCCCAGGTTCAAACGGTTCTCCTGCCTCAGCCTCCTGAGTAGCTGGGATTATGGTGTCCACCATCATGCATGGCTAAGTTTTGTATTCTTTTGGGGTTTCACCATGTTGGCCAGGCTGGTCTTGAACCCTTGACCTCAAGTGATCCACCCACCTTATTCTCCCAAAATGCTGGGATTACAGGTATGAGCCATCGTGCTTGGCTCTGCATGATTATTAAATCAGAGTGACATATGGATGGCTACCTCAAGATGTGCATTAGGTATGAAACTTAGTCTCGATATAGGATACACAGATAGGATGGAGATTATTTGTATGTATATTTGAATATGTAACATATCTTTGAATATGTAACTTGCCTTTAAAAATCTGTGCTTATGTATATACACATACATTTAAATTATCTTAAGGTATAACCCTCAGACGTGCAAGAAGCATGGCCCTGTTGAAAGAAATGGACTCTTCTTCAGTAACTGCTAGCTATTGCAGGAGAGTAGGGGGCACCAGTCATCCTGAAGGTTTTCAAGAAAGGGGAGGGTACTAAACGGGAGCCTGATTGCAGAGTGGCTGAATGGTGAAGAGGTTTAAGTTCTCCACACACACTTTGGTTAGGTTTCAGTGGTTTCAGATGTGCATGCCTAATGACACTTCAATTTGGATAATACAAAATTCAATTTGGATGATCCATTTTATAAACAGAAGGAGTTGTGATTTTGTTCAAATGAGCATTGATGCAATTTCAAAGCCAGCCAGAAGATTGAAGATCTTCAAAAGTTAGGAGGACTGAAGTTGTTTCTGCTCTTAACGCAATGTTTTTCTCCTTGATCTCTATCGTAATACATGCTTGTATTGTCTTTGTTTCACTCGTGCTGTTTAAAATTATCTTGTTGATCTATTTGTTCACTTAAATATTGTTAGTCTTCTCCAGGAGAAATGGAAGTTCCTGGAGAGCAAAGACTTTGCTAACTTTATCCATTGATATATTCCTTTACGTCCATGACAGATGGCGTGTGTGTGTGCATGCACACGTGTAATATTAAAACAAGTGAATTGCTTTTGCTTGTGCATGTCTGTCATTATATTTCAGTGCCTTGTACTCTGTCTACTCTTGTCTGCTGTGTTCTCCATTAGCTTGTGGATTCTTCAGTGGTTTAAAACATATCTTGATGATCTTTGATGGCACCCAGTAGAGAATGTGCTTTGAAATAGCAAGTATTTAGTCATCTCAACAATCTTCTCTTTGCTCAGAAAGATGCTATGGATGACCCCTCACATCTCACTGTCCTGACCTCACTTCAGTGAAGGAGCAGGGGTGAGACTGGTGGTCACAGAAAATAGACAGTGACTGTTGTCTTCCCTGTTGGCATCCCAACTAGAGTTCAGGACAGTGTGTGATATATTTCCAGTTTCCCTCCTTGTTTTATTAACACGAGTTAAATGACTAGGCTCTTTAATAGAAGACATCCTAAATAGCCAAGAGAATTCTACCATTTTTGATGAATTAATGTTTGCACCATCTGTTTTACATGAGGAATGAAGAACATTAGCTGAGAATAAAGATGTTCCATGGGCAATATGGACTTCTATTTTTTTTACTTGAAATATAGGTGCACAGAATGGATTTAATCATTATCCCTATCATTGATATACCCTATATTTTGATATACCCTATCATGATTCCATTGGCCTTTCATATGCATATATGTGTTTATATACTTACATATTTATTTAAAATCATACATATCCATGAGTCTACCACTCAGCATAATAATTAGAACATTGACAGTAACTAATATTGCCTATGTTAAACTCCTCTATCATGTTCTTGGCCTCCTCTCCCCTAGTGTAATTAGTACCTTGATTCTGGTAACAATAAACATACTTTTTAAACATAATTTTTATTATTCTAAATAAATGTGTTATTAAGTTTTAGTTGTCTTGACTTTATAAAAAGGGTATTGACATTCCATATATAGTCTTTGGGGACTTACGTTTTCCTTCTCAATATTATATTTCTATAATCCATCCGTGGTATTCCAACTAGCTGTACTTCATTCATTTTAACTGCTGTGAAATAGTCTATTGTGTAAATATACCACAGTTTATTTATTCATTTCCTACTCTTGGAGCATTTGAGTTCTTCCCTGCATTTTCCATATGAATAGTGTCTCTGTGAATGTTCTTGTGCATATTTCTTAGTGTACAAGTGTAAGAATTTCTCTCTCATTTATATCAAGGAGTGTAATAGATTCTCATGAGATACATCAATGTTTAACTCTTTTCTACAGTGATCTTACCACTCTAGTTCTTAATTTTAATAATTTGCTAAACACTAGGATTTCTAGGCATTTATTGAATTAATAGATTAGTGTCACAAATCATGGAATAATAAATTGATAAAGCAAGAAAAAATTCTGAGATTACCTAATTGGACCCACTCAATTTATAGAGGAGAACAATGATGCATAGGATAGATGAAATGATCTGCTTAAAGTCCTAAAAATGATGGACTTTCACATGCAGTCCCAAATAGTTTATGCAACCATCATTGCATTCTTACCAGCATCTTCTATTTCTTAAATAAATAATGTTTGATGAGTAATAATAAACTTTCATTTTTAAGAGAATAAGTCAAGCCCTAAGAAAATAAAAAAATAAGCAGAAAAGAAATTATCCTAATATAGGGTTAAGCTTGAATTTATTCAATGCATGGTTTCCCATCAGCTCACATTACCTTATATTAAACTTGCTGTCTCCAAAGAAAGCTATTCTCAGCTCCTCGGACAAAGTACTTTACTTTCTCCCACTGAAGGTCTTTTTGCCTAAACTTGTTTGCATCTCTTAATTACCATGTGATTTAGATATAGTTCATGAATTTCAAGCCCATGTCCACTGTTGAGGGTTATGAAATGCATTTAGTTTCTTTCTTAAAAGGGGGTAGATGTGGCTGGGCTGGAGCAATCCTTCCACTTGCTTCCTGCCTGATGTATAGATTTTATATCTGGAGCTGTGGCAACCAACCTATGGGTTTAAGAAAGGTCAAGAAAATTATAGAAATGTAGGGCTAACATCCTTGGACCCCTGAACTAACATCAGCAGCCACATGTAGTCAGTTTTTCTGTTACTTACAGCTTAATGCATTCCTAGCTGATGCACCATGTTACAAAAATGATCTCAAACTAGATTTAAAATATTTCTAGTTTTCTAATGACATAAATTTAAAATCTTATCATTGGATATGAATTTTTTTTCTTCAGAGAAAAAAGGTTTTATACTTTTTTTATACCTGCCATCTACTTTTCAGATGATAGTCTTTCAATCAGAAACTTCATTTTAGAAAATGTGTTCCTAATCACATCAAAGCAGCATCCTCATTCAGCGAAAGTGTAATTAACATTTTGGGCACTGGATGAAGAAAACAACTCGATTAATTGACTGATGTTTTTACTTCACTGTCCAGACATGTGAAAGAAAATTCACCAAAGTTCATTAATGACACTCACATCTCCAGCCTCAGATTCAAGAAGGGGCAATTCTCATATGTAAATTCAACCAACATTGAATAGGACATTATCATACATGCTTTGGGCTCTAAGACTGAGAATGGTTAAACATGGCTCCCACTCTGAAGGAGTTCATAGTCTAGTTTAAGTAGCAGTGGGAAGGTGAGGAGAGACAGATAGGCATGTATAACAATTACAATACACTAAGCAAATAATGCAAGTATGAACAAAATTGTATAGTAACATAGTGCACAGCAGAACCAACTCCCTTAGACATACATGAATCAAGGAAATCTCCTCATCCCGGAAGCCCTGCTCAAACTGTAAGAGGTTTTATGCATTCAACATATAGGTCTACATCCTCATTTTTCACAGACGTTTTCAGCTTGGCAAAAGTCCGTGACTGCCATTGGACCACAGGCTTTGCGAATCCTGCTTCCTATATGTTAAAGTAGAAATTTTATGGTTTGTTTTGGTTTGGTTTTTGTTTTGTTTTGTTTTTCTACTCCATCATAATTGAAGCCTTAGGAAAAGGAAACTTACAATTCTAAAATCGTAGACCTTTGTCATTGTTGCCTTGGTATATAAACCAAATTGAAAATGAATTAATTATATTGTAGTCTTTTTTGGAAATCAGTAGGACAAAAAAACAGGACAATTCTGAAAGTCAATGTCTGTAATAGTCACTCTTGAACTGCTGGGATAATTGCAAAAGGAAAATCCCAACTCTTGCAAAGCCAAAGGAATCCCTATGGGTTTTGAAACCTGCTTGAAAGAATGGTCAAAGAATGCAAGTATCTTGATAAGCACCCTGGGGGGAAAAAAAAACACTACTACATCTATTATTACAACTACAGTGTCTTCAGTTGGACAAGCAGAAAAAACATGAATGAACTATTCCTGTATCCCCAAGTAACTTTCCTTTTTCACACATTTTGTAATCAATGTCCGATATCATCTGACTACTTCACTGCAACTTGTCTGTATAAATTTGATGACACTTTAAGAATGACTCATCCACCTACCCCAATGAGCATTCCAGGAAATTGTCCTTGTTTATTGCCATTTCCAAATGATGGAAAAGCACAAAAGAATGGAGAAAAATAATTATTTTTGCTATCTGATCCTAAATGTTAAAGAAGCACCCAATTCTTAAAGGTTGTCCCCATCATTTGCAAATTAATGCACCGCTGAAGATGCAAACTATCTATATAACTGCTCTCGAATTTCATTAAAACTAATCAGAAGTCCTTTTTAATGTCTTTGAGAATTGCTTCAAGTGGCAAAAATCAGAAAATCTACCCATGGGGCACCTTCAGCTAATTGCAATTTACTTTTCAACTAGTCATCCTAAGCCCTAGGCTGCAACTGCACAAAGCTGAAGCAACTCTTTGGGTGACAAATGCCAGTCAAACCAGTTATTTAGCATCATGTAATTTTAAAATGACCATTGGTTTTCTGAATATTTTTTAACAAGTCAGGGTGATGTTGTGATGAACTGAGTTCAGATGAAAATTGTTAAAATTATTTTCTCTGCAGTTGAGACTGCCCTATGCTCCTTCCTAGTTGATATTGGGGGGCAAGTAGAGGAATAAGGATAGAATGTATGCTAAAGTTAATAGAGTGACAGACAATGCACATTATTTAGGACAGATAAATGACAGTGAATCAAGCTAAGTTTTAGAAAAAGAACCATCACTCTTAATCAACTAAGTGACCCAATGAAAATCCTTTAATGGGAAACAGGAAGGAAAAAAATGGTGTTTTCTTTGACATCACCTGAGACCATGTATATGAAAATAACGTTTTGTAAAATGTAGGTGCCATCCAAATGTTAGCCTTTGCTAGAGAGTCTAATCTGTGAAAATGAAACCACAAAGATAAGACATCAAACTAAGCATCCTTATGTGTTCAACAGAATATAGAGTGTTTCAATTAAATGACTTGGTGGTGGCTTTCTTTTTATCTAAATGCAGGAATTGGAATGCCATGTTCCTCTCGCAATTATCAAGTTGAGAATGGGGATCCGGATTAAAAAATGGCCGGACGTGGTGTCTCAGGCCTGTAATCCTAGCACTTTGGGAGGCCAAGGCAGGTGGATCACGAGGTCAGGAGTTAAAGACCAGCCTGGCGAAGACAGTGAAACCCCATCTCTACTAAAAATACAAAATATATATATATATATATTAGCCGGGCATGGTAGCAGGTGCTTGTAATCCCAGCTACTCGGGAGGCCGAGGCAGAGAATTGCTTGAACCTGGGAGGCGGAGGTTGCAGTGAGCCGAGATTGTGCCATTGAACTCCAGCCTGGGCAACAAGAGCAAAACTCTGACTCAAAAAAAAAAAAAAAAAAAAAAGCCAAAAACAAACAAACAAAAAAACCCACATATATTCCCCTTCCCAAGAATCTTGCCAAGTTGCCCCAATAACCAATAAATATAAATAGATGTTACAACAGAGTATGTAGTGGTTAGGTTCTTATTCTAAATTTAAAAATTCAATACGATGATTAGTTAATTTACAAGTGCAAGTTGGTAACTTATATTTATGAGAAATGTTTAATCAGGATATTATGTTCCAGGGTGGCAGTACAAAAGTATACTGAAGGTCAAAACTTCCTGTCCCATTCAATTACTGTCATGCATTACTTAACGTTGGGGATACTTTCTGAGAAAGGTATCGTAAGACGATTTCGTTGTTGTGTGAACGTCATGGAGTGTACTTACACAAATCTAGATGGCATAGTCTACAACACACTTAGGCTATAGAGTATAGCCTATTGCTCTTAGGCTACAGACTTGTACAGCATGTTACTGCACTGAATACTGTAGGCAGTTGTAACACAGTGGTAAATATTTGTGCATCTAAACACAGAAAAGGTACAGTAAAAAATATAGATTATAATTTCATGGGAACACCATCTTATATGCCGTTCGTTGTTGACTGAAATATCATCTTTATGCAACATATCACTATTATATTGAAAAGAAAAAAAAGCATATGAGCAGATACCAGCTAGACATAAAAAATTATCTTTTAAAATAATTTTTATTCCCATTGTCAAGAGCTGCTCTAGGCCATCTGATTAGGATGGTGATGTCACACGCTTTCAGCTTCTATGAAACAGGATGACCATTTCAATTCATTATTTTCAGACTTATAAGAAAGGTGGAGCTCAATTACAGTGGGCTTTATCACTTCATCTTAGCCACTTATTTCAGCGGTTGTGCTTAGGATTCAGAGCACAGAGATAGGAAAATCTCCACCTCTGAAATCTGAATCATGAATCTCCCTCTCCGGCCTTTCAGTATCCCTGCTCCTTACTCCACTTACACCTGTTTTCTCTGCCTGCAGTGAGACTTCCAGTTCCCCCACTTTCCTCCCAGTCTTTCACGTCTCTGCCTGCAGTCGCTCCTTTTTCTAACCTGCTTACACCCTTGACTCCTTTAATCAGTGGCATAATGACCATTCTTTTCTCCTACATTCAGTCAGATAAGCATTGTAGAAGAAAAAAAATAACTAATATTTGTCTAGTCTTGCTACATTTAGCACCATTCTAAGTGTTTTCTGTATATGATCTCATTTTATCCTTACTAACCATGAGGGACATTTCTGCCTATTTTACAGGCAAGAAATCTGTTTCACAAAGATTAACTAATGTGCCCAAAACATTATATCAAATCAAAAGCACTTGAGTATATCAAATTGTAGACATCTCGTTGTTTAAAAAAAAAAATAAAAGAAAATGCTGCAATTCTAATTACAAGGTGCCATCAGTTGACAGATACATCCTGATTGCAGTAGTGTTAAATGTGCAAAAAATTGCATCTAAGAATCAATGACATATAACAAGTGAGGGATCCATGGCATGATAGTCTATCACTATTATGTTATTTTACCTCATAAAAACTATACAAGCATGCAAAATGATTTGTGACAAATTGATGCAAACTTTACCTGGGATTTGAGTACTGTTCTTTAGTCTATCTCCTCTTTCCTCTCTCTTCTCTTCTTTCCTTCAAGGATTACTCACAGCTTTTCTGCTCTTTTTAAGCTTCTTACTTAACACCTACCCTCATTCACTTTTTTTATGGATCACTATGCATCTTCATTGAGAAAATGAGACCATTGATCACGTGTCTCTTAACTTCTGCCCCCCTACCCACCACACTACCTGCAGACATATCCACATCAACAGAGAGCCTCCCTTTCTCCCTCTGTTTTTGAGGGCAAGTGTTCTGCCCTTGTGTTATAGGCTAGCTCCTCCTTATCCTCTTACCCCTGTTGCTTATTGTTTCCTCTGAGGTTACTAGTCATCCTTCTCTCCTAATCTGCAACCCCTCTCTCTCTATGAGTTTCTCTCCCTCAGCCTGTAAACATGGCCAAGGCCCAACTCCTAACCTTCCACTACAGTCTTTCTCCCTCTTATTTGAACTTCATGGAGAGTGCTCCACAGGCACTGTCTTCATTTTCTCAGCTTCCATATCTGCTTCAGCCCACCACAACTTCTCCTCCCTTAACATTTAGTTGAAATTGCCCTTAACAAGTTTCTCAGTGACCTGCTATTTTTTAGATCCAATGGGATTTTTTGTCTTCATTTTATTGACCCCCTTTGCTGAGTTTGTGTGATATGGTTGATTCATTCTTTATGTGAAAAGCTCTACCTTACTGGCTTCCAAGGCAGCACACTCTCGTGATTCCTCCTATCACTTTCTTAATCACTCCAATACTGACATTTTCCAGGTTCTATCCCAAGGCTACTGTTGTAGCCACTTTCTACACTTTTCCCTGATGGTTCAAAATATTGCCTACATGTTGACGAAATCCCAAATCTGGACCTCTTTCATGAGCACTGTATCCCAAATATTTATTTTAAGTTCCCCCTTCTTCCCTACCTGCTCGGAATTTCCATTTGGATGTCAGTCATCTCACACTCAACATGTGTAAAACCAGAATCTTATTTCCCTTTCCTAAACCTATTCCTCAAACCATTTCTCCTTCCAGCTGATGGAAATTCACATTTCCAATTACTTAGTCCCCAAAACTTGGTGTCATCTTCAACTTCTCTCTCTCTCTCTGTTGGACCTTATATCTAGTTCATCAACAAGTCTTGTCCCTTCTACCATCAAAATATATTCAGAATCTGACCACTTTCACCCTCTCCACTGCTGCCACCCTTATCTATTCCACCATCTTACCCACCTTGATTGCAAGCTCCTAACTGAGCTCCCTGCCTCATCCCTTGCTCCCCTCTGGTCTGTTCTCTACTGAGCAACCAACATGGATTTTTGGTCACTTCTCTGACTTCAAGTCCTGCAACTATGCCTCAAAAACATCCTTCTCACACCACACTTGTTGCAAAGCCATCAGACTAGTTTTCCCCAACCCCAGCTTGAAGCATTCTTTTACTATTCATGACTCACCCTCTCACTTTTTTTGGGTCTTTGCTCAAATATCTTCTTATCAGGAAGGGCTTCTCTTAGTATTCTATATAAAATAGCTCTTCTCCATCATCCTTTTCCCTGCTTTACTTTTTGTTGATGACCCTTTTTTTTTTTTTTTTCCCACAGAGACACGCTTTGTAATCCAGGCTGGAGTGCAGTGGCATGATCTGGGCTCACTGTAATCTCCACCTACGGGGTTCAAGCGATTCTCGTGCCTTAGCCTCCTGAGTTGCTGGGACTACAAGTGCGTGCCACCACACTAAGCTAATTTTTGTATATGTATTTGTTTTTTTTGTTTTGTTTTGTTTTTTTGTTTTAGTAGAGACGGGGTTTTACTGTGTTGGCCAGGTTGGTCTTGAACTCCCTACCTCAGGTGATCCACCTGTCTCGGCCTCCCAAGCTGCTAGGATTGCAGGCATGAACCACTGCACCTGGCTGACCCTTTGTTTTTCTTATCACGTCTGACATTACTCGTATATTTTTTCTTTGGCTTCAGAATGACAGATAAACTTTATTGACTCATGCATGGCATTACTTGTTTATTTAATTAGCTAGTTGTGTGTTTGTTTTTGATAGATAGCTGTAAACTCACCATTCAACATAGAAACTAGAAGCATAAATCATTTTATATATATGTGTGTGCACGTGTATACATGTATATGTATATATGTGTATAGATATAATTTTAACAGCACGGTGGCTCATGCCTGTAATCCCAGCACTTTGGGAGGCCGAGGCGGGCGGATCACGAGGTCAGGAGATCGAGACCATCCTGGCTAACACGGTGAAACCCCGTCTCTGAAAAAAGTACAAAAAATTAGCCGGGCGTGGTGGCGGGCAAAAAAAAAAAAAAAGTACAAAAAATTAGCCGGGCGTGGTGGCGGGCGCCTGTAGTCCTAGCTACTCATGAGGCTGAGGCAGGAGAATGGCGTGAACCCAGGAGGCGGAGCTTGCAGTGAGCCGATATCGCGCCGCTGCACTCCAGCCTGGGCAAGAGTGCAAGACTCTGTCTAAAAAAAAAAATAAATGAAAATAAAATAAAAAATTAAAATTAAAATATCAATAAATTTTTTTTCACTGCCACTCCAGACTCAACTAGCATGTAAGCTACATGCGTCCAAGGACTTTGTTTTGTTCCTTCTGTATACACAGCATGTAAAATAGTGCCTAACACATAGGTACTTGAAAATAAAGTAAGCACTGCATATTTATATATTAATGTTTTCAACAATAATGTAACTATTGACATGTCCCAAAGCAGGGGACACATCTTTACCTCTGTTCTGTCCGACCTTCCCTCTCTACAGTCCTTTCTTTGACTTCGCTCCCTAGAAGCATGAACTGCGGTGAGCACTTTCTCCCTGCCTTTGCTTGTACTGTCTTCTACCCCTGACATTGCACCCCCAACCCTTTGGCTTTAGGATGCCGGTACAATTCCTTTTTCCAGACGTTCATGAGTCACTTCCAAATGCTTTCTCTGTCAATCTGATGATTATGTGTCTTGGGGTTGATCTTGTCATGGAGTGTCTTACTGGGGTTGTCTGGATTTCCTGAATTTAAATGTTGCCCTGTCTCGTTAGGTTGGTGAACTTCTCCTGGATGATGTCCTGAAGTATGTTTTCTCCAAAGGCATAAGCTCCTTGAAATTCAGGAAGCAAGTCCAAGACTTCACCCTGGTCTTATTCCACAGCCCTATAGGGTGAATAGAAGCAGGCATTAGATACCCAGCTCACACGTGGAGAAACTGAAGTACACTCCATCATTTCCGAGCAGGAGCAATAGCTCAGAGCCCCCCAGAACTCCTCTTCAGACCTCCTATTTAATAGTACCTTGGGGAGGGGGCTGCTTCTCTGTGGCTTCAGCAAATCTTACTATAAAGCCTTGTGCCCCTCCGAAGGTAACCATGGATACTATTGAGCTGGCACAAAAGCCTTCAGTTAATGGAGACTACAAGTGGTTTTCAGGGACTGAAGGAATTTTCAGGGGAGGGCCAAAACCTGGAAACACTTGCAAAGGGAAGACTTTTGCCTCAGGCCCGTTGACTGGGTGTGTTTCAGTTAAGGTGGGCACTTATGTTCAGAGGAGCACTGGAGCAGTGACAGGGCTCTAATCTGGGACTAGGATAGTAACTAGCTGTGAGGTGAGAATCAAAGGGAATCCCAGGCGCTTTTTTTCTTGGGAATCAGGGACCCTGCTGTGAAATCTGGAGCGGGGTTGTTGGGGGGTTGAGGGGTTGACCAAAGCGATGCCAGCAGCAACCCAGTCTCCTGAGTGAACCAGGCCAGGGTCTGCAAACAACCGGGTGTCCTGGCCCCAGTCAGGGGGAGCTTCCAGCAGCGCCAAGTCCCTATCCTCATCTCTGCCCTCGGGGGTGTTTTTCTCCTTTCAGCCCAGGGCTACAGGCAGGCAGGAGAAATTCACCCCCGGAATATATCGAGAAGGCGCCTTATTTCCTCTGAGCCCTTGCTGAGTGTCGAGAGGGTGCTCACGTCGCTCCTCCGACCCCAAGAGTCCACAGTGTTCCCTCACACCCTTTATTTTGAGACGATGCCCATGCGGTGAGCGGGAACCCCTCTGTTCCCCGGACCCGCGCGGAACTGGGCCCTAACTTTGCAGTTCCCGCCGCAGCGGCACGCCCCACCGAGGTGGGAGCGGGAAGCCCAGCCGCACCGAGGCTCAACTCCGCCAGGTGCAGAGTGGGTGCGGGTCAGGGCCAATGAGAGAGTGTGTGGCCAAGCCTGCTGCTTTCCTGAACAGAAATTCTCCGGGGAGGGAGAGAAGAGGAGGGTGCGGGAGATGGACTTGGAGGCGAGAGGTGGCGGCAGTTTCCAGGAGCTTTGACGTAGACTTGGAGAGGCGCCGAGCACTCCCACTGCTTAAGTAGAGGCACGGTAGCCTCCAGGACGCGGAAGCTGGGGACAGCCACTCGCTCAGGAGCAGCCTGAGCGTTTCCTCTCCGCGCACTCGAGGGAACTCTCTCCACGCGTTCGAGGAAACCCGGAAGGGGCCAGGCGGGTGAGTGCGGAGGTAGCCCTTGTGCCATCTGGGAGTAGAGCCGCCGAGTCAGGAGGTGAGTGGGGCCCAAAGGACAGAGCGGGTCCCAGGCAGCTCCGCCCTGCGGAGGGTGAGGCTGTGGAATCAAGTGCGGGGCCGAGACTCAGCGCGCGGCTCGTAGCGGGGTGCACGGAGGACTCCAGGTTCAAGGAACTCAGAGAAACATATTTTCAGGGTCTGGGAAGCCTCTCCTAAAATTTAGAAGGGGACCTAAAGGAGCCAATTTGAGCGCCGTGGCGCCAGCAGACAGGGAGTCCCGGATAACGCCAACTTCAGTACCTTGGACAGAGTCCTGCTCTCTGAAAACTTAGACTTGTCCTTTAGGAAAACCACCCTTCAAGGTACCTCGATATTTTAGTTTGGAAAGGGACCCAACAAATATGATTTCAAGTAGAGATAATGCATATATGATGTGAAAGATAGAGGAAATAGTTTTTGAATACTCTTGTATCTCTAACATGCTTCTTCAATATAGGAACATGCATGTTCAAAGACACTTTCTGAAATATTTATTGAACAGTACCTAAACATGTCCTACTGCTGTTCAGAAGAGACAGACTATCCATCTTATGGTGTTATCATTAAATGTTCCAATATAAGAGTATTCCCATAAGCTGTATTTTGCTTGCTTTCATGATACTAATGTCTAAAGGTTTGGAAATATAGTGCAAACCTGAAAGTAAGCAGCATGTGCCCTTCTTATTTTTTCTTTATGTTAGAGCTGTTTAAACGTGATATACATTTTGTATAGTCTGTGAGGGAATGGATACACTTTTTCTGGCAAAACGTGAACTTTTAGATTACTCTTATTTTAAGAGCATCATTTATCATTGCACTTGTCTGAAGTGGTAGCAAAAGAAAAACTTCAAAGTGGTCTGTGGATGCCCTAATTTTATGGCAAGACATTGGAAGCCAGAAAAGTTGAATGAGAGTCACATTTTTTAAAAAATCCTTGAGATTCATAGCAATAATAGAGAAATTATAAAACATTATCTTCATGAAGGTTATATCAGAATTGCAGAACATTTTAGGTATTTGTAAAGTGCTTATTGATTCTACTCTAATTGGTTGAATATATGTCTCTTTGTTTCCACATATATTCATCCATACTTTTAGCACATTGTCTTGTGTTAATTTCACTATAACATTTGACAATTCTAATGTATTTTTTAAAAAATTAAAAGTCACTGTGAACAGGAATGCATCTAAAGATTAAATATATTTAAATTCTTAATTATATGTAAGTCCTAGATTAGGCGAGCCAGGCTTCACTAAGATATTATGGAATAGTTAAAGCCATGCAGCAAAATTTTAAATGTTCACTTAGTATTCTTTTAGATTACATTCTTCTGTACTAGGGAAAAACAGATTAGCAGATTAATTCATTCATCTTGTAAAGGAACACATCTTAGGAGTGAATATTTCTTGGCCTATCTTGGATTTATGCTCACTCCCTGGCCTGGCACTGAGTCATTTTAGATAGAATGGAGCTTGTGATATGGGAGCCTGGCTAAGATTTCCCTACTTTGCGACAATGATGTGTTTCCTTTGCTGGAATTAAGGTTCTTAAGGGCATACTTATTTTCTTTACTGAGTGGAGCATAAGCGGGAACTGATATGAAATATTTCCATCCTGTGCAGTTTTAGGGCCATGGCTGATCCTGGGAACAGAGGAGGGATCCACCACCCCTTGAGCTTCACCTGCTCCCTGCTCATTGTGGGAATGTGCTGTGTATCTCCTTTCTTCTGCCATAGCCAGACAGACCTGCTGGCTCTTAACCAAGCTGATCCTCAGTGCTGGGAATCCTCCTCAGTGCTTCTCCTGGAAATGCGGAAGCCTCGCATTTCCAACACTGTTTCGGGCTTCTGGGATTTTATGATCTACCTGAAGTCATCTGAGAACTTGAAGCATGGAGCACTGTTTTGGGATCTGGCTCAACTCTTCTGGGACATCTATGTGGACTGTGTGCTCTCTAGGAACCACGGCTTAGGAAGGAGGCAATTGGCTGGAGAGGAAGAGAAAATCTCAGCAGCACAGCCACAGCACACAAGGAGTAAACAAGGTGGTCAACCCCAGCTCCCATGTCTTTTGAAAGGGTCAATCAAGTATCAATGTGCTGAATTGTGAGGAAGAGGGAAATGGCATTAGGGGAATCCAATGTCATATATATTCCTCTCAAGAGGTGAACCCCAAGAGCACACAACTGATAGGAAGATAGATAGTACTTCTTTTTGCACTGCGTAGTAGCTGTTTATATCAACATATTGTCCTTTTCCTCATACTTCCTGTGAACAGCAGCAAGGAAGAGTCAGAAAGAAAAGACAAAAAGCACGATTCCCAAAATACAACAAAAAAGTATAAACAGATCCCCCAAGATCAACATTATTTTTTACTATTAGCCTGAACACTAGCAGTCATAACCTGGTGTTTACTTGCTGTGGAATTGAGAAGACTTGAATATAAGCTTAGGAAACATTTGGAGCACATAAACTCTTGCCCTTGTTAAACTGAAAATAAACATTGCTTTCATGTAAATAGAGAGGCTCTTTGAGAGGCATTCGGTTGAGGAAATAAAGAGTAAAAAAGTCAGCTGGCATGTAGATTCACTTCATGTTGCTTTTTGAATGACTCTCAAATAAGTAATTAACTTGCAGCAATCTGAGTAATTAATTTTTAGTAAGTTGGAACTTGCTACAAATTTAGAGTTTTTCATTGAAGTAAATACTATATTCAAATAGTCTCATCTGAGGGCACAGAAAAAAAAATCCCTTATAGAATTAGAATGAGGTTGAGTAAGCTTCTTTGAGTAAGCAGAGAGATGCCTAAACCCTATACATATTATTTTTATCCTTTTTTGATGTCATTTCAACCAATGAGCATTGAAACCTTGTATCAAGGGCTGTTTGAGTGGCAATAACTCTTTAGAATTATATAAACAACTAGAAAACAGGGGCAAAACTAATTTTTACATTTGTACATTTTAGTGTTAGAATTGTTACATATTCCTGTAATCTCCATATTAAAATAGCAATTAACAATGGTAGTTCTAGTGCTACTATTTCCCAAGGTATTTTAGAGCTTTTATATATCTAGTTTGTTTTAACCTTAGTAATTAAAAATCCTCATGATTTGCTGATCCAAAAAACCCAGATAACTCATGGCTATTATTGACAGATAAGTTTATTATTTTGGTGTTATTGTAACTCAAACCAATTTCATTTTTAGAGGAAATGTTATTTCAGCAGCCTTGCTACTAAAGTAGAAATACCAAATGAATATTTTTAAATGTTGATCACCCATATTTTAAAAATATTTTGAACAGAGGCTGCCCAGGCATCAGCACCAGTAAGGACTGTATATTTTTAAATTCTGTACTGCTGAGGATGATCTGTAGGGCCTTTTCTTCCATATTTTAAAAATCATATTAACTGTCTTACTCAAATCACCAGCAATATTTTTTCTATCTTGCACTCACTTTGAATAACTCAAAGAAATGTCTACTACGTAAATGAAAATATTATTGGTATTTGGCTGAACATGAAAATGTTACATATATATGTGTGTGTGTGTATATATATACACATATATATACACACAAAAATATATATACACACTTATTTTATAAAGCTTTTCTCCAAAATGTTATATATATATATGTGTGTGTGTATACACACACACACAGTAAGTATATATATATACACACACACACACACATTTATTTTATAAAGCTTTTCTCCAAGACAACTTCAGATTTGGAAGCCACTTCCTTCGTCTTGCTACAGAGTTGTTAGTGATTCAGCTGGTCTGCAAACTTTAGGGAGTTGGTATGCAAGTAGCCAAATAGCAGGAGTGAGCGTTTCACTTTATTGAGGTTATTTTAACGTTTGACACAAACAATTGTTTGCAGACCAAGAAACAAGACTTTCCATTTGGTTTGCATAATCACAGTCAAAGAGGGTCTTGGGTCAAGGAAATACCACGTCCAAAAGTTAAATAGTTACAGGAACATTGAGATTTCATCTCAAGAGGTTTGCTTAAATCTCTAGTGGTTCAACTGGGCTCTGAATGTACCTGCATGGATCCTCCAGTATGTTTTTCTTTTGTCCCTGGGGGATAATATGTTGTTAGGTTGGGACAGGAGAGAAGGTGAAGCAGTGCTTGTCTCTGTAGTTCTCAAGGAAATCACATCATCAGGGCAGAAGACAAGAAGAACTAAAATAAGTGTCTACGTAATATGCAAAAAGGTTCTTGTTATTTTGATATCTTCAAATCAAATAGTTTAAATGCACTTGATAAATCTTACTATGAATCACACTTTGTTAAAAACATAAAACTCCTATATAATTTTGCATGTTAATATGTCATATTTGTTAATACTGAGTCAACAAATATGAAAACAAAAAATATCAAATAACTGTGTAACCATGAGCAAGTTAACTAACTAATTTAGCCCTCAGTTCTTTCAACTGAAAAAGAAGTGTATGGAAAGTAGATGACACACAAAGTCCCATCTTTTCGGTTCCAATGTACTGTGATTATATAAAAAAGAAACTTACGAAAGGCACTTATTTAACTGTGAGAAGAACCTGGAAGAGCTTCACCCCAAGGACAGTTGATGGAGCTGGATGATGACCTGAACACCATGGCTGTTTGTAACAATGATGAGCAGGAACAGACGAGGTTCAGAAATAAAAGGGCTAGAGATGTCATTATGAGAAAAACCTCTAAAGATCATTGTTATTTAGTCTAGAAAGACATGGGCTAATAGCTGAAGGTTGAGGTATCCAAGAGAAGGTATGAAGAGGATGTACCCAGAGTTAACTAGTTAACCACTAAATTTTGATGGGTTATGTCATGGGAGAAAGAGAGAAAGGGTGAGTGAGAGAGAGAGAGAGAGAGAGAGAGAGAGAGAGAGAATTAGGGAAGGAGCATATTGATGACTCCTAAATAGAACATAACAGAATTGAGAGTAACTCGTGGGTTAGTAAAGGCTTCAATGCAAATGAAGAAATTTTGTGTCAAAAATGGTGGCTCCTCCTTCAACAAACCTTGCTATGCCACTGGGAGGCACAAAAAGCCCACTTTCCTGAGCCTGGCAGTTTGTATGTTCTAGAAAAATAGTGAGTTTGTTTTCCTCTGTGATCAGAAAATTAAAATTTAGATTTGTAATCTGATGGTGTTTGCAGCTGGTGTCTCACTAGCTGGCAAATGCTCATAGTGCTTATATTTTAAACACTAACTACAAGAGAAAACAATTGTTCAGAAACATAAATAGACTCTCAAATGCTTGATTTTCTACTTCACCCATTCCAAGAAATTTTCTAAGCCACATACTCAGCAATTACCCATCTAGAAATCTACTGTGAAGAAACATTTAGAGCTGCAGCCAATGATGCAATCCAAGGCTATTCATTGCAATATTATTTATAGTAACAGGAAACCTGGAAATAATCTAAATGTCCCAAGATAGAGTAGTGGTTAAATAAGTTATAGTATAAAGTGTGCATACACAAAACTATGGTTCTCTCTAGGAGGTTATACTATGGGTGGTTTATATTTTTTTCTTCATATTTATATTTAAAAATATATAATGACTTCACTTTTTTAAAATCAGGCAAATATTTTAATGCCTATTAATTGACAAAAATGTATTTATTATAATGTATTTGTTTTAGATTATATACCTAAACTACATAGGACACAAGACTTTGCACAAACACACATTGACATATATTCCTCTGAAATCAGTTTATAGAGAAGTTTTATATTGGAGTGGCAGAAACATCAAACCTGCCTTTTAAAAATAATTTATTGATATTTAATTAACCTGAAACTAATTTGGTGATCTTATGAAGTTCCACTTTTCTACTTTCAGGTACATATTCTCAGCAACTAAGGACCTCCTTACTAAAGAAGAAAGAGTTGATTGAAGATTTGATAAGCATGCATGTGCGTAGAAGTGGGTCTAGTGTTATTGGAAAAGTGAACCTGGAAATAAAGAGGAAATAAATTGAACTTGGAGCTAATTCATGCTTTGGAATTAAATATACAAATATATAACATTTTTCTTAACTATTGATTATTTATTTATTTTAAATGGTGGGAATGCCCAGAGATAAATAAACCCAAATTCTCTCAGTATGCTTATTTAAAGCTGCTTTCTATTATTTATTTCTTTATTTATTTTAGGCTGCTAGCATGTTTCTTCAAATGCTGACATTACTGCCAGTCTATCCCACAGTCTAAAGGAGTTAAATGACTTCCAGAGATGACTTGGGGATTCTTTGTATCCATTTAATAGTTCAGTTTGGGATGCTTGACATGTTAATAAACTAGTGTGCCATACATTTAACTTGAATACACTGCATGGCTCCCAAGACTGTAACCACTGGATTGCTTATGCATAGGCACGTAAGGGACGATATTTATTAATTACTAGCTACTGACAATCTATGATACCTGAATCTTGTTTGAAAGCATATTTTTGAATACTGAATAAAGCAAAAAGTAAAGCAAAACAAAAAACTGGCAAATAAAGCATTCCTCTAATGAAAACAAAATTAATAAAAGCTCTGGACCCCAGGTAATGTTATTGGAGTCTCTTTATTTCAATATTTAATGTTACCACAAATGACATCTAAACTCTAATAATGTTTAAGTGTAAATAGGTACAAACTATTTCCCAATAAGCATATTTGTTACTTGATTAAATATTATACCTCTATAAGTGTTTACACTTTGCATTGAAAAGCAAAATAAAAGGAACAGCATTATAACAGAAGAACCCATAATTATTTCCCTATAAAATGACCAGGCCTGAACAAGGTTTAAAGCAGAGAAGCCCAATTAGCAAATGTATGTGAGTTTGAGACACAATGCTATTTTTATCTCTAATTATTCCCAACTCTCCAGTCATTCTATTATAACCAATATATAGGATTGACAGCCCGTTTGAATTTCAGATATGTTAGCAGTTCCCTTGCTTTTTTCAGGTCCAAAGGAAGCCTCAGTAAATGTCTTCATTGAATGATTAGGGCCTCCTTAAACTAGAAATTGCATCTAAAGCGTTATTATCAGAAAACACAGTTTCATTTGAGGATTAGCTGAGTCTTAACAACAGGAAAAAGGAGCTTGGAGAAAGAGGTGGGGGAGAAGGCCCAGCCTCAGCTTTTGGCTCACTGGGAAAATTAGTATTTTATTACAAAGCTGCCACCATTTGACTACCTTTTCTACATATGGGCTCGTGATTTTGCATTGATGATGCTTTTTCTAATGTTTTTCATCATATTCTTCAGAACTATCACGTAAATTCATTATCTCTTATAAATCATCAAAGAGACACAACACTCGGAGAATGAACTTGCAGAAGAGCCTGCCCTTTGTTCTTCCCTCACATTGGTACTCTATGACAGGGATTGGCAACCTTTTTCTGAGAGTCTGATAGTAAATATTATAGGCTTTCCGGGCCATCCAGTCTCCACTGTAATTAATCAATTCTGCCTCGGCGAACAAAAGCAGTTATCACAATACATAAATGAATGAATATGGTTATGTTCCGGTAAAACTCTCTTTATAGACACTGAAATCGGAATCCATACAGTTTTCAGGTGCCACAAAATATTTTTCTTTGGACTTTTTCAATGTTTTAAAAAGATGTAATAATCACACTTAGCTCATAACCTGTTCAAAACAGGGAGAGAACAGAATTTGGCCCAGGGACTACAGCTTGCTGATGAAGCTTATCAAAAGTGTAAGGAACAAGCTGGGATGAAGTGAAAAGAAGAGTAACTCTGCTAAGTGACAAAACTAAAACCAAAAGTTTATGATAGACTGAAAAGCAGATTAAAAACTGTTAGGATGAGATGGAACAGGGATAACCTAGTCCTAATCCCATCCAATGGGACATTATTTCACTCTGTAAACAGTTTCAGGAATTACAGATCATATAAAAATCCACAGCCTCTCTGAATGTAACATGGCCTGCATCTCACGATAGTAGACAAAAACATTGAAATCACCACAATATTTACTGAAAGGAAGTACAGAGTAGTAGTTAGAGTATAGGCTCAGAAGCTGAGTTCAAATCACAGCTTCATCAAGAAGTGGCCAAATCAACTTTGGACAAGTTACTAACCCTCTTTGTGCCTCAGTTTCCTCATAAAATGAGAAACCTACTACCTAGGTTTCGTGTGAGGATTAAATGAGTCAGCACATAGAAAGTGCTTAAAAACTAAGTGCTCTAACAGTCAAAAAAGGTTAGCTATTACTTTGTAAGTTAAGCATCTATAGCCTAATCCAACATAATAAGAGAAAGGAGGCACACAGATGCTTTGGTGAAACTTGTTGGATGTGGAGATTTTAGAGAAAAACATTGATATATTAAATTTTTTATATTGAGATACTTGATTCATATACAGTTATAAGAAATAATACAGAGACATCTATATGATCTTCATCTAGTTTCCCCAGTGGGAACATCTGCATAACTATGGTACAATATTACAAGTAGGAAACTGATAGTGGTATAATCCAAATTTATTCAGATGTTACCAGTTTTTTTAAAATTATACTTTATGCTCTAGGGTACATGTGCACAACGTGCAGGTTTGTTACATATGTATACATCTGCCAAGTTGGTGTGCTGCACCCATTAACTCATCATTTACATTAGGTATATCTCCTAATGCTATCCCTTCCCCCTCCCCCCTCCCCCCACCCCACAACAGGCCCCAGTGGTTGATGTTCCCCTTCCTGTGTCCAAGTGATCTCATTGTTCAATTCCCACCTACAAGTGAGAACATGCAGTGTTTGGTTTTCTGTTCTTGCAATAGTTTCCTGAGAATGATGGTTGACAGCTGCATCCATGTCCCTACAAAGGACACAAAGTCATCCTTTTTTATGGCTGCATAGTATTCCATGGTATATATGTGCCACATTTTCTTAATCCAGTCTGTCATTGATAGACATTTGGGTTGGTTCCAAGTCTTTGCTATTGTGAATAGTGCTGCAATAAACATACGTGTGCATGTGTCTTTATAGCAGCATGATTTATAATCCTTTGGGTATATACCCAGTAATGGGATCACAGGGACAAATGATATTTCTAGTTCTAGATCCTTGAGGAATCACCACACTGTCTTCCACATGGTTGAACTAGTTTACAGTCCCACCAACAGCGTAAAAGTGTTCCTATTTCTCCACATCTTCTCCAGCACCTGTTGTTTCCTGACTTTTTAATGATTGTCATTCTAACTGGTGTGAGATGGTATCTCATTGTGATTTTGATTTTCATTTCTCTGATGGTGAGTGATGATGAGCATTTTTTCATGTGTCTGTTGGCTGCATAAATGTCTTCTTTTGAGAAGTGTCTGTTCATATCCTTTGTCCACTTTTTGATGGGGTTGTTTTTTTCTTGTAAATTTGTTTGAGTTCTTTGTAGGTTCTGGATATTAGCCCTCTGTCAGATGAGTAGATTGCAAAAATTTTCTCCCATTGTGTAGGTTGCCTGTTCACTCTGATGGTAGTTTCTTTTGCTGTGCAGAAGCTCTTTAGTTTAATTAGATCCCATTTGTCAATTTTGGCTTTTGTTGCTGTTACTTTTGGTGTTTTAGACATGAAGTCCTTGCCCATGCCTATGTCCTGAATGGTATTGCCTAGGTTTTCTTCTAGGGTTTTTATGGTTTTAGGTCTAAATGTTACCAGTTTTACATGCACTCAGTTGTGTGTGTGTGTGTGTGTGTGTGTATGTATTTATTTGCTAAGCCTATTCTCTAGCTGAAACATCAAGATAGAAAATTAGGCCATCGATTCAGTAATTTACATGATACTTGAGGAAGACTGTTTCATGCATCCATGTAGGTCGCACACTTGAATGTTACCCCGGAGGTATTCACAGTAAGAATGGCCCTTCATGCAGAGATCTGACTCTGCCATTTACTCCTTCCTTCTTCATCCTTTACTCGCCCCCCTAACCCCCAGACTTTACTCTGAACTGCAGAACTAAGATACGTAAGTAGGGAGGGAGATCAAAAAACAAAACTTGCTTTCTTCATAGTTCACACCAAACTATTAAAAGAAAGGTAGAAGTCTTAATTCTTTTAATACAGTTGTGCAACTGCATTTTGTCATCACACCAAGAAGCCTTTGAGCCTGGACTCCATTTCACTTCAAATTGGGCAAGGTGATTTGATCAACAAGGGCAGAGAAGGCCCTGCACACTTGCTGAGCTCCACTGTACAGGTCCATGTTTACTGAAGACTCTGGGCCTGAAATCAACAAACAGAAGAGTCTTTTAGAGGAACATACCTGCAGGTTCTCGTGAAGATCTTGATAAAGCTCTCACAAGGAGAAGAAACAGAATCCATTTTTCCCTCAGTTCTTGAGGACAATGCCCTTAAGTTAGCTAGCAAATAAGATGGCTATTATTTACCATGATCATTACTACGAATTCAGCCAGGAATAAGTTCTTAAGAACACTTTCCCACAGCTCCTTGCACAAATTGGAGTTGCCAGAAAGCCCACTATTGAGCAGTGGCTCCAAAACTCTGGCGTATATAAAAATCACCTGGAGAGTGTTAAAACAGATTGCTGGATCTCACCTACAGAGTTCAGATTCTGTTCAGGTGGGATGGAGCCTGAGCATTTATATTTATTGTTAAGTTCCCAGGTAATATTGATGCGGCTAGTCCGGACACCACATTTTGAGAAGCAGTGCTCTATAGTTACCTGATTGATTAATGGTTTGAGTGGCCCCTGTGATCTGTCGTAATAGAGATTGTGGTGTAGAAAGATCTATGATTTGGCAGGTATCAACTAAAATTTTGATATGCATAATCTTTAACTTAAAGAGTTCTGTTTTTAGGAATTGATCTTACAAACATATTTACACTTGCGCATAAAGATCCATGTTATAAGGATACACACCAAAGTATTTTTGTGATAAAAATTGGAAGCAACTTATATACCAATAAATAAATTACAGTGCATTTGTACCTTGGTATATTATGCAGCGTTTTAAAAAATGACACGCTCAATGTCTAAGAAGAAAGCAAAAGCATAATATGATCTAACTTACATTGAAAAAGTAGAGACATACATATGTGCATAGAAAACAGTTTGAAGGAAACTCACTAAACTGTTAATAGTGGTTACCTCTGAAAAACAGGTGGGAGAGAGGGAAGAGCATGATGATGAATTCATTTTTTAAAAATCTGTGCACTTTGCATTTTAATTTACAATAAACATGCACTATTAGACATTATTTGTGTAATTAATAAAAATAAGCTCACAGGAAATGAAAACATGGGGAGATTTATTTCGTTAGTTGTTTACTTTTTAGCTACATAATTATATTATGGGTCCATCTGTGTTGTTTTTTGTTGAACATAAGGCTAGAAGGTTCATGCATTTTTTTATCCCACTTATCCTCCAATACCACTCCAGAGGACTTTGATTAAATAAAATTTTATTGTCTAACTAACAAACCTTGTCCAGAGGCAAACTTATTTTAAGACATTGTTTCTCGGGCCACAGTGATAAAAACTTAAAATACAGCAATAAATAAATAGGAAAGCCATAATCAATCTCACATACTGTAATTTTTCTTATTGTTATTCATTGTTTTCTTTTTTAGCTCTAGTCCCTCGAAATACTAAAAATAGCCAAAGATATGCACCTAACACCTAGCATGTTGCTTGGCATATACTTGGAATTAAATAAATGTAAGGACTGAATTAATATAGCACATAGGTAGAGACCTAATGAGATGTTAGATGGAATACTTGTGAAATTGGCTGTCCAGAGAAAATCACAATGACAAAATAATTCACTTAAATGTAATTAGAAGTCTATTAGTCTTTGAATAAATCAGGGATGTGAGAGTAGACTACAAGAATGATAGATGTAGAAATGAAAAAGTATTAGGTTTTTCAGTCTATGTTCACTCTTCTGGGCAACTGAAATACTGAGCCCATATCTTATTTACGATAATTAATTAAGCAAGCCAATATGTATTGAATAGCTACTCTGTACTAAGACCTTTCCCTTGAGCTCCAGATTGTACATGTTGATTGCCTCTGTGATGTCTTCATTTGGATGTCTCTCAGGCAATTCACAATATGTTCAAAACAGAACTCTTGATTTGCCAACCGCATAACAGTTTTCCCAGCTTTCCCCATTGCAGTAAGTGTATCACCACTCATTCAGGGCAACACCGTCATCTCTTGGCTAGACTACAATAGGCTTTTACCTGGTCTCTTTGCTTACCCCTTGCCTTTCTCTAAGTCACTCTCCACACAATGCCAGAACGTTTTAAAAATAGAAACATACCCCACTTCAAAATAAATGCCCAGTGCCAAGCACAATGCTCGGCACATAACAAAGGCTTTATAGTTGTTGAATGAATGAGTTAGTGATTGAATGGTGAACCAACTAGACATTTTTTCTGCCTTCATGGAGCTTAAATGCTGGAAATCTGTCTTTTCCCATTAATTACTTCTGTGTATATCTGTATATCTATCTATCTGTCTATCTATGAAGCAATGAATATAGTTAATCCTCAAACAACATGAATTTGAACTGTGTGAGTCCACTAATTTGTGGATTTTCTTCCACCTCTGCCACACCCGAGAAAGCAACAGCAACCTCTCCTCTAACTCCTTCTTTTCAGCCTATTCAATGTGAAGATAATGAATAGTAAATATATTTTCTCTTCCTTATGATTTCGTTAATAACATTTTCTTTTCTCTAGCTTACTTTATTGTAAGAATGCAATATCCGATACAAATAACATACAAAATATTTGTCAATCAACTGTTTATTTTACTGGTAAGGCTTCTTCTGTTCAACAGTAGGCTATTAGTAGGTAAGTTTTAGAGGAGTCAAAAGTTACATGCTGATTTTTGGCAGCATGGAGGACCAGTGCCCCTAACTTTTACATTGTTCAAGGGTCAACTGTGTACCCATTACTATTCCAGTAAACACTTCTAGGATTCCCAGGCAACATTTGAGATTACCTTATAAACAAATGAGATACAAATAAAGTGCTCTCCTGAGCTTGGTCATTTCCTTAGAATTTGCTAAATTTGAAGTTTTAATTTCTGATTACTTAATACTTTTGAGTGATGGCTCTAGATGCGGAAGAAAGGAACAGGAATAAACCTCCTGCTCCCCACCCTTAACCATGCTCGTGTACATATAAGATCATGGCATATGCAAATAAAGACTGTTTTACTTGTTCTTTTCTGATTGGGATGCCTTTTCTTTCTTTTTCTTGTCTAATTACTCTGGCTAGGACTTCCAGTACTATGTTGAATACATGCAGTGAAAATAGGCATCCTTGCTTTGTTCCTGATCTTAAAGAAAAAAACTTCAGCTTTTCATCTTTAAGAAAAAGGAATATGATGTTAGCTGTGGGCTTTTCATATTTGGGCTTTATTATGTTGAGGTAGTTTCCTTCTATTCCTAGTTTGTTGAGAGTTTCTCATGAGAGTATATTGAATTCTGTAAAATGCTTTTTTCCTGTATCTATTGTGATGATTGTGTGATTTTTTTTTTTTTTTTTTTTTTTTTTTTGAGACAGAGTCTCGCTCTGTTGCCTAGGCTGGAGTGCAATGGTGTGATCCTAGCTCACTGTAACTTTGAACTCCTGGGCTCAAGTGATTCTCTTGTCTCAGTCTCTTGAGTAACTAGAATTATAGGCATGTTTCAACATGCCCAAATACATTTTCTTTTTCTTTGAGATAGGGTCTTGCTCTGTCACCCAGGCTGCAGTGCAGTGGTGCAATCACAGCTCACTGCAGCCTTGATCTTCCAGGCTCAAGCTATCCTCCTGCTTCAGCCTCTTGAGTTAGCTGGGACTGCAGGCATGTACCAACACATCCAGCTAATTAAACAAATGTGTTTTTTTTTTTTTTTTTTTTTTTTTTTTTTGTAGAGATAGGGTCTTGACAAGTTGCTCAGGCTGGTCTCAAACTCCTGGCCTCAATTGGTACCCCAACTTTAGCCTCCAAAAGCACTAGGATTATACGCACGAGCCTCTACACCTGGCCATTGATTTCTTCTTTGACCCACTGATTGTTCAAGAATGTGTTGTGTAGTTTCAACATCTGTATACATTTTTAAGTTTTTCCTTCTACTATTAATTTCTAGTTTTATTTCACTGTGGTTGGAAAAGATATTTGGTATGATTTCGATCTTCTTAAACTTGATAAGACTTGTTTTATGCATTAACACATGATCTATCCCAGAAAATGTTCCGTGTTTGCTGGAGAAGAATGTATATTCTGCACTATTGGGTGAAATAGTCTTTATATGTCTCTCAGGTCTATTTGGTTTACTGTGTTGTTCAAGTCTACTATTTCCTTATTGATTTTCTGTCTGGAGGTTCTCTTCATTATTGAAAGTGGGTTATTGAAGTCCCCTACTATTATTATATCACTGTCTATTTCTCCCTTCTGTTATGTCAATGATTGCTTACATATTTAGGTGCTCTGATGTTTGGTGTATATATTATTATAATTATTGTATCTTCTGGGTAAATTGACCCTTTTATCATTTTATAATGACTTCTTTGTCACTTGTGTGAGTTTTTGACCTAAAGTCTATTTTGTCTCATACAACTATAGCCATCCCGGCCATTTTTTGAATACCATTTACATAAAATATCTTTTCCCATACCTTCATTTTCGGCCTTTGTGTCCTTAAATCTGAAGTGAGTCTTTTGTAGACAGCATATAGTTGGGTCGTTTTCTTCCATTCATTCAGCAACTGTATGTATACCTTTTGATTGGAGGCTTTAATCCATTTATATTTAATAATTATTGATAGGGGAGGACAATTTTGCCATTTTGAGAGTTGCTTTTTGTCTGTCTTTTAGTTGCATTGCCCCTCTTCTCCTAGTTTGCTGTCTTCATTTTTTAAATATTATTTGATTCATTTTTTTCTTTTGTGCGTCTTTGACAGCTATTATATTTGCACTTACTATGAGGCTTACATAAAACATCTTACAGTAATAACAGCCTATTTTGGCTGATAATAACTTCACTTCAATTACATTCAAAAAGTTTTCACTTTTAGTCCCCATACACTTTTCTAAATAGTCTTTTTTTTTTTTTTTTTTTTTTTGAGATGGACTTTCACTCTTGTTGCCCAGGCTGGAGTGCAATGGCATGATCTTGGCTCACTGCAACCTCCGCCTCCTGGGTTCAAGTGATTCTCCTGCATCAGCCTCCTGAGTAGCTGGGATTACAGGCGCATACCACGATGCCTGGCTAATTTTGTATTTTTAGTAGAGACAGGGTTTCTACATGTTGGTCAGGCTGGTCTTGAACTCCCAATCTCAGGTGACCCGCCCACCTAGGCCTCCCAAAGTGCTGGGATTACAGGCGAGAGCCACCTCGCCCAGCCATCCCCATACACTTTTCTTTTTGGTTGGTTTGTTTTTGTTTTGTTCACTGTTTTGTTGTTGTTTTCATTTTAGAGATGGGATCTTGTTGTCTTGCCCAGAATGGAGTGCAGTGGTGTGATTAGCTCATTGTAACCTCAAACACCAAGGTTCAAGTGATCCTCCCTCCTCAGCCTCCTGAGTAGATATGACTATAGGCATGCATCACCACACCACACATCTTTACAACAATTTTTAATAAAGAAGTGGTCTCACTATGTTTCTCAGGCTGGTCTTGAACTACTAGCTTCAAGCAATTCCCTGACTCAGCCTCTTAAAGTGCTGGGATTACAGATATGAGCCACCACATCCAGCCCCCATTTTGTTATTGACATCACAATTTACATATTTTTGTATTGTATATTAATTAACATATTTAAATGTTATTTTTAATACTTGAGTCTTTTAACTTTTATATTAACATTATTTAAATACCACTGCTTTCATATTATAGTATTCTGTATTTGCCTGTATAAATTTACTAATTAGTTTTTGGATATAGTATTTTTGATTGATAGTCTATTTCTTCTTTCAGCACTTTGAATATATTATCCCATTTCTGTGAGGTTTCTGATGTAAAAACTGTTATAATCTTATAATGGTTTCTTTCTACATGGTAAGTCACTTTTCTCTTGCCACTTTCAAAATTCTCTTTTGTGTTTAACTTTTGACAATTTGATTATAATGTGTCTCAGTGTTGAAGTCTTTCAGTTCATCTAATTCAAGGTCTGTTAGGATTCTTGGATCTGGATATCCATTTTCTTTCCCAAATTTGAGAAGTTTTTGCCCTTGTTTATTTGAATAAGCTTTCTGACCCTTTCTTTATCCTTTGCTTCTACAACTCCCATATTACAAATATTGGTCAGCTTAAGAGCATCCTATATGTCCCTTAAACTTTCATCACTCTTTCTTCTTTTTTCCCCTCTAATCAGATAATTTCAAATGGTCTGTCTTTGGGTTTGCTGATTTTTCTGCTTGATCTAGTCTGCTGTTGAACACTTCTACTGAAATTTTTAGTTCAGTTATTATATTCTACAGCTCCAAGACTATTGTTTGGTTCTTTTAAAAATTTCTCTCTGTTGAAATTACAATTTCATTTATGTATTATTGTCCTGAGCTCATTGAGCATTTTTATGATGGTTATTTTGAATTCTCTGTCAGGTAATTCAAATATTACTATTTCATAAGGATCCATTTTGGAGCTCTGTCTTACTTCTTTGTTGGACTATGTTTCTCTGTTACTTCTTATTCTTTACTCTTTATGTTGGTATCTGTGCAATAGAAAAAATAACTATCTCTCTTAGTCTTCAAGACTAGCCTCATACAGAAGAAGACCCTCAGCAATCAGCCTGGTCAGAGATTCTCGGGGGCTCTTCAAACCTTCATATAGTCCCAGCTGCCTTTTGGTTTTAAGCATCTCTCAGGCATCTAGAATATCATGGGTCTTGTCAGTAATTTGAGACAGGTTAGACAGAAGCCCAGTCCCTTGGACATGCCCCAGAAGAGTTAGAAAGTTGGATGAATGGTCCAGTTGTTTCCACCCCAAAGTGAGAAGCTGGGATATGGGATTTATTTTCCTGCTTGCTTTGCATTGAGCCTTTTGGAAAAACTATGGTAAGTGTTTTCATGCTAGTCCAAGATACCATCTTTGTTCTCAAACCATGCCCTCCTAATATCATCACTCTACACCTCTGTCTTGACTTCTCATCACTGAAACCTATAGTGGCAAATGAATAGTAAAAAGGGATGGAAAAAGAAGCTAGAAAAATAACTTAGTAGATATATGCAAGAAATTTTACCATCAAATGGAAAAAGAAAGTTTAACAATACAGTAAAACAAGAGGACTATCTTTTTTTTTTTTTTTTTTTTTTTTTTGCCACAACAGAGGCAAGGAACAGCAGACAGTGTTCCAAATTTATTTTTTACTGTAATTTTTAGGCAAATTATTCACTACTAATTTTCAATCCAAGTTTGGAATTTAAAGAGGTTTGTGGAACTTCTACACAACTTTCTCTTTTTCATGAAGCTCTCATAGTCTCGCTCTTTTTTTTTTTTTTTTTTTCTTTTTGAGACAGAGTCTCCTCTGTCGCCCAGGCTGGAGTGCAGTGGCATGATCTCGGCTCACTACAAGCTCTGCCTACTGGGTTCACGCCATTCTCCTGCTTCAGCCTCCTGAGCAGGCTCCAGCCACCATGCCCGACTAATTTTTTTGTATTTTTTTAGTAGAGAGGGGTTTCACCTTGTTAGCCAGGATGGTCTCGATCTCCTGACCTTGTGATCCACCTGCCTTGGCCTCCCAAAGTGTTGGGATTACAGGCGTGAGCCACCGCACCTGGCCCAACAATTCTCAAAAAGAAAAAAGAAAACTGGATCAGTAGAGTGATTAGAAACTTCTTGTCATTATCTGATGCATCCATGATAGACATAGAGGCAAATGAAAATACTTTGATTTTGCTTGTTTCACTTTCCACATCTTCATCCATGTGGTTATCATAGTTCTGGCTCTGATTAAGTTTGGCATACTTCTGGTAAGTATGCATAGATTATGTTTAAATTATAAAGTGTATTTTAATAATCCACATTGCCAATGACTAAGTGAAGTTTGAAAATAGGATCATATTCAATATCAAAATGAATAATGATATAAACATAATTAGAAATAATTGGGTGAGGGGTGATATATCATGCAAAACAGTAGCCATGAAGATTAATATAGTTTCTCATGTTTAAATCCCTCAAGGAAATAAGACTAATATAAAAGAAGTGAAAGTGAAATTTTAAATCTCAACAATTAGTATTTGTTGTATTACTATTCAAGAAATTTTATTTTTTTCTGTACTTGCAAAGTATAGAATACTATAATAAAAAGAGATATGTACCATTCTGCTCATATCATAAGCACATTTGTATAAGAAAGCATACTTCCTGCAGAAACATCTCAATGGTTCTATTGAGATTGTGAGTGAAAGCATTAAGGAAATATTTTGAGACTTTTAAAAATATTTTCTACAAGATTTGATAATGCTAATTGCATATTTATACATTATTGCATCAACTGAATTTAGAAGTATACTTCACCTTTTTATAATTTTCCTTTTAATGATATAATGACACGGGTATATATATATATATCTTGATAAAGTCACTTGGAATATGAATTAATCTTTTAGCTTTAAGTATTAAACTGCACAAGTATTGGGAAACTGCCTTCCAAATATGTGTAGCAGAGCTAGCCTACGAACAATCTAAAATGTGCAATGCACACCAACATGGCATATGTATACATATGTAACAAACCTGCACGTTGTGCACATGCACCCTAGAACTTAAAGTATAATAAAAAATAAAATAAAATAAAATGTGCAATACAGCCACTACATCTGTGAGTGCTGACCCAACACAACATTGTAGAAATTATCAGCTTTCTCCAGCTCATTTAGAGAAACAAAAATAAAAACAACATTAATACGCTAAAGACTAAAAAAGTTTTCTATAAAGTGCAAACTTTTGGTGAAATTTTTCTAAAACGGTCAAGTGGATATTGACTTTGCTTTGAATACTCGTCATGACCCCAAAAATGTTTAGATGGAAATGCAGTGGGTGGAATTTTGCGTCAGCTTAAGAATCAGGCACAAGGAGTTCCCATCCCTTGCCTTTTGAACATACTTCTGGCATCTTTCTGAACTTGTTTTTGTTAACACAAAGATTACAACTCCAATTCAATTTACTGTAGAGCATTTTAGAATCATCAAATAATTAGTTCATTGACTTGGTTCTACCAAGTTCTATGTAAAGCTGACATTATTATGTACTCAGTTTATAGCCCTCCAACAGCCACGGGCTGAAATGTGTCCCGCTCCTACCCCAAATTTATATATTGAAGCCCTGACTAACCCCCAGTGCCTCAAAATGTGACTATATTTGGAGACAGGGTCTTTAAAGAGATAATTAAGTTAAAATGAGGTTGCTAGGATGGGCTCTAATCCAATATAACTGGTGTTCTTATAAAAAGAAAAAATTTGGACATAGACATAGACATACATAGAAGGAAGGCCATATAAAGGCATGGGGGAAGACAGCCATCTGCAAGCTCAGGAGAGACGTCTCAGAAGAAACCAACACTGCTGACACCCTGATCTTGGACTTCTGGCCTCCAGGACTGTGAGAAAATATATTTTGGTTCTTCGTTTAAGCCACCGAATGTGTGTTACTGTGTTATAGCAGCCCCAGCAAACTAATACACCAACTCAGAAATATTTTCAGAAGGCCTCCTCTGATACATAAACACATGAGTATTTTATCCTTCATTTTATCACAAGTCTGTAGATGATCACTCCAACATAAGACACCTTAGCCTTTCTTAGAAAGAAATTTATATATAGTTGACCCTTGAACAATACAGGTTTGAACTGTATGGGTTCAAATCCACTTATATGTGAATTTTCTTCTGCCTCTGCCACTCCTGGGACAGCAAGACCAACTCCTCCTCCTCCCTTTTCTCCTCCTCAGCCTACTCAACATGAAAATAATGAGGATGAAGACCTTTATAAAGATCTACTTCCACTTAAATATATTTATCTTTCTATGATTTTGAAAACATTTTCTTTTTTCTAGCTTTATTATAACCATGTATAATACATATGACATATAACATGTGTGTTAGCCATTTATGTTCATTGGTAAGGCTTCCAGTCAACAGCAGGCTATTAATAAAGTTTTGGGGAATAAAAGTTACATGCAAATTTTCAACTATGCAGGGGGCCAGCACCCCAATCCCTGCATTGTTCGAGAATCAACGGGGTGTGTGTGTGTGTGTGTGTATGTGTGTGTACAAATACTTCCTGACTTATGATGGATTGACTTACCATTTTTTTAATTTTATGATGGTGCAAAAGTGATATGTGTTTAGTAGGAAATAATACTTCGAAGTTTGAATTTTGATCATTTCCCAGGCTAGCAATACATGGTATCTTGTGAAGTTGGGCAGCAGCAGTGAGCCACAGCTCCCAGTCAGCCATGTAATCACAAGAGTAAATGACCAATAGTGTACTCCACAGTGTATTATATTTAATAACTTAAATGATATATTCAACACTTTATTATAAAGTAGGCTTTGTGTTTGATGATTTTGTCCAAGTGTAGGCGAATGTACGTGTTCTGAGCACATTTAAGGTAGGCTAGATTAAGTTAGAATGTTTGGTAGGTTAGGTACACTGTATGCATTTTCTACCTAACAATATTTTCAACTTACGTTGGGTTTATCAAGATGTAACCCCGTTGTAAACTGAGAAGGATCTCTCTCTATATATGTAAAGATAACAAAATACCCTAATGAGAAATAAGACAACGGTATTCCAAAACAGAAGCAATAATTATAGTAAAGAAGGATCTTTTTTAAAGCCTTCAAAATTTAGCAATGAATCATAGCATATGAAGAAGATAATAATGATGATACTACTTATAATATAGAAATCGTAATCAATTCTCTTCTAGAAAGAGAGTTACAATATTATCCCTATTTTTAAATGGTGACATAGGCTGCCCAGGTATATATGACTTAGGGATACTGATAATAATAACAATATTTTATAATAACAAAATAATAAGCATTTACTGAATGCTCACTATATGCCAGGTTCTATACTAAAGTCTTATATGGTTTATCACTTTTAATACTCACAACAGCTCCATGAATTAGGTAATCCTAAAAATCAAGTTCAGAGATGCTACTGATAACCAATAGATTCAGAGCGCTGCTACATACTAGATGAACTGGAGCTGTTGGGCTGTTATAAAATCAAGTTTTTAAAAAGGCAGCTTGAATCCTTGGCCATCACGATGTCTATGGATTGTGTAAACCTTACCTGACGGCATTTCTAGATTGAAGACATCCATAAGTTTTGACAATAGTTCTTGCAGTTCCTCTTCCTCCAACTCATCCTTTCTCTCCTTGATGTTACCTGCCTCTTTATTTTCCATGGCTGCCAGAGCAGGACTGCTCCTTTCAGCAGGAATCATTTTGGGGGTGTCCTGCTTCAGTCCCTCCTGACAACTGGGTAGGGTGCTAATGACTTTCCTCGACATCTTTTGCGTTTGGCTTTGTGCCCTGGTGCTGTGCAAAGTGGTCTCTGGTGATTCTGGATTTCGCAGAGCACGCTCTGCATTTGTGTGACTTCTGTCAACCTCATCAGGGTTAGGAAGAGGTTCCCATCTTGAAGCATCTTCAGTGGCATTCTTGATCTGCAAATAATCCCCTCCCTTTGGAATCTTTTCAGCTGAAGAATGGCCAACCTTGGTCCCCACACTTTGAAAGGAAGAAGATGAAGGACGGGGTGGCTGCAACCTTACCTGGGGAAACAAAACTTTATTTATGAAGAAATTAACATTTATCTTACTTTTTCATAAATGCGTTACATTCAACATTTCAACATTCCAACAGAACATTCGAATGCAAGACTTTTCTTTCTCCTTTGTAAATATATTATCATTACTATTAATTTTAATTTATTCTGCTAATTCTATGTCAACCTAAAACTCTCTACAAGAGTTGGAACAGCTCAGGTTCTAAAATAACAGAGGGAATATTTACAAGAAATTTAGGAAAATCCTGGGTTGTAAAAAGCCCAGGTTCTAAAAATACCAAAAGGAATTTCTGAAAACATAAGCATATGTTGAATTGACAGATACAAATTATTACAATAAAGCATTTTATAATAGTCTTTCTGGTAGGTGTGTTGTGAGGGGCTTCAGAGTAAGCCACAGGGAGAAATTCAGGGACGTGCTCCACTTGAAGCACAGTTCTCAATGTGTGGCCCGTAGACCCTAGGAGATCCCCAAGACCCTTCTAGGGTTTGTGATGTCAAAATTATGTTAATAAGGGTACTTAGATGTTATGTTTATTGTATTGACATGTGCACTGATGATGCAAAATCAGTAAGTAAAGCTGTTGGTGCTTTAGTGTGAATCAAGGCAGTGTCACCAAACAGTGCTAATAATCAAGGTATTCTTCACCCTCATACACTAGCAGTGGAAAAAAAAAAAAAAAGCCAGTTCTGCTTAAGAACGCCTTTGATGGAATAGAAAAATTCTTAGTTTTAAAAATACTAACACATATCTTTTAAATATTATGTGTGATGAAGTGGGAAGTGTGCATAAGACACTTCTGCTGTGTACTGAAATACAAAAGGATTGCCTCTTGTGTCAAAGAAAGACTGACAGACTATGGTTATTCAGACTTGGGTATTTGTCAAACAGTTTCTCAAAAATGAACAAAGCGAGAATGTCTCTGCAAGGAAAACAATTAACAGTATTTGCTGTCAGTTCTAACAATTAAGGCCGGGCACAGTGGCTCACGTCTGTAATCCCAGCACTTTGGGAGGTGGAGGTGGGAGGATTGCTTGAGGCCAGGAGTTGAAGACCAGTCTGGACAACATAGTGAGACCCCCTGTCTACAAAAATAAATAAATAAAAATTAGCTGGGTGTGCTGGCATGAGCCTGAGATCCTGGCTAGCCACAAGGTTGAGGTGGAAGGATTGCTTGAGCCCCAGGAGTTCGAGGCTGCAGTGAGCTACGATCCTGCCACTGCACTCCAGCCTGGATGACAGAGCAAGACCCTGTCTAAAATGAATATTTACATACATAATAAACAGGCTTTCAAACAAAAATTAGAATTTTGGAAAACTTGCATCCTACCACTATGAGCTTTATAGCTTTCCAATTCTTGCGCAATTTTTTAGTGAGATTGGTAGTGACGTTAATGAACGTGAATTGTTTAGATCCTGTATAATAAAATGGATGAGCATTAGGACATTCAGCATAGCTCAGCGAACCAATATTTTCCAAATGATCCGTGTATAATGTTACACAATCATGCAGGCTAGGAGACCCACTCAAAGACTGTGTAAGAACACTGGATTTTAATGAAACAGTGTGACATAAATATAGTTTTAGATTAAAGTCTCCTTTAAGAAGCTGTCATAAATGTCACCATGTCTTAGTGTAGTGTTGAAGAGAAGTAAGCCTCGGTATCTGAAAGGCTATTAATATAGTTCTCTCTTTTTCAACTGCAAATCTGGGTGAAGCCTGATTTCTTCAGACACTTCAACTGAAACCCATTGCAGCAGATTGATTGCTGAGGTGGTTACAAAATTTCAGCTGTCTTTTATTAAGCCAGCTAGTTAAAGAGATTTGTGGAAAATATAAAGCAGTGCCACTCTTCTAAGGTTTTTAGAAAAACATATTGTTTCAAAATTTTATCTGTATATTTAATGGGTTTATCATTTTTATGTTTTCATTAGTGAATACATTTTAACTTCTCAGTTTTAATTTGCATTAATTTTATTACTTATTTAATTTATTTAACAACTCAGTTTTGATTTTCCGTAATTTTATTATGTATTTTATTATTAATTTAATTTTCACTAATTCATTTTCATTTTGTTTCTGTGGTTATATCTATGACAATCAATATCAATACAAACAGATATAACCACAGAACCAAAATCCTCTCCGGATTCTCAAATATTTCTAAGAATGTACAGGGATCCTGAGATCAAAAGGTTAAAAAACCGATGCTATAAAGAATCACTTTGCCCCAAAGTCTATTGTTTATAAATATTACAGATCCTGTTGTCTTTCAATGGCACTACCTTCATGGAGGGATAGAATATAGCCTGGATGAGGAAGTGGGAGGTCAGGGTACGGGGAGAAGAGGCTGATCAAAGTAAGGTGGGAAGCTCCTCCCTTGGCTGAAGGACTCAAGGTTAGACTTCAGGCGGTCCAGATGGCCAGTGTCTCTCACATTTTATACCTGTAGGTCCCGTCTTATCTGCTGGAGCTTGCTCCACAGACTATCCTGGTTGGTTTTGAGCTTGTAAATCTTTGTTTCAAATCGGCAACTTCTTTCTTCCTGGGAGGTGTATATAGCTTGCAACTTGTCTTTGTATTGGTTTAACTGTTTTTTAAGGAGCCTGAAAAGAGAACAGATTTGAGTGGTTTGGAAGGGCAAGAGGCCAGCACACTAATTAGAGTCCTGGTAAGATGTATTCCAGTCCTTTTTCCAGTGGAAAAAGATGCTGGAAAACCCTGTGTCTCAACTGTGTGGTTTTTGTTTGTTTGTTTGTTTGTTTGTTTGTTTTTTGAGGTAGAGCCCCACTCTGTCACCCAGGCTGGAGAATGCAGTGGCGCGATCTTGGTTCACTGCAACCTCTGCCTCTTGGGTTCAAGTAATTTTCCTGCCTCAGCCTCCTGAGTAGCTGGGATTACAGGCACCTGCCACCATGCCCGGCTATTGGGAAACCCTGTGCCTCAACTGTTATCTCACATTGATCAATATTGTTGACACTGTTTGTTCACCATGTGCAGCTGCCTTTGTGTGTATTATGGATATGATTCCACTAAGCATTCCACTGGCTTTAGAAGTATTTCAGAAAACTCACCAGGCATATTATAGATTCCTTTGACAGCTTGCCTCTACTGGCTACTTAAATAGGAATATTGACTTTATACATTATCCTTTTGTCTAGAAAGACTCCATTCAGAATGATAGTACACCTATCATGACTAAACACCCAACACTTCACCAGGAACACAGGGGAGGAAGAATATTGCAGTTCATGGATTATAGATCTGCTTTGGCTTCTCTTTTTGTCTAGTTGTTCATTGGTTTAAGAACGAACTAAGAAGCTGAGTGTGCTCACTCGTGTGTGTGTGTGTGTGTGTGTGTGTGTGTGTGTGTTATCTTAGTGCTTTAGGAGGCCAAGTTGGGGTATCCCTTGAGGCCAGGAAATTGAGACCAGCCTGGGCAACATAGCATAGCAAGACCTCATCTACACACACACACACACACACACAAAAAAAAAAAAATTAGCTGAGTGTGGTGGCACCTGTAGTCACAGCTACTTGGAAAGCTGAGGCAGGGGGATCACTTGAGCCCAGGAGTTAGAGGTTACAGTGAGCTATAATTGCACCACTGCTCTCCAGCCTGGCTGACAGAGTGAGACGCTGTCTCTAAAAAAATATGAACCAAGTCGTCAGGGTAATCAGGGCAATTCTTTAAAACAAAAGGCAGGCTATGCTGCTCTTCTGCTCAGAACCCACCAGGGGCTCCCTCTTCATTTAAAGTAAACAGAAGTCCTTACAGAGGTGGACAAGCCCCACAAAGATGGCACAGACGCCCCCTTCCCTCTCTGAACTCATCTCTTGCTTTCCGGCTTATTCACTCCCCTGTGGCCATATGGAGCTCCTGGCTCCTTTTTGAACACCCCAGGCCTGTTCCCCACTTAGAGTTGCTCTTCCACTCCCTCTGCCTGGACGCTCTTTCTTCTCCAGGTCATTGCTCAGTTCCCTTCCCCACCTTCTTCAAGTCTTTGCTCACAAGGCGCCTTTTCAGTGAGGCATTCTCTGACTGCCCTATTTGAATACACAAACGACAACCCCAGCCTCTCCTCCAGCATGGCCAAACTCTTCCCTTCTTTATTTGTCTCTGTAGCATTCTGCCATGTCTAATTACTACAAAGCCTGAAGAGTCCAGCCTTCAAACTTCTAGGCAGCCATACACTGTGACATACTACAGGCTTTACTTATTATTTTACTTATATATTACCTACTCTACTTCCTATTTAATTGCTTATTGTCTTTTTATTCTGGCAACTTTGCATATGTGTGTGTGTGTGTGTGTGTGTGTTGCCATGTCTTCTGCACCAGGCCTAAAATAGTTCCTGTCATATAGTAGGTTTACAACTAAAATTGTCTAAATAAAGTAGTTTTATCTGATCACTGCTGTTAGCATATTTGTGGAATTTGTGGAAATTGGCTGTCTGGTATGAAATGCAACATGTCTCAGTGTTAGAACCTGCAAAATTCCTAATTGCATAGAGCTTGGGGAGGTCTTAAAATTTAGTTTGGGCTCCCATGCAAAGCAGGCATCTCTGAAAGATAGCCCTCTAACTTCCAGACAGTCATACTCAGGTGAAACAGGAGTCTGACTCTAAAATCCTTGCTCGTAATTGGAGTTTCAGGTGTATCTTTATGTGGGTTTCTCAGAAAGGAGTCAGCCCAGGGGTTTTACACAGCCAGCAACAAAGAAACATTCTCAGACAGCCTGTCTAGATGGTGTTCTCTGGACCCAAAGTATTGTGCTTATTATGACCACTAATGATGTCAGGCTCTCTCTTTTCTTAATGTCCACCACCCGTGTCCACTTCCTCCTCTCTGGCCCATCCACCAGGCCTGGACAACTAGAAGACACGCATCCCTATCCTTCCACAATCCAGGTGGAAGAAGGTGGGACTCTGCCAGAAATCCAGTGCTTTTCTCCTTCTGCATCTTTTTAAAGAAGAGATGCTTACAGGTTGTTTCTAGTAAATACAATTCACATGGTGCCAGTATCTTCATCAACTGGGAGCCCAGGACTTTCCAGGCAATTATCTACTCACAACAAACAGTTCAGGTTATCTAAGAAATAATTCCTTTCAAACAATTTGAAATCTGCCTTTCTATACTTTTTACGTGTATTTCTGCTTTCTGGTGGGGGCTAAGCAGCTTGAATCTCCCATGTATTAACTGTTCAAATGGAACACAAATACTCCCTGGGCAAGCTAATCATGCCCAAAGCAGTGAAATGTTACTTACTTTGTCCGTTACTGATGTGGTTTGGCTGTGTCCCCACCCAAATTTCATCTTGAATTGTAATCCCCATAATCCCCACGTGTCAAGGGCAGGACCAGGTGAAGGTAATTAAATCATGGGCGCAGTCTCCCCCATGCTGTTCTCATGATAGTGAGTGAGTCTCACGAGATCTCATGGTTTTATAAGCATCTGGCATTTCCCCCGCTTGCACTCACTCTGTTCTGCCACCCTGTGAAGAAGTTGCTTGCTTCCCCTTTGCCTTCCACCATGATTGTAAGTTTCCTGAGGCCTCTCCAGCAATGTGGAACTGTGAGTCAATTAAACCTCTTTGCTTTATAAATTACCCAGTCTCAGGTATTTCTTCATAGCAGTGTAAGATCGGACTAGTAAATTTACCTAGCACAGTGTAGATTAATAATAGAAAACCAGTAATTTAATAGTACTCTTTCTGTTCATGTGTCTGAGACTGTTGCTTTTAAAATAATCAGTGGCATAATTGGCTATCACTGAACTTGCAGTTAACTATCATATATATCACAGGTCTTTTTCACACTACTTGTGCACATGGGCCTGCAATTGTGGGATTTTCCTTTAATCCCTTAAAATTTGGTCTTTATTAACTACCTCACTGTTCCAGTCTATTAAATCTCAGTGATCCAAGACTGTAATTCAGTTTAGATTACCTAGGGGTTTTGGTATCATGTCACACACGCATTTGAGAATTGGGCTCTCTACAGTTTCATCCAAATTATTGATAAAAATGATGGTATAGGCAGGAACAAAGAGCTTCATGTCATATTTCATTCAATAATCAGCCTTACACTTTGGTACACTTTGTAGTGATAAATACTTTGGTAGGATACAAATGGTGTAGATAGTAGACATGGATTATAGCAAAGGGAATATTTAGTTTAAAATAATTCATTTTAAATAATCATTTTAAGAACTAAGTTAAACTAAATTTTAAAATTTGCCTTTATTTCTATATTTTCAATTTTAATATAGCCTTTCTATTGCTTTACTACTTTAAAAATGTTTTCTAATTTCTTTTTCTTATTCCATGAAAAATATTAAAACTACTTTTAAGATTTAAATTATTTTGATACTTTAAAAGTGTTTATTGAACTCCTTTTCATGAGTTATCACAGAATTTAGAAAATGTTTTATATATTCTGTACATTTAGATTAGGAAGCATATCTCATCATACATACATACATAGAATTGCTAGTTTATTGGACGTCTACTGGATATTAAGTATTGTGCCTGAAAACAAAGTTCTTCCCTCAGGGGAAGCTTCTTACTGGGGAACCAGGAATTCTATCTTCTAAAGGAATAACAGCAGGAGCTAAGAGCTCAAGAAATGATTAGTTCCTTAAGACACAATCAGAAGATGATAAACAGTTTCCATTCAGCCTAATAACCCTAGTAGAACGTTAGATGCTGTTGGATAACAAGAACTAATTTCTTTAGAAGTAGGTAAAACACATACATAACACAAGATACACACAAGAATCAATACTTCACTAAAAGTGCTTAACCAAATTCTAAGGAATAAAATCAGGCAATCAAAAGTCAGAACTTAGCCTGGTGATTTTTATTATGCTTAACTGCTCAAATAGAGTCAAAGCTCCCTTTTACTTTCATATTGGAATCACAGGATTTCTTCGCTTAAAATTTTCTCCCAAATTAAAAAAAAAAAAAAGGTAAAATTTTTGTAGAAAATTTTTCTATAAAAGCAAAGGAAATGCTGTGGATTTCTCTCTGCGGTCGGTATTTGCACATATTCGTGTGCCTCCTACCTTCTTTCCCTGTGGAGAGCATTAATAGATTCATGAGTCCTCGACAGTTCATTCCTAGTGCTGACCATGGTCTAGAGAAGGAAGAAATAAGAAAATAAGTTTTTGGTTTGAATTTAACCCACATTCCTAAAAATCCAGTATAAGAACATGATAATGATGTTTTTCAAAGAAATTCAATCTATTTCAAAAAGTGACTGCTGTTTGGGTTTACATTCATGTATGATGATGCCGATGTTTATACACTCAAAGTACAGCTGCATATCTAATTTCACAAAAGAAATTAAAACAGTTTTATGTTTTAGAAATAATATCACATTAGTCTTTTGTTCAAGTTAAGTTGCTACCCTGAATGTCTTCTTCCCCAAAGGCATCTACAAGAAGCAGTTGGGTCACTTTCTTTCCCTTAGCTTTCGAAGTCTCTTACTTCTATCACCTACCTTTAACTCTCACTGTCTTGTCTTTCCTTTGCTTGCTATCTGCGTGTGCACTAGAGTCATCATTTCTTTTCAAATCCACCAAGTGTTTTGAATGAATAATGGTCAACTTGGTTGTCACTTAGGATTTCCCCACCAAACCTTGTCTCTTACATCACACTCTGCGCCCTGCAACCCCAGGGCAAGTACTGACCTGACCCAGTCTGGCCCAGGCTCCTGGGGCACCATGTTCCAGCCCTTGGCTCCCACATGTCTGGATGAAAGATTGGATTTCATTACACTCCATTTATAAACAGCTGTGGCTACAATCTGCAGCCTTCTCCCATCCCTGCAAATGATCTGAAGAGGGGCTGGCCATTTTAGGAACATTGTTCCACAGGCACAGCCTGAAAGAGCAAAAGGGCAGTAGCAGGAAGAAGAAACTGAGCTATATACAGACTTCAAGTCACATTCTCTGGTTGGTGTGTGCCCTTTCCAGTCCCTTTGAGTGAAATGTGTCATTGCCTCTTCATTCAAATACTTAAACAGGCCGGGCGCGGTGGCTCACGCCTTAATCCCAGCACTTTGGGAGGCCGAGACGGGCGGATCACGAGGTCAGGAGATCGAAACCATCCGGGCTAACACAGTGAAACCCCGTCTCTACTAAAAATACAAAAAATTAGCCGGGCGTGATGCCGCGCGCCTGTAGTCCCAGCTACTTGGGAGGCTGAGGCAGGAGAATGGCATGAACCCGGGCGGTGAAGCTTGCAGTGAGCCGCGACCGTGCCACTGCATTCCAGCCTGGGCGACAGAGCGAGACTCTGTCTCGGAAAAAAAAACCACAAATACTTAAACAGTTTCCACATGCATAGCATAGTCTTTGAATCAGTGAACTTTATATTACATTTAAAATAATTACAATTTAAATAACAATTGCAGAATATCATGGCTTTGTAAAATGACTATACTCTCATAAGCCATTTTTTACCTCTATTCATTCTCTATATATGGTGGAGATAGAGTAGGAAAGGTGTATACATATGCTATAAACTTATTTATGTGTTCTAACACTTAGGGAGAACAATGAAATACCTTAAAATTCTCAAATAAAATAATTCAGTGATTTAATGTGTATTATTAATATGAAGAAAATCTTTAAAAGAATTTCTTGCACCAATATTATATGGTACATATTTTCTGCAATTGAGAAGCATTTCAGGTTAGTGCAAATGATGGTATATCCATGGAATAGATACTATGGTTTATTTAGTTATTCTCAATGAAAGCATAAGCTGTTTCCAATATTTCAAAATTTTCAAAATGAAAAGCCATGCTGCAGTAAACATAGCTGTATGTGCCTCCTTGTGCACATGTGCAAGATTCTTGGGTTTTAAGTTTAATAGACACTATCCATTTGTCCCTTTGGGCAGGTGTGTGTGCACACACACATACACACAAACACACTTGAAAATTCATAGAAAAAGATCTGCAAAGTTATACTTCAAACAGATTATCTCTGGAGAATTAGGGACTGGACCTGAATTGAGAATTATGGTTGAAAGGGACCTCAGATGTATCTATAATATTTTAACATCTTATACATCAAACAGATTCATGTCTTATTTCTATGAAGTGCATTTTTAAATAAAAATATGTTATATACCTAAGATAGGATGTAACAACTTTAAAAATGAAGGTGAGAGGGAAGTAAAAGAAAAGTGAAATAAAGGAGCAAAATCGCTTTAAATTTCTTCCCTCTGAACAAATGGATGTTAGTTACAGTGAGGAAAAGCCTGCATTGTGAAAATGGTTTTCCTTCCTCTTTTGTTTGAAGCAGGAAATACAGTAGCTCCTTATTTGTCTTCATATGTCGGTCCAGTTCTCTGTCGTGCACTCTAGCATGATGCCTGTGTCTTGGCAGGTGTCCCATGAGGGGTGTCTCCAGGTGTCCCAGTCTACATGAGCTGATGAGTAAAATGCAGACAGGCCCAAGCAAACATCACACACAGGTGGCTGCAGAGGCCACTTGTCACTGGATGGTCACAAGACTTACTCTCCACCCACACTTGACTGCAGTATGGAAACTCTAGTTTTTCTCTGATGACTTTTACAGATGACCATATTCCGAAGACCTTTCTTAAGCTCAGACTGTACTGATGATGATTGCAGGAAAGTTTACAAGTGGAGTTACACATGTGAGGGCAAATAAACAGCTGACTGAAAACATGCTAAAGTATTTGCAGAATGTACACTTAAAAAAAGATAGCATTTCTAATCCCTTTGATGAAAAAACTTCACTGGGATATTTTAAGTTATCTCCCTCATCTTATTTTTCTTTTTTTAAAAAACTTGCATTTTGAGTTCAGGGGTACATGTGCAGGATGTGCAGGTTTGTTACATAGGTAAATGTCTGTCATGGGGGTTGTTGTACAGATTATTTCATCACCCAGATATTAAGCTTAGTATCCACCTAGTATGTATCCACTTAGTATTTTTCCTGATCCTCTCCCTCCTCCCACCCTCCACCCTCCGGTAGGTTTCAGTGTGTGTCATTCCCCTCTATGTGACCATGTGTTCTCATCATTTAGCTCCCAAGCTCCCACTTATAAGTGAGAATATTTCTTTCTTATCTC